>NC_141768.1:16448295-16761136 GCF_051362555.1 Lingula anatina
CTTTCACCTCAACCGACGTCTAAAATATCTACAACAGCTCGAAATAATGTGTTCAGCTCTTCTAACCAATGTTTTTTCAATGTTTAAACAACAGTGCTTCGTATAGAATCTCCACCTACACTCTCACCGTCACCCTCTGGCAATGAATTCCTTTTCGTCTTAACCTGAACCAATGTGTTGCGTTCCCACGCATCTCCATCGGTGTCCTCGGAGTCAGATATGCTATATAAAACATTATCTGCCAGCAGTGAGTGGTTGTACAGTTCTTCACTTCGCCTGGACTTCTTTGGAGAAGTCCCATTACACACCAACCCTAGCCGGTTACTATTAGCAAGAAGAGTAAAGTATTTCGTGTTGTTATTTCGGTTTGCTGATTGGGGTTGGAGATAAGCGCTATCGTCCATGGGGACAACATGAATACTGCCATAGTCATCTTCTGTTGTCACCCTCGGCACTACATCCAATCGCCCTAAAATATTGAATGAGAAATAATGAAAGATAAATTGCGGGAAACAATGAATCAACGAGTGAGTGATAAATGACATACACAGTTACTAGCATTTTTGGAGATTATAACGGTGGCAGAGATCGATAGAGTGGTTCATCTAACGTGCTGACACAAATGGGCCGCTTTGTCTAACAAATTGTCCAATGTAGCTTACAACCTAGTCAAATAAATCTAAGTTAACACAATTTACGTAAGCCAATTCAGATTCCCCCCCAATCAGTTTTTGTCCTGATATCGATTACGAACTATCCATACTTTGTGTTTCCTTAAACACACATAAATTGTACACCTACAAAATTTCAGAATGGTATATACCTACCAATACCATTAACTCTAGATGAATCCTGGTCATCGTCTACGATAGGGTTTTGTTCTACTGTATTGCTTAGGTCTAGGTAGTCGACATTTTCTTGCAACATCTTGTCAAAGATGTTCTCCAGTTCTTTAAACTCTGGACGACTTGTTGGCTCCTCCGCCCAACACCTGGACATTATGTGATATCTAGGCAGAGAAAAGAATCATTTTGGGAATGGGCATCATATTTGTGCTTTCTTGTACTTCTGAACGTGCAAATAGCGTAATATTTGATTTCGATATGCATATGCTACATACGGAAATATTTCATTTTCTTAAGGAATAAATGAAGAGAAAAGAGATAATAAATCTTGAATTCCTTCACAATATCCACACAGCATTCACATATCACCACGGTAAAACAAACTGACAATCTGCACAGGTGGGAAGAATTAAGCAATCACCATTGGCTCACTTACAGTTCTTCTGAGCAGTTACTTGGCAAGCTCATGCGGTAGCCCGTTTTCAGTAAGTTAAATAACCGCTCTGGTGGGATACCTGGGTAGGGCGTGGCACCTGTGCATGAGCAAGCGATAGTATACTATACTATACTATACCAAAGCATGGGTTTTACCATGTTTCTCAAGTAAAATATTTAGTTTGTAAACATTCATTTTTCACGCGTGGATGACATATACAGTACTAATGTTTGTGGGTAATATGCAAAACTTGATTGTGAGCAAGATGGCATAAATTCAAAACAAAAAAGTATTTGGTTGACTTCAGGAAGTTGAAGCAGTCACTAATTAAGGAATCGGCGATGAAGAAGTACCACAAATATTATCAAAGAATCTAGAAAATTATTTTCTTACCCAAAGTTACTATTTCCCATAGAACTATGCCATATGACCACCTAAGAAAACAACAAATTTAAAATTCAAGACAGATGTTTCTCATAACTAAATAACCCGCCATACTTTTGTTTACTGTTTACAATCAAACTGTAAACCGTATGACCTGTCAATGGACCAACAACCTTGAACATCCTACAAAAGATATGAAACCTTTTAGCGACTGTTCAAAAGACAACCCATCGATTAATGCTTGCTTTTAAGTTTCAATACAGGAATTAACTGACGAAGAAATTACAAATTATCAATTACTTGAAAGCACGTGAACTCGTAGGAGTAATAATAAGAAGAAAATGTGCTTCCAGAAAATGGTGTGGGCAATTATGAAATTAATTTTCCCTTAGAAAAGGAGGAGTCTGCAAAGATGTTTTTTTCTCCGAGAAAAACGCTACTAGGTTTATATGCCGTTGAATGTGGCTTTACCCATTACCATTAGTCTTACCAGGAAGAGAAACAGGACAAGTGCGTAAATGTACTTTCTTAAAAAATTAAATGCACCTTAAGTACCGTTTACTAAAATGAATGGGCGTACTCACACATCACTTTTAGTTGTGTATATGTGATCATAAAGTGACTCCGGTGCCATCCATTTGACAGGAACACGGCCCTAATATGATGGAAACAGTTATTTTTATTCGCATTTGTAATATTGATCAGATCTTTGTAACATAATAAAAATATTAGTAATGTATATTTTCATCAATCTTTTTATCTACCCCTCTATTCATTATTTTTACTGCAAAACAGTACATACAAATTACTGCATTGATCTTTAATATTTGATATCATAACCTACTCTGCTTCTCTTAGTGTATGTATCTTCTTCATAGACGTCCCTAGATAACCCAAAGTCGGAGATCTTCAATATCTTTCCAACGGAAACGAGGATATTTCTAGCAGCTAAATCACGGTGAACTACCTGCGTATGAAATAACGAATTTAACGTTAAAAAATATACATATTTTAGCATATAAAGCTATGTTGCCTTTTATACTTCAATATTTTTCTTTTCATACTGTTTATGTTTTAATATAAAAAGCTGCCCATAAAATTTAATGTTATGTTGGTATCAATAGAAAACTAAAAAAAAAGAATGCAAACTCTGTTAAATAGAAAAAAATGTATATAACTTTTATAGAAATGAGAAAAGGAGTAAAGTGAAAGATGGGGGCTTTGCCTTCATTTCCGATAGGTATTGCATTCCTTTAGCAATCTGCCATGCAAATGAGATGAGATCACGTGCTGTGACTACGTCATCGCCGGTGTCTTGGCCAATTTGTATTTCTGTTTGAAGTATACTCTCTGATGTGACGCTTCTCTTATCTTGCAGGTAAAGTGAATCCTTCTCCCGGCTTTCTCTTAGGTAATTACGCAGAGAACCATGTTCACAGAACTCAACAATCATATAAAATGGACCTGAATTATTAAAAAATTCAATAAGTACATAACGTCAAATGCGTTTGGATCACCGCCCAAGCAATGATATTGGATTCAACTGGAGCATAAACAACATGCATGTACCATTACTATTTGTTTTATGTGACACCTCCCACCCTCCCTTCTCCACCGAATATTTAAACATGTTGATTTATTAGCGTCCCTTAATACTGTTGATAGACCGTGGATTTAGATTTTTTTATTGGCTGATACATACCAAGGTCTGTGCACGCTCCAAGCAATTTGATAACATTAGGATGCGAAACTTCTTTCAGTAGCTGGTATTCTGACAGTAAATCTCTGAGTTCACTATTTGTGGCACAGTCTGGAAACGGAGTACTATATGTCTACAGTAATTCAAAATGGGAAATGGAAAAAACGCAAACCATCTATTTAAAAATGGAAAGAGGACCAAGTAACAAAAAAATGAATATGATAATGGAATTTTGAAGAGCTGTAAATGAGAGTTCAACATACATATCTCTTGGGAAGAATGATTAAATCATGCCGTAGACATGATAACGTCTATTCACATTGATTTATCCATTTATGTTTAATTCAAAATGAGGTTTCGGTTGTGGAATAACTATATTGAGATAAATGGAGTACATGTTAGTTACATGGGAAACGCCTTACTTTTCAACATTTTGACTGCAACAGTGACGGAACCTCTTTTGCCATCCAATGAAAACGCTTGGGCTTTTAACACTCTCCCAAATTCTCCTTCCCCTAGAGTCTTTTCAAGAATAAGGTCGTCTCTAGAGAATTCCCACTTAGAATCGATCTGTAGAAAAAGACAGGATGGACACTTTAACTAAAATAATAAGTTGTTTTTGTCATTGTGTTCATTAAATGCGTACTGTTATAACTTGCTTAGCTTTGCACTTCATGCCAAGTCATTAAAACAGCAGAACGATGTAATCGCGACACTCCAAAACCATGTTGATGCGTCAGTGTCTCTTTTCATCTATTGAAAAACCACTCGATATTTATCATATCATCACGTTCATGCGTAAATTCTACTTCGCCTATTGGAATATCACTCAACTCACCACTCCTTTGGGGATCTGAGGCCCAAGCCACTGCAGTTCTTGCGGATGTCCCCCGTCTAATATGGTATTGTTGGAGGGTCTTCTCTCACTATCGCTCACGTAATCAGACGGTACAGCAGACACGGAAATCATGCTATTAGCATGCTTAAGTTTGCGTTTTCTCTGGGGCCGTTTTGCGATGAAGTGTTTCAGTATGCCAGCGAGCAGAACCATTAGAAATGTTCCTCCAACGCCTATAGTGATGCCGACTTTACATAACTGTCCACATTCATTTTGACTGTTTTTTAACATGACGGGCGCCGCTACTAAAAATAAAGCAGTGTTACTTTTGATTACGTGGAACTGAGTTTCATGTGTTCTTAATCATGTATGATACAAATCTGGCATCCAAACTGATTTAATATTAATCTAAAATGGCAATTTCGCTTGGTTCAGATTAACACCTAACGCTACCTTTGCTTAAAAGAACTTCAAAGCCAATCATAATGATAACAGCATGAAAGATCTGGAAAGAAAAGAAACGACTCAAACATTACCATATTTATATTTATCCACCAGTTTCGTTTCGTTTACTTTTACATTAGCCTTAGATGGTGGGGTCAACGGTGGTTCCGCTTTCACGTGCTTTGGCAAACGGAGGGTAACGAGGGTGAGGTTATAGGAGGATTCTGCACATTCACATTGCATGTTTGGCCGGCAAAAGCAATCCATGGTATCAGACACACGTATGCCTTGTGCTCCTTGTGCTAGGGTACCGCCTATTACTTTGAACCCTGGTAAGCACAAAAGAAAAAACTACATGTAATTCCTGCCTATAAGGTTTTTACTTAGTGCAGGAAGGGCCATTTAAAATGCATTTGTAAGGTATTGCCACAAAACTATGCGTTTGAAATGTATCGTGAACGAAGTAGTTTTGTGTTAATAATATTAAAGACTATGATTTTTGTGTTAATAATATTAAAGTCTATGATTTACAGACATAAGTTATATACTTAGACAAGACAAAGTGGTATAACTATTATTTACCATAAAAACAGATAACATTTGGAAGATACATTGTTTACTTATGAAGAGACTATCAAGTGGTAATGTGTTGGACGTAGGTTTGTTAGCACTTACTAACACAGTCTTGTAAACATAAATGAGGCTCCAGTCTTTCCAATTCGTCACATACTCCATCGGGGCACGTCCTTACGTCAGGGGTACAAGTTCCGTACCCCTTTGTGCTCACTAACCCCAGGTCCGCCCCGGGTTTAAAGACACAGTCACCTGTGGGCGATCCAAAGCCACAGGCGTTGGTGCAGTTTTCAGGAGATTTTTGGAAAGAGCATGACTCTTCATCGCCAAAGCAGAACTCCTTGCTTTCATATATATTGACAATCAGGTGGACTCGGGAACCTGTAGTGGCCGTGTTATTGTTTTTCAACTCTACGGTCAAGTTCAATTGCTTAGCCGGCGTATTTGCTAACAGGGTTCTATTGATGACGTACACAATACCAGACGGTGACGTCACGCCAAATGGTTGAGGCTTATGTGAGGTGTGAACAATGCCAAATGTCCAGTTTGGGTCTGGTGTGCTTCCTTCGTATAGATTCAAAACCTAAAGTTAAAAATATTGCAATGGTTAAGAACTATTATATCTGATCATTCGTTGATTCAGAAATGAATATATTTGACAGCAAAAGTTTCCATCAAAAGCGAAACTTTATCAGACATGGATTTTCTACTTAATTTCACATGAATCACCATCAGTTTTCGAGTCTGCTGAAAACTCACTTTTGTTGGCTGCATACCTTTGCATTATTCAGTTACTGAAATTGTGACAGAGCGCAGGCTTAGTACAGATACTAGCAAGTCACTGTTATTAGGCATAATTCGAAACTCGGAGTGATTTGAGCAAAATACAACATGACTTATATATTGTATACGTACAATACATGTTACACGTTGATGTGTAATCAAGGAACACGATCCCATTGTAGACAATTAACTACTCACCCTACTGTAGGCAGAGGCATTCCTACTGACAGACAAAGTACGAGAGCCTTGAAACCAGTCCATACTTGAGTCCCGGGTATGAAATGGAAGCTTCACTATAATATGAAAAACTGCCTGAAATAAGATAACAAGTACTCAATGAATAATCAAATTATCATTTATCAAATCAAACTAGAGATTTATCAGATTAAATCGCATATGTAAATTTTGACTACGACTAAAGTGCTGCGCACATTCAGACGTATTTTAAAATAATTTTCTTCATTCGTACACGATACGCGACCTGCTCAGCGAAAAAAAGTTTATATTTGCAACGTAGTGTAAACCCAGACATTTAGTTTCTGGGATAGTAAATAATCATAATTAGATAGATTATTAGAAAGATAAAATTCTGAACGTACCGTGGTGTTTCCAAAAGTTTCAGTCGTATCGTTGAAAACCACGTCAAATTGGTACTCGCTATCAGTTATAACCAGACTTCTGTTCCATTTTACAGCTAAAATAAATCATATCTTATCTTAACAAAAGTTACTATATCTGTGTTACATTAAATTTGTCGACGAAGAAACTTCCCAGGTGGCAGTCCGACGAGTTCTCTGACTTAAGACAAATATTTTCTCACGGCGTTGTCGTTTCAAAGATCAGTTCTTCGTCAAAAGCATTGGAATATATTTATTTACATTTAAGAATACCATATGCATTTATTCTTTAATTACTTTACGCTATGCAGAGACGATGTGATCTTATTTCACGTTTTTGTTAGAATAAGTTTATGAAAATTGATAATAAATGAACATTTTAAGTTATTTCACACCAGAGACGTACAACATACCGCTTTTAAGAAATGAAGACATTGGTTGGCCAGCACCCATTCTGAATTGTCCTAAGGGATCATTTGCGATATATATTTTATAGTCTTTGAACTTTTCCTCGTTGCTATCTTCGTCCTTAACAATCATATCTGTAAGTTTGCCATCAACCTACAAAATGTGACAATTGGTTAATTATAAATATACAGTAGTAAACTGGTTATTTCAATAAAAACATCGATTGGATGTTTATGTCACGCAACACTCTTATATCTATAATCGTAGATCAACATACCATATACTGTACTTAACAAGCTGTGCAGTACATTTGATTTATGCTCTTGAAAATTATTGCATATTCACCTTGATATCCGACGGGTCCTTGACCAAAACGGTTTTGGTATCATCTCTCCTCAGTTGACGTTTTCTTGCTTGGAATTTCATTATCACTGGACCGTTGTCGTTGACATCCAGGACTTCTAATACCCCTGCTTTGGATACGTTAATTGTTCTTCCAAAAGAGACGACATGACACTTGACTAAGAAATGTATACGCGCCGGTTTTCGCATACGCTCTCTGTCTAGCGAAACCTTCGTGAAAAGTTCCGCTGACTTTTTGCCAATTTCAATATCTTGATGTGGCTCATGAGAATTTCCATCTGTAAAAATGATTTTAATATATTTTAAAATATATTTATTATAAGTAGATTTTAAAATATATTTATCACTCACACGATCGTTTTAAAACATTGTTTAGCTGCGAAAAAGTACTACAAACCCTTGCTATCAGTTATTCACTGACAAGACCGAATGAAAACAAGGTTCAGCTATGAAAAAACCATAGAGTCCTATTTTAAATTATACATGTATGCTTCTTAATTACCAAGTGCTTCGTAGCGTTTGACCAAATCTGGGCACTGTCCATAAAAAACAGACTGCACTGTTCCAATACTACTACCAGGTCTGTTATTTTCTGCTACAGTCCATTTAAAAACGCCATTTCTGAAGCATATGCGTTCCACATCTTCTGTTTTTGCAATGTTGCACGGCGGTTTTCTGTTGGTCGAAATAACTGTTATCCTAACAGTAGTGACATCACTTTCATTTCCACTGGTGGCCAAAACAGTCAAAAGAAAACATCTTTCGTGATCTGTAATGATAGTAAA
The DNA here is from genome assembly GCF_051362555.1 of Lingula anatina. Lineage (NCBI taxonomy): Eukaryota > Metazoa > Brachiopoda > Lingulata > Lingulida > Lingulidae > Lingula > Lingula anatina. Next base: position 16,456,471 of record NC_141768.1, read on the forward strand.
CATAACATATCATATCATCTTTGAAGGCAAGTGAAAACAAGGCAAACTTTAAGAGAAAGAATGGAAGATTTGAATTCTGTGTCACAAATTACTTTTATATTTTAAACAAGACAAATGCACGTGAGATATCATTGATAATATTCGTGAGGCACTGCTGATGCCAGTTATGTAAATTTCTTTGTTTCTTTCACGTGGACCTTCATCTTATCTTCAACTTATCTTCAGGCTTGCCTCCTTAGCCGCTTATTAATAAGTTTCTTTTTACCTTATAGCTACTTTACCCAATCCCTTTCTTTTTTTTTTTTTTTTTTGTTATTGGGGCGTTTCCCTTCCGGCCTCTGTGCCATCTTAATTTCTCATCAAGTAAATTTGTGTAACACTTAAACTGGTCAATACAATCCATTTTCTTTTAAGTCTTTGTATATTTTACTTTCTCTACAGTATTTACATGTATGTAATGTGTTTAGTTGTGATTCTTGTTCTACTGTGCGCATATGAAGGTGACATACATGAATCTAAAGGATTAAAATCTCTTATTTAGCTTCTCATAATAAACACTGTAAACAACCTGCCTGCGTCCACTTTTTTCCTTTTCATAAGAAATAAGCACACACTGGACAAAGAAGTGATAAATACCACATCCCTTTACTTCCTTGGAATTCCACTATTTCTATACTTATCAAACACCAAGTAACGAATGTCAAATAAAGTCTGTGTGCAGTCACGTGGCGTTCTCTTTCCGATGTGTTCTAAAGCAAAGCTGACAGAACTGCGTTTCCCCGGACTCCGTTATGACGTCAACGCTGTCAGTGGCATTTGCTTAACAAATTAAGGTTTTTTTACCGTGGCATTTTCGTATCTTATTGCAACGGCTTACAGCATATTTGCCATAATTTACTAACACCATAGCATTTTTTTCTAACATCAATGTCTTTATAGGGGGGAATATTTAAATTTGGATTCCTATACAACACTGTAGTGACATTAAAGTATAGCATTACTAGGACCTAGTCGAAACTAATTAAATTCAATCGTAGTAAAAAAAATTAGGCATTGGGACACTGGCGTGTGTTCTGTTCAGATAAGTATGTACGAGTGGGTTCGGTCGTGACATATTGATGCACACACCTCCTACCAGTGTGGCCATTTGTCCTGATTCAGTATATGTGCGTGGGATAATTGCTTGGTCCCGCAGCAGTTTATCTTTATTTCACACTCCGTGGCACATACTGACGTCACTCCTGGGATTTTTAAGCAACATTTACCACTTAGTTTATGCTTGCCACGCAGCGTTAACCTATCTCTCGTGAATGCACATGGGTTTCTATCATTTTCAGACAAGAAAAATAATCTTCAATCTGCAAAAGGGATATATAAGTAGACCCATTTTTGAATGGCACGTGAAGAAATGAATGGTTTTATAATGTCAATCAGGAATTTTAAACCAATTACAATGCTTTTCGAACAGATGAAGATGATATTTCTTTGCCGTTTAGTATTTTAATGTATAATTTTCATAGTCACTGTAAATATCTCATTCAAAAGCTGAATATACACGTGTATTGAAACGTCAGATTTATATCCAATGTGGAATCAATGCTTTTTTTGATCACTCGAAGTATTATTTTATCTTGTACATGTAGTTTTTCAGTGTGGTTTGACAACTGTATTTCATAATTCAAAGAGAAACTTAAACAATTCATTTTGCTTTGTTCAATAATTGACATAATGTGGCGAGAGAGGGGAACTTGAAATGTCATCAGAATGGTACCACGCGAAGGAGTTTTGGTTAGTATGAGCATCACACGTAGAACCCTTTTAGCCGTATAACAATTACTGAAGGTGAATTAGATAAGCGCATTTAGTTTCCATGCCCCATTGCAGCCAATAAAAGCAAGACAACTTTTAAGGCAAAACTGAACTTGAATTAATACATTATATTTTACCTTGTCAATATGTTTGGATTGAAGTTCCCAAATTGTACAACCAAACTGAAACTTTATGTCATCCGGGGAATGAAGTTTTTGTAATGATATTTGTTAAGTATTTCCCCCAGATAAGAGTCATACTGGTTATAAAACATTACCTAACTGTATTACTGAAAGATCGATATTATACAAATCACGCGCATTGCTCACGCCTAAGCTAAAATTTTGGATCCAAGACGTTAAAGATAGGATTTAATCATCTCTCCAAGTGGCTTTTAGAACCAAACGATACACAAATACCTCGCAAACCATGCTTGATTTGCAAATTAATCATTAGACATTGTTTCACACAGCATTCTACCAACCGTTGATAGATAATTATTGAAACTGCTGCACTTCCATACATCCATTTCATTTATTTATTCTAGAATCAAATAACCTGTTTATACAGTAGATAAAATGCACTTTGGCTACGTTTCTACAGACTTTGATTTATTGCCTTTAAAAATAATTACGAACTGATGCATGCAGAACTCTTATTTCAGATACCATGCGGTTAACAATTTCAGCTGAACCACATCTATTGTCGGCAAAATAAGAATAACTGACCTTAAAATACCTAAGAATTTAGATGATTGCAGTGACAAGCTGAAACGAAAGCGAGAGTAAGCACTAGCACCCATCAAGACCACTGAGGCGAGGATATCTCAGCCACCACATTGCTAGGCAGCCGATTTTACCTTTCGTCGGCAGCGTTACCGGTACAACAGAGTAATATTCGCTCAATCAATACTGCATTAAGGTGTCACCAAGTTATTTGTGCTACGTGTAGTTCTCTCCCACACACCTGATAAATAGCTTCGTTTGAATAACTGTTGCAGACATCAGGACTTGGCCTGAAAACAAGTTTTGGCGACTTTTCTAAAAAATATATATATATATATATTGCTTTAGAGTAGTGTTTTTCCGCTTGACAGTGTTTATGCAGCACAGCTAGTGCTGGCAAAATTGAATAAAAGTTGACAGAGATTAGAACACTCACACACACACACACACACCAGTCTCTTGTAAAATTGCGTGTAGCTGAATATACAATAACCGTCTTTGGATAAACTTCGTCTCGCATCTGCAGGCTCACAGAAATGTACATGGACCCTCATATTTCTCATGCTGTACCTTAGCAGTGAAATATAGGATTCCAGTAATGTACAAGTAAGCATAACGCGTTTCAGATAGCACGGATTTGGTATTGAATCTAACAGGTGTTACAGTACCTCCAAGTATCTGTGAGCAATTACGAATCTGTGTAATATATATTCCAGTAGAAATTTATAAAATAAGAAAATAACTACATATATGTATAATCTTTCTTTTCACTTGTAACATATCCCGTCAATAATACATAATAAGTATTAAGAAACGTTTCTATTGTGGGTTTCTATTTGCTATCAATAGATAAATTATTTCAACTACCAAAAGGAAATAGACGATAAAATCTACCATTATTAATAAACCTGAATAGTACAAAGACGCGTTTAATTACTGTTAATATAAGGTCAAACTAATGATAAAGGCCTGCACTTTGATAAGACTTCACCCAGATCACAGTAGTTAAACTGTTTACCAAGTGTTTGAGCGTGGAAATTATATTTTGTTTAGATTAAGAGCGAGCTCGGTACATTTAATTCCGATAATGGCCATGCAGTTTAAACATTGCAACTAACATTGATTGCCAAGGTGTGAATGTCTCACCCCACTAACATCTTTCAAATAATCTGAAATTCAGTGGCAAATCTGAAGGATGGAGGAACAATGTTGACAAAAAGATTGGTAAGCCAATGGTTAGAGTGGTGTCAAGGCGAGAAAGAATTCAGTGAATCATTGATCATAGAACATTAAATGGTTTGTCTCAGCGGTAATCTAAATCGACTCAGAGGTGGCATTGATTGCATGCATTTAATAAACCGGGCAAAATGGGTTAAAGGAAACCTTCAATTGTTTCACTGGTTACAATATATATACAGTTACCGAGACGAATTGCTCGTAAACAAATATTTACGACATTTTGAACAATGATATTACTCTTTGTTCTCATGGTACACGATATTGGTCCAGTGCCAAGAGACAAGATCAAGAGCAGGGTTTTGACTTAGGCGCGCGCGCGTGTGTATGTGTTGATGTGTGTGTGTGTTTGTGTTGAGTTGTGTGCAGGGGTTGGGAGTGTCAATGTATCTCCAAAGATCTGAGTCTTTCTGCTTTCGAGTGCTGAATTCAAACATTTCCTTCATACCAATCGAATACGCTAGAAAAACGCCAAAAAACATGAATTTTTATATTAAACAGTCCTTTCGTGTCTTCTTTTTTAAGTTTCGTCGACGAAAATGAAGACATACATGGACAATGTTTGACCTCCTAAGACTTGATTCCAAAGTGAAGACTAACCAAACTGAGCGCTTTAAAGAAAAAAAAGCTTTGCACCATGATATATTTTGCATCTAATCACATTAACCTGTGTTACAGATTAAAACGTGGGCGACTACGTCAATGTTCAGTATCAAATGATGTGGTGAGTTGCTTCTCCACACCCCACGAGGACTTCACGCTACGTTTTAAACAAACTCGATTGATAAAATGAATCTGCCTAGTGGTCATGTTCACTACCCACGTGAAGCTGAAAGTTAAACTTTGATTTCCCTAATAATTGCCAACGCTAACATGTTATCTTTCCTGCCTTTGCTAGCTATAAATTAAAATTTGCTTGAATCAAACAACGCACAAGGCACAGCCTAATGCCACCAATGATACGTCATAAAATATGAAATCTAAATGAAATTAAATAATGTTATAAATTAGCATTAAATGATCATGAGATATTATAGCGTATTTCCTCATCTCATATTAATTATAGAGATACGTTATATAAAACTCGCATTTGTTATATATGTAGCTATCAAAAAGGCTATTTTAATACTCGGGAAAACAGTTTTACCGTACAAGATGAAAGTAAAAGCTATGGGCATCACGACGAATACATAATATCCAACATTGGGACCAATGAGTGGCCATTCAAACCGTTCTCGACACCGGTGTATTTTCTGGAGCTAGAACGAGTGCTGGAAAAGAAAAACGGAGAAACGAAAACAAATCTTCTTTTTGCTCTAATACAAAAATCATTTGCTTACCAATGGCCGAAACTGGTTCCAAAGACTTTGTAAGAGAAATCCAACCAGTGCTTCTGTTAATATGAAACACACTTCCTTCTTCGATTCTTTGTCCACATTTCAAAGTGGATTGGATTTGGTATATTGTGCAATTGCTTTTGCGATATTTCTCATTTTCAAGTAATGCATATACTTTGATAATGTTTCTTCCTGCTTCAAAATCTGTTGATATTTCCTCTTGGTAATTATCTTGTGTGAAGTATAAAGAACAACATCCTAAAAGAAAGATACAAATGTGTTTCGTAATTAAACATTTGTGCGATCACTTCGAAAGCAGCATTTTGAGGATATATATATATATAATAAGCACCGTAACAAAGGTAAATATCCATTTAGTTAGCTGCATGCCTTTTATCTATCCCATTAAAATATCTGGTTAATGAGTTTCTCTGTTCGCAAACTTTATGATTGAGATTCATTGTGTAATGCATTGAACAAGGTATGCGGGCAAAAAGTAGTATTGATTTCTCATACCAAAAGATATAAAAGATTTACATTTACTCAAGTTCCCTTTTGCGACTTAAAGATACTTGGAAATAAATATGAGGCAATATCTTTATACCTTTGGCCGTCAGCAATACTATAAAGATGAAAGCGCCAAGACGTCTCTGCGGCGGCCCACACATATCTGTCCTTTGATCTTAGTTTTTTATTGCAAAGACAACCTTTGCTTTGACCACGTGGCGTATATTCTAGACACTGTAATCAACAATATAGATATCAGATTGTATGCATAGTGCCCCAATATAGTTAGTACTGTGCAGAACATGTTTAAATAAACTTTTCCTTTTTAGTCCTTTCTTTGTTGCAGTTTCTTGGAATTGCACGCGTGTTAATAATTGTCCTTCACTTCATGAATCTAATCGCAAAATTTATCAAAATTACATGACGCTTGAAGCCATCGTACAAATGATCCAATAAGACACCTCATCCATTTCATGTTTCAAAAGATGCACGACTGATTGATTTTTTATTATCTCATTTTCTATAACAATAAATAAATAAATAAATAAATAAATAAATAAATAAAATCATGTATCCTGAAATGTTTGGAAAAAATTGTATTTTCCACTATCATCACAATCTATGAGACCACAAGTATGATAGACAAAAGACAACACACTTACCAAATAGGATCTCATATATTCTGTATCCTACATGAAGCTAGTCTTCTCTTAAAATATGATGACACCTATATCTTGTATTCTCCATTAACACGTGCTACCTTTTCGCTGTACAGCGCCATCAATGCCTCTTCGTGCCTTCATTCCGGTGATTATAGCCCATTAGACAGCCACTCACGGCAATATTGAAATCCAATTGTCCCTTGCCATACGATGGTGCATGCACATGCGCACTTTGCTTGATTCTGTTAAGTCAACAGATGTTCTGACCAGAACTAGCAAATGACACTTACAGTATGTTGAACCTTTTCCGATTTCATCCACAGTCTAAAAATGATGGGCCCCATACCCAAACTAATCATCTAACATACAGCTATTAGAAATTAATTAAAATTAGAATTGTATATAGATTTTACTTTTTTAAGCCAAACTTTGTGAACATCTTCTAAATGTCGGTTTGCGGTTCGTGAACAAAATTCAAGATTTACGATAGAACTTGCTTTTTTTGTAGCAGGCATTTTTGCCACCAGAATCAGTTCGATAAGCAATGCGCTTGCATACGTGCGTGTGCGTGTGTGTGTGTGTGTGTGGGGGGGGGTGCATGGGTACGCGAGTATCTTTCCCTAAAACGTTTTGATCGCTGCTTTGCCACCAACCACCAACCTGTTAAATCCTAGAAATACAAAAGTGATTTTGTGCGCTGAGCAGTAATCTTGAAAACAGCGCTAGGATGGCCTACACCACTAACTCCGGTAAACTTATCGGTGAGCTTCTTCCAAGGTAGTCCTTACCCTGATAGGTTTGCGGTGAGGAAGCTGATGACAACGAGTGCTGACGCTCGACACGACAAAAACAAATATCCTATAATCAGCAATAAGAACAGCATTCTCTGATAATCTATAAGTGCCAGACAGCGGTTAATGGCTTTATAAGGTTCTAATAGCAACTCTGACACGTGGTATGATGAATGTTTGGGTTTGTATTGAATCTTTAGACGGGTGCCCTGACTCCCTTAAAGATTTTGAACTAAAAAAAGCAAAAATGGGGTATTATATGCCTGTATTATTTGCACTGTAAGTTTAGCGTGTCAGTGCATTCACGCACGTTTCAGATACAACACAAAATTAACATCTCTCTCTCTCTCTCTCTCTCTCTCTCTGTGTGTGTGTTGGGGGGGGGGGGGTGCAATATATGAGTATAAATGCATTTACAACGTGTCCTGCCATACTTAAATCTAGATCACGGACGGCAAAAATCTCTCGTTGTGTCAAAGCCCTTGAGGCACTTTCCTGTTCTCATGATGTCTGTTGTGTAACCGTCCACCTAAAGCTGTAGAATCATTGATCAACAGCAGATGTAGCCTTGTACCGTGATTACTGCAAAACACTTGACATCGCCATTTGGCCTTCTGGTACGATAGCATGCCTTCCTGCACTTAGCGAAAATTATGCCATCCAACGACATGTCTACGAATTGTGTGCTTATTACTTCAGACATAACCAATTAAAACAGTTTGCTTACAGCCTTACATTAAGCACATATATGTCAATAGTCAAGACGTTGTGAATACTACTAGTGTCGTTCTAATGGCTAGATCTAAAAAAAGGAGAACGCGAGATTAGTCGTTCTTATGGCTAGATCTAAAAAAAAGGTGGGGAAGGTGCTTTTCAGACAAACGGTCGGATAATTTTGCTTTTAAAGCCATGCTTAATTCCCGAGATTTATTGTTGTCATAAGTGCTTCGATAAAAAAGGAATTGCTAGAAGTAATAGACTTAAGATTAAACAAAAAAAGTATTGAAATTTGAAAAAAGCAAAAGACAACAAACAGAAATGAACGCACAAGAAAAGGGTCCTCCATGAACACTTTACGGTATCTATTCCAAAGGAAGTCATTAGCTGTTATTCAAAATAAACTAATTTCAACCTTAGATTCACACGTTTTTTTCTTTTATCTCAGCCTGTGCTTACTGGACTAGTCAGTTATGCTGATAACCGTCTCTTTCGTGCAGTGCCACTGTTTGCTCCAGCGTCGAAGTCCAGCGGCGGAGATATTAGTATTATTACATGAAAATCAAGAAGAAAGCTAACGCCTGTAGCGAGGCTGTATAATTAAGCCCTTTCCAGAATCAATTTGGGTTAACAAAGTGTTGAAAGCTATTGTCTATCTTATGTCCAGTGATATTACCTGAATCATTTGAAAAAGAATATCGGTTACAGAGATGTCGCATTCTAAAGCCTGTTCCTGAATCAATTTTGGGTTAATAGGTGCAGAAAGAGTGCACATTCAAATGAAATCGGTGGAAAAAGACCAAAACCACATATCAATGCATATGTTACATTTCATCTTTGTATATCCATACTTATGTGACCGTCTATTCTTGGAAACATTTATCTCAGAAAGATTTACTTTCCCACAGAGATTATAGTAACAAGCTAAAAGTACTTTTGATGTGAAAAAGACTGTATTACCCCTGCTAAACAGATCTGTGGCTTTTGGCTACCATTCAGACAAGCAGCTGCACAGAAGATAATGCTGTCTGCTTAAATTGTCTTTTTATTTAGGTCATAAGACGTGAAACATGAAAATAAGCACAACTAGTTGTCTACATTTTATTAACCAATGTATCAAATGTCTATAAGAATCCGCAAAAAAAAAAAAAAAAAAAAAAAAAAAGGTTATTAGGCTATATTACATATCAGATTCTTCTACTGCCCGTGTTCAAGATTTTAAGGTACACGTGTAATCTGTTTAATCTACTATAAATTTTGCCTTTATTGCTGTGAGGTTTTAACAGGGAGGTATGATGAGCATAGGGATGACAAGGTAGACCTATAAGAAATGCTATGGATCAAGAAAACGCACCACAAATGGCGCATGATACCACTGAGAATTTTTTCTTATTGTACATGTAATTATATCCCAACCAAAAGACATTTTATAAAAAAAATGAATGATTTGTAACTTTTGATATTTAGCATGACTTAGACGTTCCATGTATCGAGTAGTTTAAACAGTAACTTCAACGGTCGAAAAAAAAAATAGAAACCCATAATGTATAATGGTAAAAGAAGGTAATGATTTGGATAACGCGTTTGGACAAGTCGTTTTGAATAAATGAATAAGTCAAGGTCGACAATGAGCAGTAAGAAAAAATAAACCAAAAAAAAAATAAATAAATAAATAAATAATAGATAAATAAATAAATAAATAAAATAAAATAAAAAAGGACTGCAAAACAAAGTCTTCAGCAGCAATGTCTACAGCACAATGAGCACATCACATACAAGTACAGCTAACAACCTGATAATAAAAAGAATACGATTTACCACAAGAGTTTTTCTTTGAAGCAAAAAAGGGACGTGGGATTTTTGTTGTCTAAAATAAATGAAATATTCCTATTTGTATAATAGGCATGTTGCTTATAAAATAATGAAGGTAATATTCTTGATCAAAGGTTGCCTTTTACGCAAGGCAAAAATGTAATGAATGCATGTGACGTTCGCCCTACATAAGCCTAGTAATGAGATAAAATATTTTATAAACGACTATGTAAATTTTTAAGGGGGTTGGGTGGGGGGGGGATATAGTGAAGGTCATTAGATACTAATGAATTGCAAAAGATATGTGTTAATTAGATTCATTTGCGATCTAGTTAATTCGGAACAACATAATTATGGTCTCTGATCTTATGTACTAGCTTGAAAATCTTAGATGCGACACATTTGTATCACCGACTTAACAGTTGATTTTACCATTTCTGGACCATCATTAATCAAGTTAGTATTTGAATTTGATCTTATTAATGGAAATGAAGAATATGTTCTTTGTTACGGTGTCTGTCCATGTTTCAACAAATTGAAGACCTTTTAGTTATGCAAATAAAACCCAGCCTGTTGTGTACAAAGATCTTAAAGTGCTTCATGCGTAACAAAACCAACCTTATCTGGTTCTGCATGAGTCAAGCTCACTCAAACAGTTTCACGCTATATCTAAATGGATTTACTTTTAATTGAGCCACTTTAAATAGTACCTGAAGCAGAGGTATTTCCATTAAGCTTGCCAGAGAAATATCTAATAGCACAAATGATCTGGTATGCCAACAAGGTAACAACCAAAATCAATTGTAATGTCCGGTAATGCTATTCCTATTAGCACAATTTGCTTCCGCGTTCTTGGCCGAAAAACTATACTATATTGTTTCAAAAGCATATGCTTAACTTACTAACTAGCATTTTATGATAGACTACATGGTTTCGAAGTTGAAAAATAATGAACGAAACGTATTTTCAAACCATGCATGCAACTACGTTTCCAATGTTTTGAATATAACTGTTGTAATCACATTTTGAACCTATAGAAGCATAATGCTTACTCATTACTGTCAAACAGCCCTACGTGTCATGAATTTAATGCAGGGTTTTCTGGCGTATAGGCACATCTACAACAATAACCATTAAAAGGTACCATGGTAACCACAGTTAATCGTTTATCGGACAAGCAAATATATGTTCCCATCCTTCTGCTTCTTTGCTATTATTATCACACATTTTCTGTGAGCTATCTGTCATTGGCATAATCTTTTAGACACACATTGTGTCATTAATTGAAAAAAAAAAAAAGGGGAATACGAGTAGCTTGTCCTAGCTTTGGTTTCTAATAAAGCAGGGAGTACTAGTATAATTACTGAAAATCTTTTTTGTCAAAAACAATTCTTATTTATGGGGTATTGTTTGTTTTAAAAACATAATCAAAGCCCTTTTTATTTATGAGCTATCTTCCAGATCTTTTACAGCCACATCTTCCGTTTATCATTCAATTTGTCTTTAAGTCTTTCAATTTTTGTAGATTTACACCCAAGATTCCATCAGAAAGATGGCGATGAGGTGGACACCACAAGGCATGAGGAATATGAAAGAAAATCTGGAGACGGTCCATAGATCAGGAAATGAAAGTAGCAGGATAGACATGGGAACAAACAACGTTGGCCCCAAGACAACCAGCACGAATTAAAACTGCGTTTTGTACAGTAACTATTTAGATAGCGCAGTTGTGTTATCAGTAAGAAATACCAGCACCATTACGTTTCGGACGTTTTGTTGGTTAACTTTGTTCAGAATCTTCGCCTTGGTCACAAAAAGACAGAAGGGGTTCCTTTAAAGACAACCGAATATTTTAAGGATTTTCACAAAATTAAAGACTGAATTCAATTGAAATGAAATCTACTTTCTTTGCGTTCCACAGGATTGCCTTGACGCCATTCCAGTACATGAAAGCCTTTCAAGGCTGACACGAAAGCGTGACTGGCATGGTGGATCGTGACTATCGTGTCACTATCAAATATTGTTCAGACATGTCTAGGGCGACAATTAATAAGAACCGTTTCATCTACCGGCTGCTCTGAAATAATCGTCCCGCTCATACCGATCATTCTCATGAATGAACAGAAACAATCCGCTTACAAAGTCTTCCGCTTCAGCGTTCCCTAGGGTGAAACCCTTAAGTAAATTATTCATTCCATTCCAGACTAATTAACCAGTAGCAATCAATTAAATATGTCATCCAAAGTAAGCGATTCTTTTAATGTTAAAAACAAAGTTTATATAGCCTGGGTGAACTTAGCCCGATCATGAAGCTGATGATGGATCACATCGATGTATTTGTGCATGGGGGGAACGTTTAACACGATTTTGTCATACTTTATAGACATCTGCGTGGAATTGATATGCCCTGACTCAGGCAATGTCCCTACAGAATAGATACACAGTGGTCTCATTCAAGAAAACACAGCATGATGCGGTTGAGTGTAGAGCTATGTATAGCGCTCTCTTCCCAAGATGCATGAAGTAAATCGCCTACATGGCATACGGCTGGTATCAATGAACAATGAAAACGTCAGATAAACTGAACCACATTCGTTTCATCTTGGGACAATGTGAATGCGCCCTTATTATCAGAAAACCAAAACGGCAAGCACCCATGGGAAGTATAGAGTGTCTGTGTGGAACGCACTGGTAACTTAACGGACTAAACGGCCGGATTCAGTGGGGAAAACAAATTCAATTTCAATACCAGCAGACAGAACGGTAAACCGATTTGACAAAGCGCGTGGGCACCTTCCTTTTGAATACGAACAAGGTTTAGTTTAAAAACCGTGGTGTCAAATAGCCTCTAATCCTATTCTCCATCCCACGTTTCCTATTGACAACTCTCTTTGTGAGATTAAAAAAAACTATCCCACGTTTCCTATTGACAACTGTTTTTGTGAGATTAAAAAACTACAGCCAAAAATCGAAATAAGGCGTTTCAAAGCAAGCGACGGTAACATCTTTCTTTATCAGTAGTGAGGATCACTTTGAGTACATGAGGATATTTGGCTACAATTTACCAAGTCTGGCATAAATCAATGAAAAGTACGTTTTAAGCACTGAAAGAGACAAAAGAAAAAACATTGCCTACAACCCATCTTAAGACTGCAGAGGAGTTCAAACGATGAAATATGCTCGTAATCTTTCTTATTAATACCAAAATAAGCAAGAGGCCAGAAGTAAATGCTTATTCATTTCTTTCATGTCTATTTAATGTTCGAATGCTCAAAAAGATGAAATCTGGCCTAAATAATTTGACAAGCTCAGATATCAGAATAATAGCTATAACTGCTGTTTTTGTGGTAAAACAGAATATATTACATTTCTGTGAGTTGTTTACAATGTTTTTATTGTGAAATATAGGCCGCATTCACATCGAGAAGAGCTGAGGCTCTACAAAGCCGAGAACTAAATATGGCGGACGTACATGAAAGGAAAACTGCCTAATCTTTTAATATAGTCTCTCCGCCTCTCACACGCCTCCCCACGCGTCGTCCCAATTGAGCGGAGATTTAATGACTGTACACCCGCGGAGAGACCATTAAAGGATTAGGAGGTTTCCCTTTCATGTACGTTTGCCATATTTAGTTCTTGGCTTTTTAGAGCCTCGGCTCTTCTCCATGTGAATGCGCTCATAGATCTCATACGAAGAGTTATTATCCCTTTAAATTACATATTGATTGTTGTATCTAAAGATGAAACAAAAAGATTCATTTCATGCACTCCATCATTGCTGTGGAGTCTTTCAACAAGGAAGTACAAGCACATATTCAGTTGCTGCTAATTGGAGTAGAGGTGGCAAGTCCTGTTAAATTGAACATGTGTGAAAATCCTTGGATACGGATATGAATTTTATATTTTAGAATCCAATAACCCTATGCAGTGTCAAAAAAAAACAAAAAAACATTTTCTTTATTTCATGCTGCTTGAAGTTAAAGCAAATCCCTATATCTCCAAATGACAATCATCCTGAAGACCTAAACCATCACATCTAGATGCCAACTGCTTCATGACAGCCAATCCACACCAAACTGTGCTGGGGTTTTCAAAAAATTTCCTGTGCAGGCCTGTAGCCAGGGGGGGTTCGGGGGGTTCGAAAGAACCGCTCCTTTTGCTGGGAAAAGGTCCACTCTGGGTGAAATTTGATCTAGGTACATGAAGTTTTTATGGAAAAAGGTCCACTTTTTCAGAAAAAGAACCCCCCCTTTTGAAATTGCTGGCTACGGGCCTGCTGTGCATCAACATCTATTAATCATATTCCATGCAGACATATGCAAAGAACAAGCCTAGAATGAAAATATAATGAAAGGGTATAAAAAGTATCTTAAAACCCTATAATTCCATTTGTTAACAGTTGTAAACATCAACTTGTTCTGGATGTGACCAAGGTACAGGCGTGTCATTCATCTGAGGACATTTTAAATTTTTGACTAATTCTCAATTGACAACTTTTTGGTGGCACTGGAAATTTGTCAAATATGTTGTAGTAAAATAAATCAGTAAATATTCAGTAACTATATTTCAGATATCAATTAATTTTAATATCTATTATAAGTTATCTTGAATCACAAGAGTTATGATTACTATTATGTTTTATACTGATTTACCATTCTGTGGTGATTAAAACGTCTTGCAGGGATGATTTAGTTCTTTCATAAAATATGCACTATAATAACTCATAGACAACATTAAAAAATGTACACTTTTCACATTTTTTATAATATTCAAAACAAAGTCATATTAGGTAAACACCTTTTTAATGTTAGAAATGCCACTGTACTCATTACTGGCTTTCAGCTGGTAAGCCACAGAAGTGCATTTGAAAACAGCCATTGCTTTTGTAAACAGACTACCATCAGTTCATAATTTGATTATGTCAATGTTAATTCTCTCACAAAACCTCTAGTGAGTTACAGAACCCTTTAAGTAATTACTGTACAAAATTAACCTGTCCTTAAAAAAGGTAATTTCCCAACTGGAAACACTGTTTATTCAAAAAGTCTACACAGGTCATTCCCTTTTTCTTTTTCAATATGGTATAATCCTCAAGTGTTTTTCCACATCTCCCAGAGTTATTCTACATCATCCCTGAAGGCCAGACTAATGACAGCTTTCTGGTGTCCTCCATACTCTCTTTTCACCTGTGCAGTCTCCACGTTCCATAACCTGGCCATATTGTCTGAAGATGCTGCAAAAAATGAGGAAGATTTAACGTAAACAAGTCCAGTATGGTCACCTGGTGAGTTTCAATCTAATTGCAGTAGATGTGAAAAAGACTGCAATTGTCTCACCCATATTATTAGCTTGAGTCAGACTATGCAAGGCTGCATTGTTACACTGTTCACCATAATGTAAGCTACAGGATAGCAATAACTTACTGGGTATCTTTCATTTATGTCATAGAATTAAAGACTGAAATGATAACTAGTGTCAACATTTGACAGAATTCAATTTTGGTGTTGCACGATTTCCAAGTCATAATTACAGTATTCCATTGTAATCTGGGTAGTCTTAATTACCAAACGAAAAAAATTGAACTCAGATTACTATACAGTATAGTAGAAAATGGGTCCAATGTGAAAATTAATTATGTACCTGTAATCATGTACTGAGAATCTCCACTGAAAGCACAGTCCCAAACCCATCTCTGTGTGTTCTCTTTAAGCTCAGTGTACAAAGAAAAGTCTGCTGTTTTCCATATCCTAACTGTGGTATCTGCGGATGTGGTGGCTAGTAACCTGCAACACAATTAACATATTAAACACAAATTTTTTTCTTAGGCCTTTCAAACACAGAGCCATGTGTACATTTTCCTCTATAAATAATGGAAGCATTTTTAAATTAGGAGGTCCATTTGAAATATTGATATTACAGTATAAAAAATAGACAACTACATTTACACTATGGCATCAAAATTGGCTTTTGATATCTGCAAAACTCTTAGAAAAACATGCTACAATTTACTGGAATTTTTCTATAATACAAAATGTAATCAATTCTTACGTTGAATCTGGACTAAATAAACATTTTAAAACATATCGCTTGTGTGCTTGTATTTTTGTTTTCGGATGAAGCTGTGTTTGTTCATCTCCTCTTCCTCCAGTTAAGTTCCAAACATAGCAATTTCCCTATATAAAAAAAGTTGTTCATTATGTATGATGAAATGCATTGTTTTAGTCACCAATACAAGTTATATTGGTTCACAAACAAAAATGATATATAAAAACTATAGAAATGCTAGTATTACCTTCATACCAGAGAAATCATTCTGACATTCTGTGGATCACAATGCACTTGTTATCTGTTTTGTATTTCTGGCATAAATGGCACAAATTTTGTACCTATCTTTACACATATATAAAATCACAGCAGTATCTGTATTTGTCCTTGCAGAAAAAAGTACCATTCCCCAAATTATATTTCACCAACATTTTATTGTTTTTGCTCACAATTTAATCTTTTTGACCTAAACAAATAAGTACCCCCGGTATATGCTGAGCAGCTTCATGAATATCATTGAATTATTTCTCTACAAACATAGTTATGAAATTATATAGAACCTTGTTATTAACAGCAGCCATGTATGTTCCCTCTGGGTCAATGCTGATGGACTGCACTGCAGCATCTGGCTCTGGGATCTGGTGACAAAAAGTAAAAACATTCCAATGGTAGAATATGTGTACATTACATATCATCAAAGCAGAAAAATGCCAAAACAAGTGAACAATCTACTGAGTAGGTACTCAAGAACTTACCAATTGTTCATTATGGTCTGTTTTAAGATCCCATATGTGTATAGCACCACTTTGGTCTCCAACAAACAGTTCTCCCTGCAACAAAAAAAAAGTGTCTCTTATATATATATATAAGTAACATTAAAAAATCTTTCTTAATTTCTCTCACAGGTTTATTCATTTACACATATGTACATTAAGTAGCCTGTTGGTGCCATTACGCATAAATACAATATTGCAAAGCTTATAATAATTATTGTTAATGAATACTATATTGGATAGTCTGGTTGCAAGTGTATTATATGTGGCTCTCCTTCATGAATGCATGCATGTTTCACTTACTTGATTAGGATGTAAACAAACACAGTTTACTGGAGCATTGACTTGAAATATTCTTTGACACTGTAGATTCCGTGACCTGTAACATGAAAATTGTATGAAAAGTTATAAAAACAATGGTGACACTGAGGTAATGGGACAAATGCTTTGTTATTAATGTCTTTGTTAACTAGATAATATATTAAAATCACCTTAAATCCCATATTCTTGCTGAGTTGTCCTCTCCTCCTGTGAACATCCACCTGCCATCTTCATGGAAGCCTACCCCAGTCACATTCTTAGTTATCCCATCATAATTGATCACTGGGTTAGGATTGTTGGAGTTAATGTCATACATACGGATGTGCTGATACCCTGAAGTTTGATCATATACAGCAGAAAGAACATCATTTTCACGAAAATAATTTAGAATATATTAGTAATAGTGAATAAGAATGAATGAATGTCAGTATCAATGAGGATGGTGTCAATCATGAATAGGCTTTTTATCCAAATAAAATGAAATAGGTCAAACAAAAATGTTTGCTTAATTGTACTGCATTCCGTTTATTATTTCTGGTAGAATTATAAGTGGTAGTATGCACAATCAATTACCTGCAGCTGCAATCAGCTGCTTGTCTGGTGTTATCTGCAATGCATTTACTTGCTGCAAAGTAAAATGATACGTGATGTTAAAATCAATGATTGCGAGATTTGCAGATTTAAATACTTGTAACAGCATTTGATAAGAATAAATTGTCATGTTAAATTATTATTACTCTCTAAAGTATGTCTGTTTGTGATATTTCAATTTTCTTACAACTGATGAATGTTTCCACTGATTATTTTTTTACATTATGGCATATACAGTATATACCTGTATAATTAGAAAAAGAAAATGGTGTATGGGATTTTCATTTATAAAAGCAATTATTCAGGTACAGTACATACGTAGCACGAAATCCATGCATTAACACCTACTGACAATTTCATATCTACGCCGTGTTGACAGAGTACATATAAAATTGTCAACAGGAGTGTTAACACATGAATTTCGTGCTAAGTACATGTACATACGGAGTCCGGGTGTTGAACTGTTCGGTGACATATCCCACTATGTGCCTGCCAAAATCTAATCGTGTGGTCATATCCAGCAGTGGCTAATATCACCGGATCAGAACCCCCATTCCCTCCGCTAGCGTTATCTGGTCCCTTCTTCATGAAATCAACAAGAGCAGCAACTCTTTCCTTAAACCGGAAGTAACGGCCCAGATTCAGAAGCCGGCCGTGATGTCGCAAGTCTTTGCACTGGATTGGTCAAAATAATACTTTCCTGCAGACTAGCTGTCATGGCTTCTAAATTTAGCGGAGCACTGCAGTTGACCGATTTAGATGATTTTATCACGCCTTCACAGGTAAAGTTCATTACGATATTGAGAGAAATTGTTTTTCATCATATGAAAAATAGTAAAAAAAGTAATGAATTGGTCTAAGGCAACCTTTTAAGTGTTAAAACACTGGAAGTACTCTATACCACTTCCCGTACTGCGGACACGAAGCCTAAGAGTATTTAGTAATTTCTTCTTCAGTCAACAGCTTATTATTGAAATAATTTACCTCCAATATCTCTATGTATAACAGAGCATCTTTATCAGGCTCTGTTAGACATCGGAATATTGGAGGTAAATTTTTTCAATAATGAATATTTAGCTGTAGATTGAAGAAACAATTACTTTATTCTTACTAGTACATGTACACCATAACAAAGCTGATGAAGTTCTTCTCTGGGGACAAAGCCTACCTACACAGTTACACAACAGGCTGTATCTGGCGGGTAGAGTGAACACATAGTGCAGTTCCAGTCACGATACTGACCAGTGCAGACCAGTGCTAGAGGATTTGGACTAGCACGAAAATTCATGCATTAGCACTCCTATGATGATTCTGATATGTACTGGCTGTGCTAACACAATAGTCAATAGGAGTGCTAACGCATGAATTTTCGTGCTAGACTTGGACTTGTCAACTCACCCGTAGTAGTTAACCATGCAATTCCACATTGAGACTTGTCTCATTTTTTTGCTTTACACACTAATTGGTACCCTTACCTGCTCTGGAACAAAACCAAGTTTTAAGTTTGCCTCTAAGATTTTCTCAAGAAGAATAAAATATATGCATATGCAAGAGGCAAAGTGATGAAATTATTTTGTTTGTGAAAACAAACAACTAGCACCACTTATAGAGATCTGCAGTTGAAAATAGCATGATTGAAGGCAATCTTTAGCAAGAAACCCTGCAATCCTAAAAAAGAATATTAAGAAATTGAAAGAAAGAAACACCTTAGCAAAATATGGATACAGCTAGAATTTCAATGGAAGGAAATGTCACTGTCGTCACTAACCTTTGTTTTTGCTCTGTGAACTTGAAAATTCATTACCAAATCTAGCGTGCATTTTTTTGTAATTATCAAAATGCCTGTTTGTGTGTTTGATGTGAAATGGTAGTAATATTTTTGTAAATAAAATTAGTTAATTTTTTTATTTATAAAATCTTGCTCATCAGTCTCTCTTTTTATAGGAATGTATCAAGCCAGTGAAAATCGAGAAAAAGCCCACTAAAACTGGAGCAATAAAAATTGGGATTGATGGGTCATATTTGGAATTGGGACAGGTATGGTTGATATTTACATACATTGTGGTTTTCTCCATGAGATCTGACTTTGACCTGTTTGGCAGGTTATGTGTAGAGACAATCAAGGTTATGAAAGTACATACTGTATGTTTTGTTATGAAATTTATCAGCCTGATCTTTTTATTCTGGGCTGCAAAGTTCCTAAGGTGCAATTACCATTTTAAACATTATCAGTGATATGAGCACAGGTCATGGATTAATTCATGTCTGATGGATATGTCTTAGGAGCACGTTTCACATATCAGTATGATTTTTTAATTTGCAAACTGGGAACTTCTTACATCATTATAAAATATGAACTATGAAATACAATAATTATTCAGCAATTATGATTGACTCCTTTTAATTGTAAGGTAATAATTTACCATACTAAGTTGTCCAATTACAAAAAGTAGATGTACAATGTATTTCAGGATGGCTCAGAGTACAAGCTGGAGAAAGCCAAAATCACATTGAATGACTGTCTAGCTTGCAGTGGTTGCATCACATCAGCAGAAAGCGTCCTTATTACTCAACAGAGCCAAGATGAATTATACAGAATACTAGAGGAAAACAAAAATTTGGATAAGGTAAAAAGTCCAATGACCATTTGATTTAACTTGTCACTTATAAGTGTGAATGCATGATTTGCATTTTTCATTATAAAGTCATTTACTCATTTCTTATTAAAACTGAACTTGGAAACTTGTTCTGATATGGAAGAGAGCTCTTTGTATTTTTAAAACTCTATTGTTAATAAGTATTGCATTATTGCTTATTTTTTGTCCATAATATTTTGATTTCACAAAGCAGCAAGGTTCAGCTGACAAGAAGATTGTGGTTGTGTCAGTGTGCCCCCAGTCAAGAGCTTCATTGGCAGCCAAATATAAAATAGGAATTGTGGAAGCTGCACAGAGGATAAATGGGTTTTTCAAAAGATTAGGTATAATATATATATATTTTAAATATTTTTCCAATAGATGAAGGCATTTTAATAATACTTTATTGCATATCTATTTTATTCTATACAGTTAGGAATACTTACATGGTAATAGAAACTTGATCAGAAGATAATTACATAGGCACCATGTTGCCTTGATTAAATCAGTAGTAGTTCTCTGTTGTTTACAGGTGTAGATTTAGTTTTTGACACCAGCTTCTCAAGGGAGTTCAGCCTAATCGAAAGTGGTAAAGAATTCATAAGGCAATACAAAGCTAGAGACACACAGAAAAGTGCAATACCAATGCTTGCATCTGCTTGTCCAGGTAAATATATTTTATATAGCAAAAAAAAAAAATGACAGATTGAATTCTAAAAAAATTGCACATTTTGGTTGATTGATTTTGGTTGACTACCGTTCTGACATTAACACAAATTGATGATGGCTTCACATTGTATAGAATATAAAAAATGAGGAATACAGTATCTAGTGTAATGCATGAATGGTGACAGGTTATATATTTTAATATAATTCATTCAGAACTGACATTTTTGTTATTCTGTTGTATACAAATATTTGTGACACTCAGCCAGGCAATAAAACAATTCTATTTCTTATGTATTTTAGGGTGGATCTGCTATGCTGAGAAAACACATGGATCTTATATTCTCCCATATATTAGTACAACCAAATCCCCACAACAGATTATGGGTTCTCTTGTAAAAGACTATTTAGCTAAACACCATGGTAAAACTCCAGATCAAATCTACCATGTAACTGTCATGCCATGTTATGATAAAAAGCTAGAAGCATCCAGGCAGGACTTTTATAACGATGTATACAGGACTAGAGATGTGGACTGTGTTATAAGTACAGGTAAATAATATGATTTTTATTTACATAAAATGACTCCAGAAAAGGGCAAATAAATGTATTTGACTTAGACACAGTGTTAATTGCATATGATTGTTTTAGGTTAGAATAAAAAAGTCATTGCTGTCAATTATGTATTTTTTGATTGCAGTGATTGGCTTCAATGCAAAATTTATTGAAGGTAGAGTTACACAAGTTGTGTTGTCATTCTCACCTTGACAGTGTTTGTGTTGTCCTTGATGTGTCTAAGACACTTTTTCCAGGTGAAGTGGACAAAATGTTAGAGGTGGAAGGAATATCCCTGGTTGATGTAGAGCCTTGCAAAGAACCCTGTGATTCCTTGTAAGTATATTTCTTTAAGAAGCTCCTAAATATGTTTTTAAATTTTTATTTATGTCAATCTGTCTTTCTTATTACAGTCTGTTCTTTTCATCAAGTATATTCATATTGTAACATTAACATCTGGAAATTCTGTTGGGATCAATGCATTTTACCATTATTAGCAAATATACATTCAAGCACACCATGTTGTACATTTACATTATAATGTTTTATTTGCAGCTTCTCACCGCAGTCTAACGAACTTTATGGTCATCCTGGTGGGGGGTCTGGAGGATATCTAGAACATGTTTTTAAATATGCTGCCCAGGAGTTGTTTGGAACACATATAGGTCATCTGTCATACAAAACCTTGAGGTGTGTTAAAATGAAAAAAAAAAAATGATTTTTATCATTACAAGTTTATTGGAATTTTTAAGAAACAGTTCATGGATAGATTCAGGTTGATGTTTTCTATTGCATCAGTTTTAATCTCTTTTGATACTTTTTCTTACTTTTACATCATGCATAATTAAATAATGTAAATTTACTACCTTATTTATATCAGGAACCAGGATTTCAAGGAAGTGACACTGGAAGTGGATGGAAAAGAAGAACTCAAGTTTGCCTTGGCTTATGGGTTCAGAAATATTCAAAATATTGTCCAGAAAATCAAAAGGGGGAAATGTCAGTATCACTTTGTGGAGATAATGGCATGTCCATCTGGTGAGCAAACCTTTGGTAGTACCTTATGCACTGGCTGAAAACATATGGGGCTAATGCACTCATTATGGATTAATTGTGAAGATACATATTTATTAATATAAATAAGATGATATCATTTAAAGTATCTTGACTGTAATAATACATATACTGGTATTGTAAAGTTCTATTAAAATTGAATCTAGTATGAATGATTTTGGGGTAATTTCATGAAAAAGCTGAAACTACAGTCTACAGAGTTACAGAGGAGGGGAAAATGCTGTGTCCAGATTAAAATAGTTTTCAGCATCAACTAATTAAATGGAAGTGATACAAAGTTTGAAATTACTAATAATTCTTATCTTGTCTTCACAGGATGCCTCAATGGTGGTGGGCAGCTTCGGCCTGATGATGGAGAATCCTCTAAAGAACTGCTGCAGAGAGTAGATGAGCTTTACAATTCTTTAGAAACTAGGACTCCTTTTCAAAGTAATGATATACATCAGCTGTATGAAGACTGGCTAGGAGGCAGTGACACAGAAAAAGCTCAACACATGCTTCATACACAGTACCATGAAGTAGAGAAAATGACAAGTGCTCTAAATCTGAAGTGGTAAATTAGGATATTAAGGCAAATTTAAACTTTAAAAAAAATCGGTATTAAACTAGGTTTTTTATGGCCAAATTTTGCACAGGACACAAATCTGTTGGAATGAGGTCATGAAGTTGAGACATCCAATACCACATGGATCTGATTATACAATTGATCATTCTAAATTCTACCTTATAGACTACATCCATAATCAATGTCTTCTCCCCACCAATCTGGTTTCTCAATGTATTGAGTTGTTTAATATTGCACTCTAATTTGTCAGTAGATATCTTCAAGCATGATTGATCATCTTATGTGATAAGCTACTTTTTTTGGGATAAGCTACTCTTTGCAGTTTAAGTCAGAGTGATAACCAGCTTCTAGTGCCCGATCCTTTAAACAAGGGATGGGCCAGTGGGATTGTTTCGTGGTGAGGGATTTAACGTCTGCCGTCACTAAACAGATTTATGGCCCATTTAGTACTTGCTTGAGTTTTGTTTGGTATTCTGGCTGCCAAATTCTGAGAAAATTCAGAACTAGTCAATGGCTTCTCGAACCTCTCTGGCTGCTCATCTGAAATGTCAACTTTAAAGAGAGTTTTTGTTGGAATTTCCATCAGTTGAGTAAGAGAGACGTTGTTTTCCATTGTTACTTCTGCGTTGTTACCTACTGCATGACAGAGGCGCAATAGGTGTGACCGTGTGTTACCCAACTCGTTTCGGGTGCCCCATTGCGACAAAGTGACAACCTTTCAGTTTAATTAGTCAGTACCAGGGTTAATGAACCGTGCTTTAAGCCAGATAAAGCACTGGACGCTGAGCTTCATGCAAAATAGAGCAGATAATTGTCTAGGCTTCGCCTCGCCAATTATCTGCTCTATTTTGCGTAAAGCTCAGCACCTCATACTTTATCTATACCAGAATATGCTACTCTTATTTCTCCTAATGTAAATTTCAAGGTTCAGGGCCTGTACAAGGTAACTTTAGGTTCACAAATATCCTCTTTGTTGGTTGTAAGCCCATAAGGCAACTTTGTGTTCACAAAACTGCAATAGTGGTTAATTATCCTGATTATCCTGGATATTGGTTTGTGACCTTGACAGGCAATTAGGGCTTGGCATTTGTGGCACGCTTGAACAGTACTTGATTCAACACACCTGGGTCTTTTATTATTGACAACTATTTATTCTTCATCAGGGTTCTTGTTCAAGACTACGGACTGACATCTACTAAAATAATCCCTGTGGCTTCATTCATTCACGTCCCCACAATTCATGGTATTCTGCTGGGCCCTTAGGCCCCAACGCATTGTTGAATTAACTGGATCTAGCTCTCTTAAAATAAACCTTACATGATGCCTTTGGAACGTAAATGCCCCATCATCATGGTTACCCCACAGTGAGGATGATCATGATAAATCTGCATCATAACGTCCATCAAATGTTCATCACTTATCCCTGAATAACATTCAAGTTCAATCCCACTCTGCTGCAATTTTCTCCATAAAGAAATAATGCACAAGTTTCTTTTGTCCCTCCAAACTGTAACTGTCAGATTACCCTTCTGCTTTGTGACATAGTTCCCATTTTTTTAAACATTCCTTATTTCCTTCCTGCTCCACTCTCTGTAAATTGCTTCTTTGCAATCTCTTCCTCCACGTTAATGGCATGTGTCCTCTTTCTCTTGTAATTGTCAAAGCATCTGTTGGCGAAGGATCTTGGCTGTTCAAACATTTTCTCACTGCTCTTTACAGTTGATAAGGATGGGAAAAACTCTCTTATAGCAGCGGAGATGAACCCTTCGTTTAATCCAGCCACCCTTTCTTCTTGGCCCAATGCAAACCTCTTGTTTTGATGTTTTAACGATACGCTAGATCTGTATTCTGTCATCCAGTCATCAATCCACTTCTTAGAGCAAACAAAATAAACATTGGGATTGCCAGTGGCCTCCTTCCATCTGCTAAAGAGTTCCAGACATTTCAATTTGAAGATCTTGCGCAAAAACGACTGAGACGGTAACGAAACTGTGGCCAGTGATACAAACAACGGGTAAAAATATATAATTATATTCTCAGCAACATGGTTTTTGTGGAATTGAACGAATTACAAAAATAAAGACCTCCAAGACGGATTGTTTGAGTCATCCATGAAAACGCTCTTCCTACTGGGAGTAGTAATTTGTGTCACTCAAGACAAGTCATTCCATGTGCTTTAAAGAACATCTTTCCTCTGTTAAAATTTTTAAACAATTTTGTACTATCCGATAGTACCCAGCCAAAAATAAATAAATCGCCAATGTGGCAATGCCAAATTATTTTCTAAACATGGGAGATGGTAATGTTTATATTTATATTCCCCTGGGCCGTTATTGCCCCTCATCTGTATGCCCCCGCACCATGTACTTCCCATATCTAAATTTCCCCAAGCGATATTTTGCTGCAAGGAAAGACTCACTTTGGTTAAAATTTTGTAATTGTGCATTATATAATAAGCTATATTAATTTAATTTTATGTCCCTATTAATTTTTTACCCAAGGAGATAAATAAACCCGCAGAACCCAAAAAAAAAGTGGAAACAATCACTGAAATAATGCCGATGCATAACCTAATTATAAAACCCAAATTAAGTAATAAAAACACACCAAATCCTGGCCTTTAATTTATTTCAAACAAGAACGTTGTATCTTACAAAAACAAAAAAAATATGCGTTAACTTCTTTTTAGAGCGATATTAACACTTAGCTGTAATGCTTTGGGAGTCATATCTTGTGTACATTACTATACATTTTCTTCAAATCTGCCTTGTGCATAACTATTAGGCCTGGGTAAAAGTATGATTATAGATATTGTCTTTTACAAAAAGTCCTTAAAAGGAATGTGATATGCGTAAACTTCTTTATAGAGCAATGTTAACACTTAACGGTAATGCTTTGGGAGTCACATCTTGTCTACATTACTAAACACTTTCTTCAATTGAATTCTGCCTTGTGCATAACTATTAGGCCTGGGTAAAAGTATGATAATAGATGTTGTCTTTTACAAAAAGTCCTGAAAAGGACCATTGCAATCCGTAATGTCCTCTGTGGGAAACCCCATGAACTCCTCTCCGTCGTTGTCGCTATCGCTCTCTAGCATTGGTATGTCGCTCTCCGGCACTGAGACACCACCGTCTCCCCTTAATGACTTCAAGATGCCAGTAATAGAGAAAAACTTCTGGATCATGGTTGCGGGGACATTGTCCCAGGCAGCCTTGATCCAGTCAACTATTTCTTGTTTACTGGCAGTCTTCAGCTGGTCGATGTGCCCCTTCGCAGCTGTGACATCGTTGCGCATCCTCTCCTACCACAGCCTCCAAAGATGGCCTTTGAACGGCTTGTTCAATGACACATCTAGGGGCTGGGCCTTTGAGGTGCATCCTCCAGGGATTATTGCTGGTTTTGCTGCCACTCGCTGCAGTGCACATGCCACCCTCTCGGTGGTAGGCGCAGAGAAGGCATCCATTACGAGGAGAGAAGGCCGTTGCTCAGTATACACCTTCAGGATTTTGGTCACCCATTCCATCATGAGGTCTTCTGTCATCCAGGCTGTAGAGTTGGCTGTTATTAACCAACCCTCTGGCCCCTCCACCACTGGATTTCTCTTGCCTGAAATAATGAAAGAAAGACATGAGTAGTGATATTTATAGCTAAACTCCTTTACTGACTGAAATGCACATTCACTCTCAGGCGGAATGAAAACTGCAAAAAGATGTGAACTTTTTAAATGCAGGTGAAGTAAGACTTAGAAATATGTAGATATTTATAACAGTCACCAATTGCTATTGGAAGTAAATTAGCTGTAGTTTTAAACAAGAACCTTGCACAATTGCCTCGCAAGATCATACAACTACATATGTCACATGTATGTTGTATATATCATACGTATGAAACTATAATATCATATGGTTATGGTATCTTATACTCAAACACCATTTGACAACTTAAAAGCATACAGTACAGCTACATGACAGCCAGGAAAAACATAATCATCTAAAAGGATATTGTACATGTCAGCTGTATATGATTTTGATATAAAAAAGATCACTTAAATACAAATACCACCTGACTTAATTAACCACAAATAGGTGATAACGGTTTACCATAATTTTCATATCGAAATAAATCAACAACTAAATGTACATACCCAAAGCATTCTACATAGCTTACCCTATTACATTCTGAGAACAGCAACGTGACTGCACCCAGAGCCAGTATACGCTCGGTTTTATAGCGAACGTTGACAAAAACTACTCAAATATTCATAAACTGATTACTGGACATTGAGTTAGGTGTGACTGCATGATTGATTTGATGATGTTGATAACACTGGGGTTTACCATTGCTGAGACAATCAAGCCAAATGTTGGGCCTGTAGCTCCAAGGCAATGAATTTAGCAGATTTTGATCTGCTCTCTTCTTGCCAGGTTAATGATGACAAAATCACTTTTGGCGTTTCCACTTCGTGGACTACCCGTAGATTTAGCAGGTATCACATTTTCTGTCACAGGCCTTCTTCTCAAGATTCTATGCACATTTTCCTGTACACACCCAAATGTCTGGCTATCTCGATTTGTTCTACCCTATATCTGCATATGCAACTGTTTGGTGTCGTATTCCCATATCAGTAGGTTGCAGCATCGACTCAGTAATCAGTATACACAGCTACTTATATGCAAACCTCCACAAAAACTGACAGACAAACCCACCAGCACTGTACCAATACTCTGTGACATATTCTCACACACCCCAGGCACAACAGTCATAACCAATGTATAATGAATTATAACGCCATTACCTTACGCTATTTCAAAAGTAACGTAATTCACCTAATGAATTATCATAAGTAACTTGGCAAATGAAACATTAAATATGTAGTTTTTAGGAAAACCTCAATGAAGTGATGTCATATAAAAGGTTAACCTTTGCACTCAAGATATTTTGTATCTTTTCCCCTGCAGTCCTGTTAGCAACTTCTCCTGTTTTTTAACACTCACCATATATGTGTGTGTGTGTGTGTGTAATTAACTTTTACAGTTTTTGTTTTGCATTGATAAAACTTTGTATACAAGTGTATTTATGGCCCAGTCACAATGTCGACGATCTGTCGGGGATTAGTTTTGGCCGGGGGTCGTCGTAGAAAATAAAGAATCCTTAAACAATCCTGGCAATAATCCTAATAAAAGTGGAGCAGTCACATCGTCTGAGATTTTTTCAAGGATTTTGACCCGGTTTTGTCGAAAAATCGTGGGATTAGCCTCCGATTGCATCGGAGGCGATCGGAGACGTTATCTGCAAGCGTCTTTTCTTGTAATCTTTTTCCCCCTGGGTATATGTGGGGGAAAAGGAGGATTTTCTGACCTCGGTCATCTGTATTTCTCTCTGTACACTGTCCTGTACCTGTCCCATGCTTCTCCATCATCCTGCACAACTCCATCCTCCTCCTCCTCCTCCTCCTCATGGTCACTGGCATCAGGCCTCTCTAGAACCTCTTCCTCCTCCTCAGATCTGTCTCCACTCTCCTGATCCTGCACCTCTGGGGCAGCCTGCTCCTCTTCTGGGGTCTCTGGCTGCCTGTTTTTGGCCTTCCCCCTGACTCCTGCTTTCCCCTTTCCTCCTCCTCTGCCTCCTCCCCTGCCTCCTCCCCTTGGTCCTCCCCTTGGCATCTTCAAAATCTTCTGTCACAGCTTCCTGCAGCAAGAGCGTCTCAAACTTTTAGCGATCCGGCCCTTATATACACAGCGATTTACTACGATTCCACCGTAAGATTCGTCGGAGACGATCACATAAAGCGTACGAATCGTCGCAGGGCGCCTCTGATTCAGTTGGAGGGCGCTGGAGACTACTCGCAGACATTGAATCTCAACCTGATTTTCCAATCCCACACAGAATCTTGCGACTAGTCTCAGATTATTCGGAGGACGCCTCCGATTAATCGGAGGGCATCGTAGGTCATTGGAGATTGTGTCTAGGATGCCCAAAATGGGTGAAAAATCTTGCGAGCAATCTTAAAATTTTAAGTTCAAAGCTGGGGACCGCGACGGGTGTGGCGATGTCTAAAAAATCTGCGACAACCCGCAGGCGATCTTGATCTCAGGCTGCTCTGTTAGCCTTACTGGAAAGCTGCATTCACATCTTTCTAAAGCATGCTCTCTGACAAATTTAGAGAAGACCATGAAGGGTGGGAACTTTCCGTTGGTTTGCTTGTAATGATGGGCTCTGGACCTCCACTTATCTTGCAGATCGTCTGGTAGCTTGTCTACAAGAGGATTGATGCCCATGAAGGTGTCTAAATATTCTAGCCCTGGGAGGCTGCTGTCTTCTTTGACGTATTTTAGCATCTGTAAGGCATCCCCAAAATCTCTAAGAGCACGGTAATCTGTCTTGCCCATTTTCCTGGTGTTTAGCACCTTTGTTATCAGGGAGATGGAAACAACGTCTGGCTTACTGAAGTTTTCTTCTAATCGCTTCCATACCGTTTTTAGTTCAACACTGGGGTGGTTGACATGTACTGCGGGTATTTTCTTAGCCAGCTCTGCAGATTGTGTTCCACTCCAGAAGATCAAGCTCTTCTCTTGGGGAAAGTTGCGCTCCTTTCACTATGTTTTTAAATGACAGCTGCCAAGAGAGAAAATTCTCTGGGGTATCATCAAATTCTCTGGTGCATGTGGCAGTGTTTGACAAAATTTCTTATTTTAATTTTGATGAAGGACTTCAAAACAATCCACTTTATAATCCAAAAGGCTGTGGAATTGCTTAAAGCATGGGTAGGGGCGCATTGGTTCATTGCAGGGTCTTGTCTTTTCCCAAGTAGAGATCCCAGTTTTACATAATCCCCAAGCCTTTAGTCCCCATTTATTGGGCATATCTGGAATATACTGCATGATGTTTTATTGTCCTTTGACAGGAGTCATAGCCTCATCTATTGAAATTTCTTCCCCTGGATTGAAATAATGTTGCCAGACAGGTATAAGTTTCTTAAAAAGACAGCGAACTTTGAAGGCCTTATCGTGATTGGGATGATCTCTTGGTAAAATTTTGTCATTGTTACACGAATGAAAAAAAAAAGTCAGAATATTCAAAAATATACTTCTACTCATCACACTTCTGAATTTTGGCATTTCTGTCAAGGGATCTGTTGACCAGTATAGATCATAGGAAGAACGTTTAGTTAGTCCTGTCAGCATCAGTAAGGGACTGAAAGTTCATGGAAGTCCATTTTTGGCTATGTACGCACTTTATAAGAGTCGGGCTTTTGTTGTTTGACCTGATCAGCATATCTGTTTGTCTCCCAAACAAACATTTCAATCACATCATTGGTAAAAAATAAAGAGAAATAATCAACTTCTGTCATATTTTCTGGCAAATTATTTGGACCCACTGTTTCTGAAAAATCAATCAGCCATCCATGATCATATCCACTTTTTGGCACACTTTGTTTGCCTATCTCTTCAGTTTTAGAATCACTAGAATCATTATCTCCACTTTCACTATCTATAGAAGTATTATCACCACCACTATGAAGATCATCAGGTGTATATCTCTCAAATTCCTCATTCGAATTGCTGTCGAGAAATATCTCCATGAAACAGAACCTGTCGTGTGTGATGGAGTTTCAGAAACAAACTTTTGATGTGTGTTGTAAATTGAAATATGTGACAAAGGGGTGTGTGGTTAATGAGCCTTTTGAAATATGGTTCTTTGCCTTTTTCACAATTTTTGCATGCATTGTCTGGTTTCACTTTATTCTTTTTTCTAGTTCTCAAAGTGCAAGGTCCAATGATTGGATGTAGTATTTTTTTACTCTCACAGATTCCCTGTTCAGATATGTTTTACCTTTCCACATATCCTCACTCATAATCACCCTTCGATGCGTTATGGTGGGGTCATCTTGCAGCCTAATGTCCTTTGACATTTCCAGGCCCGTGGTTGCACTGCTGCTTCCCTGTCTTGAAGGTTTTGGAATATAGACTATATTCTCACCGATCCATTTATGGTGCTCGAAACCAAATTTGGAGATCCCGAGCCACCTGCTTACACCAATTGTTATGTTTTGGCCTTAAGACCAGTTCTAATTGTCCCTTGAGGATAGCCTTTGCTTCCTCAAGTGTATCTCTGGGGCACAGCAAACTTTTTGGCAGAGGCAAGTCGGCCTTGCAGGATTCATAGTGTTAAGAGCACCATAAATTCAAGGACTTTTAAGGACTTTTAAGTACCTAATTTCATGACTTTTCCACTACTTTCCAACCTGAGCCAGATGGTCACAGTCAAGCTAAATATTCAATGCTATATAGATATCTGTATTTTTATTATCATACCTATGAAATCAGATGTGATAGAAAGATTGTCAACTTAATAAGTAGGCATTTGGCAACCAATATTTAAAGACAGAAACTGTAATGCTAATGTTTTGCACATTTATTTATCAATACTTTTTTATTTTTTATTTTTTTTTATTTTTATTTTTTTTTTTATTTCAAAACAAAAAATACAAAACACTCTCACACCCATATATACATACAAGCTCTAACGGTACTTAACTGTTAAATTTCCTATCCACAAAATCACTTCCTAATTTTTTCTATTTTTTAATAAAACCATCATTATCCATATTTTTGCTATAAGTAAAATAGTCACTTTCCATATATTGATTAATATAACTTTTTACTTTCAAGAAATCTGGGACACTTTTGGTCATTTTCTGGCAATATATAAATTTTTTAACCAAACAAATAATTAAATTTACCAAACTTTGTTTTTTTTCCAAATATAATGTCAATTAAGTTTAATCTTTCTTTTATATTTAAATCATTTTCTAACCATTCTCTTACTTGTTCCCAGATTTCTGAAATTCTACCGCATTCCCAAAGCAAATGAACAAAAGTTTCCTCCTCTTTTATACAAAATACACATAAATTTGATTCTACTACATTTATCCGAAATAAAAAAGAATTTGTTCCCAAGATTATATGGACCAGTTGATATTGAAACCATCTAAGGCTCATATCATCCAACTTCTAAATCGAGTTATTCTTTTCCATCCACCATTTTTCATCATGGTACACATTCAACTCACTTTCCCATTTTATTTCACTTTTTGGTCTAAAATACAAGCTAGTAACAAAGGTATCGTATATAGGTCTTACTCCCTTTTGATTTCTCATCAGAACTTCTAGAAATTTTGGTCTAAAGGGAATATTCATATAGATATCAATGTTTTTCTTATTTCTAATCATTTTCTCGATGCACTGTACAATACCATAAAACATTGTGTATTTATCAATACTTGTTATATGTTGTATGAGATGAAAACACTAAATGTTTTGTACTGTCACTCTTGACTTTATTATTACTTGAACTTGACTTAAACATGGACTTGAATGTGGCGAGGTCTAAACTGTAATAAGAACAACAATGCATAAGAAAAAATAACCACTTAAACAAATACTTAATAAAACATTTAACTAACACTATAAATACTAGTTTCAGGCGATCATGATTTGCAGTTACCAGCTGTTTCTTCATCTTCTCTTTATATAATGAAGGGGACAAAACCACCATAACTACCCCTGGCTCCTCCACACTGGGTTAAGTTTTTTGCACCTCCTTGGTGAAGCTGCGTAGTCACACCACATCTCCTACCTACCATTTTTTTTAGCAGACCCACAAATCATAGTCTCTTTTGGACCGCCTCTGTGCCATTTTTAGGTGTCTTCTAACCATCTCATGGGTTGACTGCATCACCTCCTCTACCCGCTCCACATAGCTTTCTTCTGCCTGATCCCCTCCATCTGGTGGCCTAAACATCAGCTGCGCTGGTGTATTGATCTCCCTTCCCAGCATTAGTCTATTGGGGGTGAATCCTGTTGAGCGATTTACTGTTGCTCGAATGGCTCCTGCAAGCTGTGATATATAAATATCCCAGTCTCTCTGATTCGAACTCACAAAACACCGAACTGCTCCACAGCCCCATTTCCTTGTGGCCGATAGGGCATTGTGCGCGCTTTGTGGATATGTAAAAGCTTATAGACATCTTGAAAGAGTTGACTTTCAAAGTTTCGGCCTTGGTCAGGGAATATCCCCAGGGGTAACCAAATCTGGAGAAATTAATGACAGCTGTTGCTGTTACTTCTGCTGACTGAGTAGGACATAATTATTACTTGAACTCATTTTAAGAATTGATCAACTATCATCAACAAATGTTGGTTACCTCTGTCCGTTTTGGGAAGTGGGCCTACAAAATCTATATGAATTCTCTCCATGTAGGAGAGCCTGCCTGGTGCACAAGTAAAGGAGACTGCATGTTTTGCAGGGTGCATAAGTCCCCATGTAAGTTAAAGACTGGATTTTTGGATGCTAAAAAATATATACAGTTTGAAACTGTTGCCTATACTTCAGTTTTCACCTGGTGATTCAGGTGTTTTCCCACAGCTACTACTCCTCCAATCTCCTTAATGCCTTTGCATGTTTGAGGACAGGGGTATATTACCAGATTGCAATAGACTGCAGTCAATCCTTTGATTTTAACCCTGCAACTACTGACTCCAACCGCATCAACAATTTCTTGAAAACCAACTGTCCTAGGCAAATTCAAGAATTTCTGGGCTCTATCCAGATGACAGCAGGAATCAAAGGCCTCCAGACTTTTAGATACCTACTTCATTTCTTTCTTATCTGGCTTGAACAGTCGCCTTAGTTGTTCATGGACCTCCCCATTGCTCATGGTAAAGAGGTCCAATAAAACCCTCCAGTTGAGGAGGTGCAAAGTGAGGCTTTCCTTTTTAAGGTTCAGATGCAGCCTTAACTCCAGTCTTGCCTCTTCTTCTCCAGGTATTAGCCTTTCCTCAGAGCTGATGAATGCCAGTCACATCTTTACATACCCCCATAATCCAACGTGCTAAGGTCTGTAGGGCCACCACTAACTAGGTGTCAATTTCTCATACGTGCAGGATCAGAGGTAAATCATAGGCAGATGGCATTCAATAGCATTTTCTTGGGCCTTGGAGAGACATCTGGTTGAGATGAAAGTGGGCATCAGACCCCTCTGGGAGAAGAGGCAAATGGATTGCCTTCTCTTTTTCAGAGAGAGGAAACAGGTCTCACCACTGGAGATGTGCCAGTGCAGCACTAACACCTTGCTGCCATGTACTGAGGGCAGCAAATAATTTAGCAGAGTGCGATTTAAAAAAATTCAATCGTTCAGATCATTCGGACTAAATTCCTATTCACATGTTTATAAAGTTTAGAATATAAGTAAGTTTTATTCAGTGAGGATTATGTTTTTTGCAACTTTCAGATTTGATTGGACTGTTTGGGGGAAGCAAATACCTCAGTTTGGATAGCCTGAATGTGAAACAACACTTATTACCATCTCTCTACTAGTAGACTCTATGTAGTTGAGGATCTTCCAACTGTTTTTTGGCTTATTTCTCAGGGATGGTTTGTCATTTCACTGATATTTGAGAAAGTCTCTCGTTGTGTTCTCACAAAGGCCACATCAGTGTGGTGCCTTCTTGTAGAACCTGTTCAACTGCACACGCAACACCTCTAGTTCATTCTGCGCGGCTTCCTCTGACCTTTCACCCCCAGGCACACACTGTCAAGGTTTTTTCATGGCCATCAAAATTGATGGAGGAACCCAGTACATATGGTTTGTTATGTTCTTAAGTCAAGGTCCTAGTGTTTCACATCGCTTTTGTTTGCTTAATGCAGTCAGTTTCCTTTTAGTGCCTGCAATGATAATTTGCTTTAAGTTGCTGTTCCACAGTGCTACATGCCACACATCAAAGTAGTGGGTGATGTTTGGCATTTCTTCACAGACACAATTTTAAATTTGGACATGATAGTAAATAACAATTTCCACTGTCTGTACCGTCTCTTTTCTAAATTTCTCCACACATCTATTCAAATTTTCCAACTCCATAACAACTGAATGAAAAGTATTTGTTATCAATTTGTTCTTGGAAGAGTAAATGGTTACAAGAATCAGAACTGGAAAATTTAAAAAATATTTACTTTAATCAATGAATAATGAAAATACAAAGTGAAAAATATAATCACAAAAAGGCTCAGCATGCATTGTTTAATTTCTCAATAGAAAAACTAAAACGAAATATAACAATTCACATCCAGGACCATTTTAATACATATTTTCTAAAACTGGCCAAATGTGAAATCTAACCTATCTGCAACATAATTTCAGACAACAGCAGCTAGTGAGTGTTTAAAATAAAAAGTTACTATCAACGCATGAATGTTGAAAATACAAAGTGAAAACTGGATATTCATGAGACTTTCAATTTTTAATTTGCAGAAGGAGGCACATCATTTAATGCTGGTGCTGTGTTTCTCATTCTTTCTCTTCTCGTCATTCCTACCATTGCCTCTCCTCTCTCTCCTGGTCCATTGCCCGTTGACGGTCTTCTCTCTCAAAAATTTTTGCCTGCATCTCCTGCTCTGCCTCCAGTCTTTTTTCTTAAAATTCAAGAGCTTAAGCGCGCTCTTTTCTCAATTCTTCCACCATAGACTCCCATAATTCACTCAGGGTTTTGGCAGTTTATAAACTTACTTTTTGCTCCCTAGCTGTAAGCTGGGGAGGTTCTGGCCCTCCCCCAGTCCTCCTCATCTCCTTTCTTCTTTCAGCTTCTTTTCTTTTGGTATGACTAGAGTATTTGTACCACTTCTTTCTCACTTCAGTAAATTTCCTTACATTCAAGGAAACACTGTTGATCCTGATTTAAAAAATATAACAATATATACCTGTATAAATCATAGTAATTAATTTAATTTAATTCAATTTACTTCTTAATACTTTCACCAGTTTTCAGGGGAAAAAAACACATATTTTCAGAAATAAAAATTTCAACTTTTAAAGCTGTATTATTATAATATTACTAGTATGGGATTTGCTGTTATGAAATTACACAAGCAACACGGGTCAGGGGGTACTATTAAGGGGTTTTGTTTAAGTATTGAAATGAAAGTGTCTATTTACTTTTGAGTTATCCTTTTCCAAATCTCCTCCTTCGATTTTTGAGTTACAGTGTTTGACAGTTGGCAAAAAAGAGTAGGATTGGAAGACACCTTGTCCACAATGATATCAATCTCCTCATTGGAAAAACTACTACGCTTTTTCGGGAAATTTGTGTCAGCTGAGCAGACGTTCACGGAGCACGAGCATTTGTTGCTATATTTCTTGCCTTCGCGGTCCGAAGAGCAGGGCTTCGAGATTACAATATTTACTTCCGGGCACAACCTCATGCGCTAATAGCGAAGAAAATTGCGAATGGTTTCGAGAAAGCTACGCAAAAAAAACTAGCGCAAGTGTGCAAAACCATAGCGATTGCGCAAATTGCGAAACGTTTTGTGAAAGCCGGCCCTGGGCTTTCTGGAGCCTGGAAAGATATAATCGCACATAATTATATTGTATCGCGATATCAACATTTAATATCACACTGAAATATTGTAACGGATTTTATTAAGTCCAGTTTACAGTAATTTAATAAGGATCTGTCATTGTTTTAAAGGTTCTGATCGAATAAGAAACAAGCAACATAAAGAATAAAGTTTATTAAAATCTATCAAAACAAAATGTTCCAGTAAGTAATAGTCTTGTGTGTGCATTGATGTCCAAAATGAAACATCTGTTCCGAGTACTGCCGATGATGGAGTCGTAGGAACACGGGTCGACGCTCAGGTACGGTATGGTCTGCGACGAAGGGTTCCGACATGGCGCAACCCTGTGCACTGTACCTGCGAGAATCAAGACGGTAGATTCCCCGAGTGCTGCCCACCAACGGTAACCTTAGGTTCCGACACGGCGCAAACCCTGTACTGGCGTGAACAGAAACAACTAACCTCCCCAGTACACCTGCCAGAGAGAGTGAAATTCTCTCAATCAGAGCCTCGAGCTGAAAGCGTCTCCTGAATCCAATGTCTTCAGCTCAGCGTGAGGTGAGCGCACTGAAAGACAAAGAGGCCGACGTTGTTCTTACCCAGGGGGCATGAGAGGGAGGGTATGGACATTTTCTTACTCTCGCTGATTCCCCTCGGAGCTTATTGATACTGCAAATGTCCATAGAAATGGTACACTGATCACATACATTAAATAAATGGTGAGGCACATAAATCTCCCCCAACAATCACATGAACATTTATCAACTTAAAACAACTGTCCACGTGGTAACTAAAATTTTCATTACAATGCCCTCCCCTCTACGAGTCCTGTCCTCATGGCTCAAGTAACATCAAAAGAAAGAAAACTTTTCAAACAACTGCTGAAATATTACAACTATTAACAATATAAAAGTGAACTAACAATAGACTAATAATCTAACTCCGAACTTTGAAAAAATCCAGCAATAGCGAGTGACGTTCTCAGTTGAGCCAAGGGTATCAAATGACTTGAACCAATGCATTTTTATACTTAAACATAGTCTTTAAACCTCGGGGGAGGCCGTCGGTTGCGCCGCGGTCTCCTCGGGACTGGAGCTAGAGCATCGACAGTACTGTTTGGGACGGGCTCACTCTTACCATCTTCTTCTCTAGCAGGTGGAACGGAATCGGTTTGAGTCTCAGTTGGGCTTTTCCTTTTATCACCATCCGTCTGTTCATTTATAACCTCTTTTTCATTAGTAAGTGGAGCAAGATCAATATCAGTCTCAGGAGGTATCTCTATACTTCCGTCACCATCCGTCTGTTCTTTTGTACCCTCTTCTTCAATGGCAGGGGGAACGGGATCAGTTTGAGTCCTAGGATATGCCTACATGCTTTGTCACCATCCGTCTGTGTTGCTACCGTTTTGTGTCGATCTACCGGTACAAACCAGGGAGCCACTGCACTGCCATGATATTTCTTCAGACAATCTCCATTTATAATCTTCACGTCAGATCTAGCATTCTTCTGTAACTTGTACACCACATCACTCAACTTGTCAACAATAGTGAATGGTCCCACCCATTGACATTGTAGTTTCGGGCTCAGTCCCTTCTTCCTAAGTGGGGAGTATAACCACACCATGTCTCCAACACAGAATTTTTCCTCATCCAAACACAGATCGTAATACTTCTTTTGTCTCTTGGCTGCCTGTCCAAGCTCATGCCTGGCTATGTTAAAGGCCTCTTCCATCTTCATCTGCATTTCAACGGCATACTCTAGAGTGGTCTTTTCTTCGTCCGCTGGTGACCCGATCATGACATTTATTGGCAAGTTGATAAGACGATTTGGAGACAGAGTTGTACTTTCATGCACGGTCGCTCGGTACGCCATCATTAAATATGGTATATAGTCATCCTAATCTGTCTGATGCTTAGAGGTAAAGATCTTTAACATAACACCAATCGTCCTATTAAATCGCTCCACCATACCATTACTCTGGGGATGATAGGCTGTGGTGACAGTTTTCTTCACACCAGAAGTTTGCACATCTCTCCAAATAGCTTCGACTCAAAGTTCCTCCCTCTATCGGTATGAATTTTGTGTGGGGCACCAAATCTACAAATAAATTCTTCCATGAACTTCTTGGCGACAGTTTCAGATTCTTGGTTTGGAATGGCATATGCTTCTGTCCATTTGCTGAAATAATCACTTACAACCATGACAAATCGATTGTTTGCATCTGTCATATGGAAAGGTCCTTTGATATCTATTCCAATTCTTTCCAATACAGCACCAACTGCCAACTTCAATTTAGGTTGCCTCTTTTTGTTAGGACTCTTTGCAGCCCCACACTCATCACATTGTTGTACCCATAGTCTAATTTGAGTGTCCATACCTGACCAATGACATCTTTCTTTAAGGGCCAAGATAGTGCGATGTACTCCAAAATGTGGGATTGGCATGAAGGTGTTCAAACATTGTTCTCCTCAACGGTTCAGGGGTCAACAATTGCCAATGGAAACTTTTATCTTGCTTCTTAAATGGCCATTTTCGGTAGAGCACCCCATTCTTCAATTCTAGTTGGTCAAACTGACTCCAATAGCACTTAA
This sequence comes from Lingula anatina, assembly GCF_051362555.1. Classification (NCBI taxonomy): domain Eukaryota; kingdom Metazoa; phylum Brachiopoda; class Lingulata; order Lingulida; family Lingulidae; genus Lingula; species Lingula anatina. Next base: position 16,495,279 of record NC_141768.1, read on the forward strand.
GTGACTCACTTTGATCACGTATCGTTTCAAAAGATGGCCGCTGTCCACATCTCTTCCATTTAAATGAATTAATTTGCCAAACACCAAATCGTCTTCCTGTAATTTACTCAGGTTCTTGGGCGAAATGAAAGGCAACCAATTCATTTCAGCTAGTCATTATTTCCTCAGCCTTTCTGTACACTGACATGAGAGTTTGACACATTTGACTTAACTTATTACCACTGAAGTAAGGTCTCACTGCTTTTAAACAAAACAACTTAAGTGATCCCAGACATCACTGCGGGTATTAAATTCCATCAGATTTCAGTTCTGCACGAAATTTGGCCATACAGTAAGTAAAAGTATGGATATTTGACAAACCATGGTAAAATTTTTATTTTAGACTTTTATGTAATGGGTTCAATTTTAGCCAGAACTCACTTTGATTGCATCTCTTCAAAATATTGATTTTCAGTCATCTGATCACTCTTGTGGACATATTACTATGTAGTTCAATAAAAAATCAAGGCGCTGCATTAAAATCTGTAAGATAACATGTTGGATATGTACTCTGTATGAAACATTAGGGCATTGTTACAAAAAATACACCTATATGACAAATAAATGAAATAAGCAAGAGATTAAGTTTTTTGGCATTTTTATTTTATAAAAGTACTGTTTGTCCTGTGTTTGTTAAAAAATAATTATTAATTTGACCAATGCAGCCAAAGCAATTCTGCAATGAAATTCTTACCATTGGCGATTGTTGTAACCTCTTACAATTTTCTGGGATTCATTACACACTGAAACACAAAATGACCCACTCTCCCCTCCTCTCTTACATTACTCCATTTACCCAAAATTTCAAAAAGCTGGAGGATCACTAGACATCTCTCTAGTTGCCTTTTATTATTAAAGGTAAAGCACCAATAAATATATTTGCTCTGCTCACATTAAAACTGAAACTGCATTCATTTTGCAGTAAAAGTCTGTGGTAAATTTGATGGTTTCACAACACCTTGCTATGCTGCATCAAATGTTGTCAATTATTTTCTCTTATTTAACCTTTAAAGACATTAAAGACCCTAAATTATATCATAGTTACTGTAATATTCAAAATTTGACACGAGTACAAATGTAATACATGGCAGTTCAGACTCCATCTTTTTTTCTTTTTTGGCGAATTGTTTAGTTGACTTCATCTCTTACTTGTTAGTTCAAGTAAACTGAAAAACAATAACAGTGGTTATTCTTCCCAAAGGGATTGTAAAAATTAAAACCATGCTCCTCCATATCTTCTCCTGCTATACACTTATTGTTTTGAATATATTAAATCCACTATGAGCAGTACTCAATATTAGTCCAGGAATCTGAGGATGCCAGTGTAATTCCTTAATATCTGTCTGTCCCATATGTATAAACAATAACTGAGGAGGCACCTCTGGCTCTTCCATTTTACTCCCTCCAGGTGCTTCAGAGTCTCTTTCCACAGCTAAATCCCACAGCGTAATCTGATCATCAGATCCCGAGGCTGCAAACACTGAGAAGTCTGCCTGGTGCCATTCCACTGATGTGATTGGAGCAGTATGGTGCTTGAACAAGGCTACAGATTTTCCATTCTGAAATTGATGTGTAACGCTGTTATCAATTTAACTTACATCAATATTTAGTTATATTATTCTAGTAGGTAGATCTATCAAAATAATGGAAGGTATTGAGAATTCATTGAATTACTGATCTTGTTGTTAAATACAAAGTCATACTGAAGACCTTCCAAAGTGAGCTACAGGCTAAGAAAAATTCACCTTCATATTTTGACATCCCATCTCACATCTAGCAGATTTTTACAGCATTATTTTCAAAAACTTGAAAGTGCAATTCCTTAATACCGAAAATGAATAACAAACCATGAATCCAAAATAATAACAGTAATAAAAAACTCACTTGAAATTGTCTCAGATCCCAGATTTTTAAGATGCCATCATCTCCCCCAGATACAATGAAAGGTTCTTTTCTGTTCCAACTGATCACATTGACATCTCTTTCATGTGCACTTTCAGTAGTTAACATACATGCTTTACTTGGTGCTGCTCTAGCATCCCATATCCGTATTGATCTGTCCACTGAGCATGACGCAAATACCTAAAACACACAGTGGGTTGATTATCGAGGTTTTGGTCTAAATTTAAATCACCCTTTCAAACAATATAAATTAATGAACCAAAAATATCCAAAAACTTTTTTCAATCCCCACAAACTTTTTTCAGTGTTTTCACCATTGATTCCATTTTCAAAGCCGTTTCTTTATAATTACTAAGTTATGATCTACTTAAAAGACACACATTTGATTTTTCTTATTACAACTTACATTGGGTTCATTTGGTGACCACTGTATGTCCTCTACTGAGGCTGTGTGTGCAGCATAGGGTCTCTGGTCAACATGCCATGTTCCCCCTTCTTTAGGTGTCCAGATGTGGATATTCTTATTGCAATCTCCTGTGGCCAGCTTTCCTGGGAAAAAAAGCAAAATCATGAAATGATGTATAATTCTTTAAGTTAAATATACCATTTCTGATAATTATTACTGCTTACCTACTCTGCCATATTTTTGCAGTGACTGAGCTCATATTTCTGTGCCTTTATATTGTACTGGAAAATCTGGCTGGTTTGAGAAAAGACCCCCCCCCCCCCACCACCACAGTAAACAAGATTTTAAAAACCTTCAGAATCACACGTTCAAGTTCAACATATATTTCATTTCATTTCTCAATATCTTTACATCTGAGACAATATTGCAGTACATCTATGGATTATCAATGTTCAATAAAAACTACAAATTCTTCTTCTACACACACACACACACACACACACACACACACACACACACACACACACCTGGTTCTGTAGATGACCAATCCATGGCAAATCCCTCCACCTGGTGCCCACCAAATGTGTACAATGGCGGAGGAGATTCCTGGTTCCTGGTGTATATACTCATCACACTGGAGTCATTGACTGCACTTAGAGGCCTGGACAAATCCCAGATGTGCACCTTCCCCATTTCTGACCATGATGCTGCTATGGATTTGTCTCCAACAGTTGTTGCCTAAAAATACCAGAGGCAAAAGTGCACAACATAGAATCTTCTATAAAATCATTCTTTGGGGTTTATAATCAAAGTACCAATCTATATTCTTATGAATTCTTTGTATTTTAACTAATTACATTTCAGAACACTTTATTCAATATATTCTGCCTACCAGTTTTAACTTTTTGAGTTGTTATAGTTGATAAAATTCAGGGCATACATGTACAATGTATTAACATTTAATTTCTCAGCAGGCTGAGACTCCATGTAATAGAATAACTCCCAGCACAAGTCATACTGAACTGAAAGGTCGCTAAAAAAAGAATTCATGTAGTCACTTCAAAACTGCATACCCTAACTCTGTTGACACCACCATTATGTTTTATCATGGCAGCTTCTAGCTCCGGCTTTTCATCTTCATCTTCGCTGTCCGACTCTGATCCAGCATCATTGTCCTCTTCGTCTTTATTTGTCTTATGAAGATTGGACATCTTCATCACAATCACATGATTAGCATGTGACCTTTCAGCTTGTGTACCACAGACAATATAGGTTGTCATAGGGAAGTCTTCCCTGCTGGCACCCAAACTGTCCTGAAGGATATCAAAGCTGAGGCATGGGGCACCTGAAAACAAAAAAATATATGACCCCATTCCCATAGATTTTAGATCGATCTATCCCTGTGGGGAATCTCACTAGATTACTGTCAGCTTAGCCGGCTTAAGCCTCTGTCCTGCCTACTAAAAGCTGTAAGAGGGTAATTAACTATGGTGCGCGCTCGGCTGACTGCAATTTAGCGTGCACCCCCAGGGAGTTAGGTCGATCTAAATCTAAATCTCTGGATCGATCTAAATCTCTGGGAATGCACCCTTAGATAAAGGTGTACACACACACATACATACGTCAGTTAAGTCCAAGATGTCAAGACCATGTCAAAATAAAAGGGGTTACTTAAAAAAAGATGACATCTTCTTTGCAGTCTCAGGAACAGCTGGCAGTTTGCGTTTTAACATATTATTAATTCGTGGCTACTTCATTTATTTCTTTTCTTTTTCATGTTTTATTATGAACGCAGCCATAAATAAATGTTTATGTTAATTAAATTTTTTGTCTACTTTTAGGCTTATCCAAGTGTTTAAGGTGCACTTTTAATAACAATTTCTGTCAATCCAACAGTGATAAGGAACCAAGTACGTTCTGACACTAATAACAGCAATACACCAAGGACCGGACAAGGTTTACCAAATTATTACATTTACCCGTGTGAGCTTGGTGATACATAACATATGCACTTTCATCGTGAACTAGTTCTTCCCCGTCATCAAGTTGAGTTCCTGGAAGGTAAGCTTTGGGTTCCGATTTTTCTTCGGTCATTTCTTCTTCATCTGGTTCATCCTCATCTACGGGAACATATTCCATTTCACCATCCTCTCCTGAACCCATGCCTTCGTCGGACATCTTGACTCTCATGTGGTGGAGGTCAGAGTTCAAGTATACAGAGCTAGTTATTGGTTACAATCTTTATAGCGTTACATCTTTTGCTCTTTATCTTTTAATGTTGTATTTTTAGAAAAAAAGATGTAATTGAATGTTGAATTCAATCTCACTTATATTACATGTAACTATCCAAATCAATTACAAAGCATAAATATTTTAAGACAAAACTAAATTAAGACTAACAGTGTTACTGAGCTTAACATATCACATGACTGAATTAGCCAATCATATTTTATTGGACTTCGATACCCTACAACAAATGGTTGACCTTCGGGAAGCTGAAAGTGGAGGTAAGTATTAAAAACTTCGACAGTCAATACAAACTAATTCTAAGTACAATTTAACATCATCAGAAGTGATCTAACTGAAGATTTGGTTTCTACTGGCCATTTTGCTGTTGACAAGTACCTATTAGATTAGTTAGAACTCATTTAAAATGAGTAGGTAGTGTACTGATTTAGATTTCAAAACCCTTTTACTATATATACTACTGGAGTAGAGTCAGACACTAAGTTACTATTCTAGATCGAAGTTCTTCTGAATAACAGGTGGGATGTCAAAGTTCCCCCTTGGCTTTTAAGAAAAACTCTTTCTTTGTCCATCTTTTTACTGGATCGTAAAGTAGTTTATTTCTTTTATTCATTGCTCTACTGTATGCAATCACTTTATATACATGTGTATTACTGTTATCAGCATTTATTTATTAAAATTATTATTTTAATTATTATTATCATAATTATTATTGTTGCAATTATGGCCTCCTTATTTATAAATGATTGTTTTGCAAAGAACTGCATTGTACCAGGTACGGTAGTGTTGCAGTCCAATTGCAGTTCTGAGTTTTGAAATTTTGATTAGAGTGTTGGAAAACTACATAATTTTTCAAATTATTGTTTTTCTTTTTATCAAGAGCTTGTAAAATATGTGGGTATTACCTCCAATATTTCTGTGACTGTCATTAAATATTGGAGGTAATACCCACATATTTTACAAGCTCTTGATAAAAAGAAAAACAATAATTTGAATTTATACATACAGAGCTAATGAAACTGTTCTCTCATTTACATAATTTTTATTCAATTTAACAATCTAACAAGTGAAAGATGACTTTCACTAATTTTTTATGAAGAATCCTAATATCCCCATATACCCTATATCATCATGTTGTGGTTTACAGGTACAAACAGTAATTTGTATCTACCTGTCCCTTTAAGTATTAAGATTGTTCACACGTTTTGTTTAAACTTATTTTCAATTCAACTGTTTTACTTTTTAATTATTTAACTTTTCATTTTTCTTGTTCAGAATATTTCTTATAAAGCTATATAATAACTAGTCTAGTATGTATAATTATGAAATTGCATTTTGTTCTATTATGATTTTCATTGGATGCATTGCAGTTAATTTTATCTTCCTTTGTTTTGGATATAGGTTTTTATTCAAGTTTTTCCTTATTTAGCACAAATAATATGAAGGTATGTTCTATATGTTAGGGTTCAGTGTCTATTTCTATTTATTTTTGGTGTCTGTTAATCATTAAATATATATTTTTTGTTTCTCTGTATTTTCATATGTCATTTTTTCAAATTTCGTTTTTTTTTTCAATTTTTTATTCATCTTCACACTATTAGTATTTTAATATAGTATCTTTATATTTGTTGTTAATTGGTTTTTAGGCCCTTAGCTTTAATGTGAATTACACAATGATCATGACTCCAGTAGGTGGCAGTCATATCAGTAATGTGTTGACAATTAATTCATTATGCTAACATGAGTATTGTATTGATTTGTGATGAGGCATATTGTTTGTTGTTTCAAACATTTGCTTGCTAGTCAATAGTGAGCAATTTAGTTTTACATTTGATTCTCTCAGGTAGGCAGAAAAAAGATCAATAATGACAAGGTTTTAAGTGACAAAAGGTATTATTGATTATACAGAAACAATGGTAGTATAATGGAGTCACCTGTATGTTCTTTTTTTTTGTGCAGGAAATTAATTTTGATGAGGAGTTTGGGATGAAATGGAGAAAAGCAAGTATCCTCATAGCCAGAGAGTAAATCCCATAACCATGCAGTCGTGAGTATTTTCAATGAAAATTTCAACGTATATGTAACTGCATGTTAAATAATAAAAAAAAAAAGAAATGGCTTTTTCCATGTCTTTCCCATGTAAGATATTGTTGGAACATATTATATTCCTGATCCTAGAACCATTGGTGCTTGTGAAGTGACATTTTTACAAAGCCATTGTTATTTTCTTGTTTTTTATATCTTTATTATTAGTACCCCTTTTTCACTTATTTTAATGAGGTGTGACTTCTCACAGGTTGAAGAGTTCTGTCTTTACTCACAAGTTTCATACATCAGAAATGAAATGCAATGTTTGGCTAAATATCAAATCTTTAAAAAATTTCCAGGTATTTCACCTTAGTTGACTCCACATATATATATATATATATGTTTCATCTCTTTAAAAATCACTTTTCTCTTGCATTTTTGTGTAAGATAAGGATGATTTAAAGCTTCTACAAGTAAAAGAAAAGTTGAGATTTTTTCCAGTTTGTCATGTGTCATTGCTTATCTTGTAACATATTTCTTTCTTTTTGTTTGTAATATATTATACTGGTAGCTGAATAACGCAACCCAAAAGCATCCAAAAAAAAAATTAAAAAAAACAAACAAACAAACAAAAAGACTAGAAATGACTCGGAAAATTCATACCTGTGCCAAGACAGCACAGCTCTCATTGTAAAATAATTAATCAATGAAACACCACCAAAATCTAATTGATTCTAAGTTGGTGCACTTCTGACCTGTCCTGAAAATTTCATCAAATCTGTCCATAATTATTTCCATAATGTTGCTAACAGTCAACCAGACAAACAGAACCAAAGGCACACAAGGCATAGAAGAAGTAAAAAGCATCTTTGGAATTTAAGATAAAGGTTAAGTAAAGGCTGTATATTTTATGAAAAAGAAAAATCAAAGTCCTCTTTAGCCTTGGGAAATTTATTGATCAAGGTTTTATTTATCTGTCAGTTTGCAAGCTGAATAAAGTTTGCACACAAAAGAAATCTTGACAGTTGGCTTATTTTGAATGTTATTCTCAAATAACAATGAATAGTTCTCCCATTGTTTAATGGATGAATACAAATGATAAAATAACCTTCTGTCAGTGCTTTTTAGTATGAGCAGCAACAGCATCCCAAAGGAACAGTCCATTAAATTTGTATGTGTAGCACAAACAAATACCATTCCCCCTGGGCCCAATGATCAGCAGTGTGATATGTGTTGACAATTCACATGGAACAGGTTTCTGTATCCAGTAGGGAATTTTATTGAAAATGGCATTATTGTCTGTATATGGCATTGTCAGTTCCGGGAAAGGAGCATGCGATGGTTACATTGTTCTTGGAGCATTGTAGGGAAGTGTATTTTGTACATTTGGCATTCAGCAAATAATGATTCGTATATGCAACACACCTTATTAAGACGTAAGATGTAAAATTTGATATTTGGGAACTGAAGTTTTCATTCTACATTATGTTTATTGGAAGGACATATTCAGCATGTCTTATTGGCTAAGATATTCAAGGTATATAATCTTTTGAGTTAAATGTATTATGGGAATTATGATATCACTTGGTTATTTGTTTAAAATTTCATTACTCTGTAAAACAGAATTGCAACTTTTTAGAAGTACTAATTGCACTGATAGGTGTGTATGGAATGTCTTTTTTATATACTAATTTTTCTGACCAAACATAAGGTATGCAAGTATGTATACGTATGTATACATTATATTCCTGAGCTGATTTCGTTTTATTCCAGGCCTGGGCCTCAGTTTCCATCCAAATATGGTGCTCTGCCCAGTATCCAGAACAGAAACTCCCCTATCCCAACAAAAGACAATCAGGTAGTCCCAATGGACCACAGTTTTGATGCAGAGCCAGAGGAGAGATTACGCCATCTGGAAACCAGAGTGAATGTCACTGAAAAATCCAACCGAGCCTTGTTGGAAGAAGTAGTCCGGTTGCAGAGTGAACTGAAAACCAATGTGCGTAGAAGTGAGGATGTATTACGAGAGGAGAGACAAACAAGACTTCAGCTTGAGAACTCTTTACGAGCAAGCAATGATTTGATAGCACAGTTGAGCAGCAGGTTAAAAAGAACAGAGGATAAAATAGCAGAGGAGAGAATGGCCATCTCAGCCCTGGTCAATCATACTAAAAGTGTGGAGCAGGCAGTGCTGGGCAGTCAGCAGGAGCTGGTCAGTAGGAAGGAGGCACAGACGGCCAGGTAAACCATGTTCACACAAGAGCCAACTTGGACCAAAACACACTTACTGATGTCACCCAATAACCAAAATTTTAAGTCAATCCTTTAGCCTATATAATTTGGTTGTCTATTGATGTCAGATGGCAGGTTTTATTTGTCTTTTTTTGTCCGAGTTCATCCTGGTGTGAACATGACTTTATTTACATCATCATGACTTTGATTTTCACTTCGCCTATATGACTAGGCTTGTCTTCTAATTGTTTTCATATTCAGTGTAAAACTAAAAATACAGCTTCTCTTTGAAATTGTATAAAAGATCTCAGTTTTTAATTAATTGCTTGAATTTTAATTAACATTTATAATTTTGCCATAAAAAAGGGTAAAGGGAACAAAAGAAAGAAAGGAAGAATAAATGTATAGCTGAAAAATATAATGAAGGGACAAAGGGTTTTATCACTATAGATTTTAGTCTACTGTAAAGACAATGCTTTGATTCTTAATGTCCAAGTATTTATAACAGGTTGCAGGAAATGAAGGAAGAGTTGGAGGAGGTGTCCAGGGCAAAAGACCAGTTAGAAAGACTGACCTTTAACTTGGTGGACGAAATGAGACAGCTTAAGGGCAGGATGGATAATCAAAACATGGACTTTGCATCAGTGGCCAACGATTTAAAAAATAAAAACAAAAGACTAGAGGAGGAAAACAGGCAAACGGTATGTGACCACCACTTTGTCTAGAACTGAGGCAGCATGCTGGTGATGAATTTAATGCATTCATATGTTTTAAGCAGTTTTGAGTAGTCGCATATATAGTACTAGATTGGTGCATATTGATATAGAATTGTTCTGTAGTTGAAAACCTTTCCTGTCTAGAGATTTCAATTTTGAGAAAATTTTATTACACTGTCATAGATATACTAGTATATTTTCAAGGAAATGCTGGCAATTAGGCAATTCAACCAGTTTTTCATTTCTTTTCTGTAGAATCCTTAGACCATTGAGTTAGTTTAATTAGTACTAGATTTGTGATTTTTCATATGCTTATATTTTCTGTAAATGCTTCTGGAAAATAGAGGGTAAGTATTTTGTGTCATGCAATTGTAATTGCATGCTGTTCCCTGCAAAAATTTTGGAAATGTCCAGTTCTTCATGTTTGGTGTCACATTTTATTATCATGGCAAACAGCCATTGAGATAAATATTTCCCTGTGTTGCTTAACACAAGAACCATTTGGCTGTAATGCATGTAGCTACACTTTGTAAATTGGCATGTTTGAGAAAATGCCATCTTTGCATGTTCTGTGTTTTATTTTATGTGCTTTATTGATTGGTTTCCGTTGAAAATGTGTTGCTGATGAATTCATTGTCATGGTGACATTTTAGTTGTGAAAATGCATGTAAAAAGGCCATAGATTTACTAAGTGGCATCTCTTAGTCTCCATTACAAAGAAAACCAGTAAGTTGCCATATAAATAAAGACGTTACTGAAGGGGCATGCACTGATGTTAAGTACTCGAAGTAGATTATCAAGTTTTATGGTATTCATGTGATCACAATACATTGTTTTTTAGTTGTTCATAGATACTGATATTGATCCATTTTTCTTAAAATGTAATCTATGTTGTGATGTTTTCTTAATCGGTTTCTCTCGTCACTTTTGTGAAGGCATTGATTTTTTTCTGTTGTATACTTCATGCTGTATATTTGCTGGCTGTTGATTTAACCCCATAGAGCCTGGCAGCATCTGACCTAGAAAGTGCCCTTGGTCCTGAGCCCTCTACCCAGATGCACTCAATTTTACAGGCGGCCTCATTTAATCAATGATAATGTATTTACTTGTCTAGAAAATACCTAAAAACTGTACATTTTAAAAAAGCCAAGAATGTAAGCTTTAAAGTCATATCAGTTTTATTCACATTTGTTAACTTAGGTAGATATAGCAGGAGTTTAAATATGAGACTTGCTTTTCTCGAAGAGAAGTAAAAAACAAAAACTTTAATTTCAGCATGCACATTCTTTTTCACTTTACCAAATAATTTGTTGAAATTTTCTCATAAACATCCGAAATATGTCTTAAACAATGTCAGAAAATTTCAGAAAGATATCTTATTTAGTTTTTGAGATATAATAAATTTTCTGGGATGCGTACTGTACCTAAAAACCTGCATCACGTCAGAAAGTTGCACAATATACAGGCAGGCTAGCTGACTAGAAGACTTCCACCTAATTACTTTTATAATTATAAAAAGATTGTAAATTGAGTGCTTTTTACGAAAGTTTTTCATAGTTTTTTTTTAATCAACTGAACCACGATACTCATAAAATTTTGTTTAGCACTCAAACCATATACAAGAATACAAACATTATCATGAGCAAATATTACACTTTCGTGAATAAAAATTGCATCATAAAAATACAAGTAAACGTGGCATTTGTACTTATACACAAGCAGGAAAAGACATGTTGATACAGCGCACTAGTAAACATATTACATCTGTATTTAAATACACAAGCAGGAAAAGACATATGTTGATGCAGCACACAAGTAAACATATGTCATTGGTACTTAGACATAAGCAGGAAAAGACATGCTGATGCAGTACAACGTAACATATGACATTTGTGTTTATGCACAAGCAGGAAAAGACATGTTGATGCAGCACACAAGGCAACATTTAGCCTGACTTGCCACGGTTACAGTCATTTTATCAGCGATATAGCCATTCCAATTACTATTGTCGTCTGCTTGGTTACTGCCCTTAGTATCATCAGCGTTTTTCATAAATCAAGCCCCACGTCCGAATCTGCTCTCTGACAACTCATACTAGGCAAGGTACATCATCTTTGAAGTTACCGGAGTATCAAAATCTATCAAGGACTCTTCCCCGAAGTCTGAATTTTCTAACAAATCTAAAACATTTCTCAACCCATAACTTCGTCTGACTTCTGGCCGCCATTATGACTTCATAGCGCCTCGACAATGGTTGAAATAAACCGTTTTTTCATCATCTATTTCTCGCTACACGTCTTTCAAAAGCCGGTAGTAAACAAAAAACTAACATTAAGTTAGTCTTGTGATAGAAGCATGAATTGTTACAAAAGACAGGGGACAGTACAAGCATGTAAACACAGAAACCGCGTATATGCGGTTCCCGGCACTGAGGACTTTTTAAAACGAACCGCATATGTGCGGTTCCCGGCGCTATGGGGTTAAAGAGCATAATTAACTACATATAGGTTTATGTTTCCACAGCATAATGTCTGGTGATACACTGAATCAGTAAATATCCTAATACTACAGTGCATGTTAAAAATACAACATTATTTGTTTGAGCAGGATGGTGTATATTAATTTTTTTTTGTACTTGTATTATACCTGCTTGAATCTTCTCACTGACTGTGTCTTCGATTTTTGTCATAGCTGCAGTATATCTGTACCTCATAAAATCATGTAATATTATCACCAGTTCTGCATATAATCTCTTGGATTAGAAACTGTTTCCATCTAAATTCCAGATCTTTCTTCAGTGAAATTATATTTGGTAGACTGTACATGAGATAGGTACAATAAACTAGTGTAGCACTTGTAATGGCACTTAATACATATGTTTGTATAACCACAAAACATAGACTTTCACTCTTTATTACACAATTACAAAGAAATGAACTTCACGAACAATTTTTTTTGTTACAGTTGGAGTCAGTGAGAAAGCATGCTGAGGTGCAGAGCCTGTCAGACAGCACCTCCTCCCAGCTGAGACAGCAGATAGAGAGCAGGCTGTCTGAGCTCAGGGACGTCCTGGTGGACCTGAGGGGGAAACAGGAGGGAGAGACGCAAGAGAGGAGAATGCTGGAACAAGCAGTGCAGAAAAAGTAAGAAAAGCTGACATAAAGGAAGGGTGTTTTTTTTTGTTTGTTTGTGATGTGTTTTTGATCACTATAACCAGCAAGGAGTATTTTTGTCCAACATGACTGATGCCTTGATTTGTGGTTTAGTGTTTTAGAGTCTTTGAGGTGTATGTCAAGTTGATATGACAAAATTAGCTATAATTATTCCCCTTAGAGTCTATCAAAAAATCACATACTAAAGCAATAATAAATAGTTGTTCAATACTGAAATTTTGTAACAGTGTAGGTTGTAACAAAGGGAAAAAAGTTGTACCAAAAATAAGAGACCAATTTCTTCAAGTTCTTACATCTCCTGGATTAAATAATTTGATCATGTTTTGCATTCAGGATTTCAGAGCTGATGTCCAACATTGCTGAACAGAACAGAAAGCGGGAGGAGGCCATGCATGCACTGGATTCCATTCAGAGAGAGCGCGAACATGCAGCAGAAACTGAGAGAATCAAGCTCCAGGGCAAAATAGCAGAAACAGCTGAGGAAGTTAGCAAGAAAATACTCCAGAAAGAGATTAAGTTAAGGGAAGAATCACAGGAAAAATTTAATATGGTGGAAAAGGTATTTTAAGCCAAAATGCAATTGAAATGATACTTTCAGCATTGAATTTATTTTATTTATTTTTTATTTTAAAACATAAGTACAACATAATCAAAGAAATTATAATTTCCTTAATAAACAAGAATAAAATGACTATGTTCTTCATATTTAGCACCATTATTTTTTTTAACTTTCTGTATTTTGTTCTTAGACTTCATTAGTGTTATAGCATTTCAAACACACTGAAATCTCTGTTATATAATCCTGATTGATCAACATATTTGTGCATATAAAAGAATCAATATATGTGCTCAAACTTCAGCTGATCTCCAATGAGCAGTCAGCCAGGATGGCATTTGAGAGTGATCTCAGGAGAGAGCTGGACAAGAGATGGGACTCAGTCAAGAAAAGCAATGAAGGAGATCTGCAGGCTGTCAAACAAGCTCAGAAAGTAAGTATATGTGATAATATGCAGAGGACTTTGGTTTTAGGTTGCATAAACCAGTCGTTTTTTTATTCTTACACAATTCTTTTGATCATATATTAAGTGCAAAAATACACATTTGCTTATGTTATTATTTTTGTTTTAAATTTTTCTTGTTTACAAAACATCCCAGTAAATAGAAAAATGTCTTGTAGTTTTTGCAGACATAGTCTTTCATTTTCATTGTGTTAAAAAATTATACGTTGGGAAGAGTTCTTAAAGAAAAGTTTTTATTTTCAATGCTTTTGTACAAGAGTTTATTTTACATAATAGAGAGCAGTCAGTACAGTAAAAGTAAGTCATTGCATGTTGTGCATTGCCAATTTTCTTTATCTCTGGCTTAGGAGTCAGTATATTGTAAATATGGGAAAAATGGCTTTGTTTAAGTTACTGATCAAAGTGTATCGATTCCGTGATTATGTAAGTGAATGTTGAATTTTAGTTTGAGCCATAATTAACCCAGTGACTAGGTGGATACATTTAACCAAGGGAAAAATTAGTGATTAACAATCAGCATGCATGTTGTTTTAGCATTACAGTTTTTGTTTCCATTTTTATTTTGAATAGTTAAAGTGTACTAGCTTATTTCATTTATGCCCCAGTTTTAGAATGGTCCAGGGCAGAGAAGCAATTGCATGACAGCAGTGACAGAATTAATCACTTTCCTTTCCTACTTTTGGTCAAAATGAAGATATTCCTTATTCAGCCAGGAACATTATGCCAGAAGCATAATACACTGATTCTCTCAGAGCAAAACTTTTGTATCAGTTGCCTTATGAGTACATTAGATACATGAATCCTTTTGTTTTTTTATAAGCAATTTTGATTTAACGATACATGTATAAACTGATAATGTGTGGCTAGATTCTTGTCTTGATGAAAAATGTGTATTGTACAACTTCACAGTTGGAGCGTGCTAAGACCAGTGAAACCCTGCACAAGCTAGATGAGGCAGTGGACCTGTTGCAGGGACAGATTGAGCAGTATAAGAAACAACAAGAGAAACTGCTCTCTGCTGAGATCAAGTCAAGGTATATTACTGATGATAAGTATGATGATGAAAACCTCTTATCACTTGCTTATTTTATTATTAATTATTCGATGTTTTAATTCAGAGTGAAAAAAGTGACTCAGATATTATTATTATTATTATTGTAGTCTGCTCAAGTTTTTTTTTCCTGTAAACACAAATGTCCAATATATATTATGTCTCACATAATTTCAGGAAAACACATGAGCGTGACACAAGGGAAAAGGTGGAGAATCTCCAGGAGAAGTTGGGTATTGCTACTTCTACACTGCAGGCAGCTGTGGGTGGAATTATGACCAAGTTGCAGACCGAATCAGATAGGGTGAGTATGTCTGGAAGGACTGCCCTGTCCTCTGTTTTACATTGTATTAACTTCTAAATTAGCCAAACATTAGTGAAATAATGACCCATGCCTAGAAAGCAGGATGATGAGATGAAATTTGACTATGTATATATATATATATATATGAAATGTGTAATTTTTGTAAGACTTTTGGTCTGAGGCCATTTATAGAAATGTTTTACTTTTTTAACTTTTTTCATAGATGTCGCTTTTACTTGCAAATCATATTTATAGATATGATGTTCTCTTAAGTCCCTGGTCCCTGAAAAAAAAAGAAAGAAAGAAAGAAAGAAAGAAAAACTAATGAATTTTTGTTATTTGTTAGTTCCATTTTCTGCATTTTGTATCCACTTTTGTATGACCCTTTTCAGGTACATAAGAATTTTCAAAATATATGCATTAGTTACACAGTTTCTTAAATTTTTAATTAAGAAATAACACCAAATAAATTATTAGCATTAAGTGATACTAACCAAAATAGCATTGTGCTCATTATAGATGTGTATTTGACATTCTTAGATGTGAAATGTATTCTTATAAATGTTGAATTTCAGCTGAAAGCTCAGATTGAAGAGCTTGAAGCCAGCCGAGGAAGAGAGTCTCAGCTCTCTCATCAAGTAATATGCATAATACATATAGGCTGCATGGTGTCTGATGCATTAATTTTTCATTTATTTTGCCTACTGCATGCACATTAATGAATTATTTCATATTCACTTTCAGTGATAAAGTATATAATGTATCTAATGACAAGAGCATGTCATATATTGCTTGGAGTTCATAATCATTGTTACGTTTATTGTATATATATAATATAACAAAGAATATAGTATGAGGAGGTGGATCCTCTCTATGATGTTGAATTAATTTCTTTATTGGCTGTCATATTTTCTTTTTTTGCTGATGCTTATGATCTGGGAGAAGTTTATGTTACAACTGTGTATTAGTGTGCATATTGGTTACCTACTGGCTTTGCTTTTCGCTTCCTTTGCATTATTGCTTTTAAAAAAAGTGACATATTTAAGATGAATACAGTTTCACATGGGAACATGCCTTGTAACTTATCTCACCTGCTGTTGACATGAAGCATATTTGACAATAAGAATTGAAATACAGTTGCTCGTTTTTCCTCCAGTGGATTTTTTTTCAGTATTTTGAATACTTAATGCTTTTAGGCAGAAAGTTTTTATTTTTATAAAGAGAAGTATATTACTGCTTGGCCATATAAAATAAGGAAATAAAAATCCAAGAGCATGCAAGAGCTTAAATACTGTAATTTTACATAAATATTTATTTAGGTTTTATCACATTAGTTTTTTCTAATGAGTGCTTATTACCATTTGTTGAGTTAGTTGATCATCAAGTTTACTGAAATCCTGACATGCCTTGATATAATCATTTAATACACAATGCCAGTCAATGCAAGTCCTGTTCATAATTAAATGTATACCCTCAATGTTTTAGTGTGTAAGGTCTGGTTTTGAGCTTTTGATTTTGAAAATCAAAGTGTTTTAAATTATATGGTTATTTGTAAAGATTCATTTTTGGTTTGTTATGTTGATAAGTCTGTGTGTTTACATGAATGTTGATTAATATATGTTTCAACGTACAATTTTCTAGGGCAATACAGCTGCTGAGGAAAAGATAGAAGAGCTAAAACATGCTTTGCAAGAAGTGGAAGAAAAAGTAAAGTTTTGATGTTTTTTAACACATTTTTTCTTTTTTTCATATTAACATTGGATTTCTAGATGTCTTAGTTGTTGTATTTTAAAGATAGAAGTGACATTTATGGTAGAGGTGTTTTTCAGATACTGGAATTTTTAAACCAGGTAAAACAGTGGCTCATGGCCAGATATTAATAGATGGTATTATTTGTTGATTTGAGAGGTGCATGTAAATATTGGGGGGAGGGGGGTAAGTTCCTAAATTGTGCAAACATGAAAGTTGAAATAGACATATCTTAAGATGTACCTAAGATAAAGGAGTTTCAAAGCTGTTCCTAGATATTTTATCCTTGTCACACACAGCTAAAGCAGGAGGTGCAACAGGCTGCTATGAGTGAGGAGGAGAGGCATAGTAAGGCCCTGTCTGATATGCACTCTGAAATCTCACAGCTAAGAGAGAAACAGACACTCATTGAGGCTGCAGAGAAAGAGAAAGAGAAACAAAGCAAGATGCTTTCAGATCTGCAAGATGAAATTGTACAGCTTAGGGAAAAATTGTTAAAACAGGTGCACCCTGGATTGCAGCATGCATGATTTAGTAATGATGATTTTTTTTCTAAGCATGTCTAGGGAATGTAGTCATCTAATTCTCATTAAAAAATACTCAATTATAAAACAGGAGTGAGGTTTTACATCTGTGTGTGGATTTGTCACAAGGTTGGTCAGTTATACTGTCCTATATTCAGACTTCAGTTCCATTTACTATCAATTTTTCAAATAATTTGAGCGATATTATTCTATTTTAAAGACATTATAATTTTCTGTGATTTATATTTAAAGTTTTAGAGCTTTTGTTTTAAGTTTTTTTTCCTATTTTATTTCAGACATTACTCTTTTCTCTCACATCACACTCAGACTTTACTACATGTAGTAGATAGATTTGAGAGATTGACCAGATTGGCATGCATTTGAAGTGATGAAGTTGAAATGAGAACAATATAGAGTTATGATATATTAATGAAATAAAAAAAGATAATAACTATGTATGAAACTTAGAAATTTGATTAGATAAATATAGTGATTATTTTACATAATATGTTTTAAAATAATGTAACAATTTTAGACATTATTCAGTGATTTCATTATAACTGGGTTTGCAATCATCATGTAAACTTTATCAAATTAATGATTAAAGTTAAAAAAGGGTCACTGTATAACGTAAAGGTAACTTGTAGAAATATTAATGTAAGAATCTTTCAATCAGATGAGAAAGGAATTGACTAAGGTAGCAGAGGATGAGCAAGAGAGGAGCACTAAAACTTTGCTAGGTATCCATGATAAAATCTCCAGGCTGGAGGAACATTTAGAAGGAAAGGTGTGTGAATGTGCTTCTGGAATTTATGCAATGGTTCTTCAGCAGCTTGAAATTAATGGCGTAGCATAAAGTAACAGTAGCATAATGAAAATACGGCTTGGGGGGGGGGGGGGGGGAGGGTTTAAGTTAGGTTTTTAGATTTTACAAGTAAAATGTGGTTAGGAGTTACAAAAAACAATTGAAGTAGAACACCCTGAGTAGAATCAGTGCCTAGAAGTTACTATACTTTGGTTTATGGGTTTTTTATTGGGACTTTTTATAGATGACAGAGATGACAAAAATGTCTGAGGATGAACAAGAAAAGAGCAATAATACTTTACAAGAGAAAATTGCAGAACTGGAGAAAAAATTGGAAGGAAAGGTGTATATAGATATACTTTGTTTATATGAGTGGTGTGGTGTGTTTTTGATATGTTTCTTTTAAGGAATGAAGATAAATTTAACTTGACAACTTTCAGAATCAGTGCCCCATCTTTGGATATTTTCATGACTTTTTTATGATATACTGTATGAATTATTTTATGGTGATGCCTGAAGCTTAGAATATTTCTCATTTCACTCAAAAGTTACATTACAACCAGTGAATGCATTTGTTACATATATATAATTTGTGTTTATGTGTTTTGAAAATAAACTTTACATTTACAGCAAAATAAAGAGAGTTTTGACATTCAAATTTAAGAAAAAAGATGATATTTAAGCTGTATTTATTTATTAGCTTAATCGAGAGATATCAAAGATAACTGAAGATGAGCAGGAGAGAAGTGGTAAAGCCTTATCAGACCTTCATGATAAGATTTCACAACTTGAAGGAAATCTTAAGGCTAAGGCTGCAGTAAGTTAATTCTGAAGTCAAATTGAGACACATTAGTTGAGTGATAGTACCCATGGGCATTGTCAACTGATTTTAATTTTTAAATAGTCAGTGAATTATAGTGTGCCCAGTTCCATATTTTATAGCATATAGGCAGATACATGTATGTCTTAGAGTATGCCTTGCTTGATAATAATGATAATCATAATCAGTATGCAGACAGGGAGCAAAATAAAAGTATTGTTTGTTTTTATAGTTAACTTGGCTGTCAGAGTTTTTAAAAAAGCTGAACATATTAAGCTCAGTAGGTGGTGATATTTAGACCAGGTATCTGTTCTGTTCCCAGGCTGAAATGATTGAGGAAATGAAGAAGACTATTGAGAGAGTGGACAAGAAAGTAATTAAGTTGGAGTACATTCTTGTGTTGTTTTTACACCTCTCTCTGTAATTACATGAGAATATAGTGAATTGAAATTTTGTTTACTGTAACATTTTAACCATTATTCACCTGTGTGACAATTTTATTCTGTATTAGTTTGTTTCATGGTTATCTTCTTACTTTTCTTTTTCAGGTCCTTTATTATTGCATGCTGCTCCTATAAGAAAGTGCATTCTGGTCTTGATCATTTGTGAAATTTCAGACTTATTGCATGAAAGTTTTGTACTGTCATCTTTTCCAGTTTGTTTATCGACTTTTTACATTTCTAGATTCTTAGTATTATATCTATATGTGTGTCAGCAGTTCAGCTGAAATTCTGTGCAACGTTTATTTGCCTCAGTACTATTTTTCTGTTTCTCTTTTTACTCATTTTATTCTTTTGGTGAAAAATTGAAGGTCAGAATCTCTTCTGTAATTTCAACCCAACTTTCAACAAGTACTATGATTCACAATAGAAATTTTTACAGCCTTGCATATACAATCTTATTAGTGATACTGAGGCCTTCATATATTTTTAGGTTAAAATTAAGTTATTTGAAATGGCCTGTTTTCATATTGGTAAATGTGTTGTGCATTCTTCTCACAGTTAAAGAAAGAAATGAAGAGCATAGCAGAAGAGGAGGCCCAGAAAAACACCCGTCTAATGGCTGACCTTGACACCAGGGTCACAGGCCTTAACTCCAAGATCTCCAATGTAGAGGATTCACTTGAAGCTAAAATCACAGGCGTAAGTTGGTGAATGACAGGGTTTCTGGAGTGATTATGACTAACATTACTTTTTCATTAGGTCTGGTTGCAGTGGTGGTTTTCCGTTTCAGGTGATTGACATTGCCAAGTGTGCATGTGGCTGTTCTACATGGACAGTGATTTGGGCATGGTAAATGTCTCCAGTGTGCTGCAGTACAATTGTAACTCCATAAGTTTTATAGGGCTGATGACTGTTAATGTACACAAGCATATCTTGTGGCAAAAGATTTATTAATACAAATTTGGAAACCTGCTTGTACATTAACATGCCTACAACTTATAGAATTTATGGAGTAATTGCTGTGATATACATGTAAACTACAAAAACATAATTTGTAACTGTTTTGTTCAAAGATTAACCGTGTCTTATTTGAATTTTTTCTGCTGTCATAAAGGAGGAACTTGATAAACAGGTAGATTGATAAATTTAATATTTTTTTTAACTTCCTGCATGGTACTTTGTGGGTTCCATCTTTCCTGTTATTTAAACCCTGTAATATCTGTTTGAGATCCAAGTGAAATTGTCCAAACCATTTGCAATTGAACTGAAAATATTGAATTGATTTTCATATTACATAAAACCAAGAAGAAGGTAAAGTACATGTTGTTTTCAAATGGTTTGAAAATCCAAACCAACACTTATGGATAATGAACACACTGTAGTATATAATAAAAGCTGCACTTTAAATTATATCTAGGAGGTTTGGACAAATTTCACATTGTATCATAGTTGATGTTTTTTCCTTTCTTTTTTCCTGTGGTTATTTGTTGTCGATATCTGAAACATTTTGCCATATGTACTTTCTAAAGACAACAAGGATTGTTCTCTGTTTAAAAAAATGTATCTCATTGAAGATAACCCCCCCTGGCAACCGCAACTCTGTTTTATGTTTCAGACAGTTTCTACACAATTTGAATTTTGTTCTAGAATGTGTGGCAAAATGTTTTGAACTTTTCAATTTTCTCCTTATTTCATTTATCATGTGTCCTTTACCCTGTGTGCTTAACTTTCCTCTTCTCCCTGTAGTCTTCTGCTGCTCAGGCTCAAAACATGAGAGAGAAGGTTGAGTCCATTTCTTTATGGCAAGACGTCACCTCTCAGAGCATAAGAGATATCCAGTATAAAGTACAGGAATTACCAATGGAAGTGAGTTGGGCAAATTGGGTTGAGCTTTCGATACCATGATGCTTGAATACAAGTCTCTAGAAATTTTCAGGCATTGGCTTCAGTCAAGTTGTCAGCTCATTCTTTTTTCTATACAACTGCCATATTCCTATAACTTAGCTTCACCCTGCAATCTTATTACAGCCACTTTAGATTTTAGACATACTGGTTTTTGTACCCTTTTTATTTGTGTTAAACTATTAATAGCAGGAATGTTCATATTTAGCATCATGATTTACCATGCATTTTGCTTTTCTCTTGTAATTTCCAACTGCATTAAAACTTTTTTGATGCACATGCAATTGATTGTAAAAAGGGCTGAATGGAATTTTTTTCCTAGATATTTACCTGTATTTAACTTTTTTCTAAATGTGATACTACACAACTAAATTGAAAATCCATTTGGAAAGACTTGGATTGTAAACTCATTGCCTATATTCAGGTGTACCAGCTCCAGGAAAAACATGAACTGCTGAAGTCTGACTTGACAGGGAAAGTGACTGCAGAGGCAGAGTCCAGGTACAGTATTAATGTGACAACACAGAAATTCATTATATACAAGCAATGGAGGTGTGTGAGGAAAAAAATACGTTTAGAGTCTAGTGTTGGTTTTTATGGAGAAAATTGGAATGAAGAATTATTAACACTGACATTAAGACGAAAACAGTGGAATTAATTTTTCAAAGTATGTCAACATTATGGAGAAAACTGGTAGAATTTTTTTCTTGAGAAAAAGAAAATAGGTATGGCATTATGAAATTGAAAATATTTGCTGTCATTACGTATTTCAGGAAGCGAGATGTTGAAAACCTTAGGCGTGACCTGTCCAGGCTAGTGGCTGCCCCAGGTAAAGGTCTGGCTGGAGACAAGACTGCCACCAAGAGTGACTTTGATGCAGTGAGTACTCACTTTTGTAATAGTTCATTAAATATTACTTATGGCCTGAATTAAAGGAATGGAAAATATGAAAAAATGATTTTATGATATAGAGTTGAGGTCTGTAGATTGATGTTACTGTATGACCACAGAAATTGATCACAGAATTAAGATCTTGAGATATTAGTATTAGTATGCAGTTGAACTTCTTTAGTAAGAGAAACATGGATGTTGCATTTATTTGAATGTTTTTTAAAGTACAAGCTGAGAGAGGATATTGATGAGGTTTGTGGACTGTGATCATTGTTCACTTTATTTTCATTTTATTAATTGTTGTACAATATACTTTTGTTCTATACTATTTGATAATTATGAATGTAACCTGTTAATAGTGATTTTTTTTTTATTATTATTTACCATTATTATTATTTTTTCATCTTTTGTTCTTTTTGTTTGTAACAGCCTCTATAAGTGTGTATACTCAATGCTTTACCTGGAAATAAATTTACCTGCTAAGATCATCTAGTTTATCAGAATGACGATTGCTTTTATGCTCTGTCTTACTTCATATATTTTATGGTTTGCCTGGTGTAGTGTTGACTTGATTCTCATTATCATTACCTTTCTTGAGGTTTTTGTTTTTAAAAGGACTTTGTTGAATTATTGAGACACATTAAAAATAAAATATATTGGAACTAATGCACAATTGTAAAAAATCTTAATTTAACCACTCTCACTTTCATGTACACAAATATTCAGTTAATCAAATCCTGGTATAAAAAGAAATATTTTGACCAGATAAATTTATATGAACTGAAATATTTCTGAACTATCATTTCTCACCGTTTGTTCCCACAGTGCCAGGAGAGTCTTCACAAGCTGGCAGAGTCAGTTCAGACCATTAAGACAGTCCTTGGCATGAAGATAGCCACAGAGTCTAAACTGGTATGTTGATTTACAATCCATCTGAGGACAAAGTTATTTAGGATGAAGGTGAAATTGTACATTTTACTTTTATCAAAGATGTATGGGAAGAATAGAAATCTATTAACTGCATATGACTTATCATCCATTTATTTGTATATTAATATATGTCATCAGATTTATTATTATTATAAAAGGAATTTATTGGACAGGTACTATTCTCTTTTATGTATCATTTGATTTTTGACTCAATTTCAGATGTGATGGATTGATATGTTGTTAAACGTTGGCATGTTCTTAGCCATTTTTGCAGAGATATTTGAAATTTAACTTGTTTTTATTTACATACATTTTATGAAGTGTGTGATTTACATATGTTTTATTAAGTACGACAATAAGTTGTTCAAATAGACATTTTCAGATTAAAAGTAATGTTGACAACTTATATAAACTATGTTTCAATTTTAGATATTTTATTACTATGTACCATTTTGTTATAACTTTACCACCCTAGAGAGAAACAAGCATAGGTTCTATGGAAAGAGAAATCGATCATCTCAAAGCACAAGTGTACAGATGGTCTTTGCAAGAAACGCTGAAAGATTCTCCTCAGCCCCACATAGATAGGGTTGAGACACCCCCAGATTGGAATGAGCCATTATTCATCCCACCACCCCCTGCAAAGGACAGCAGGGAGGGAACTCCTGAGCCCAAACATCAAAATTCTGCTCCACAAAGTCCTGTCCCTCCCTCAAGAGAGCAACCCAAGTCTGTGAGTCACACACCCATTCAAAGCAGACAGCACACGCCCCTGCAGCCCACACCACCTCCACCAAAATCTGCAAGTCATGCTGCGACACCTAAACCACCACTAGGTGATGCAGGTTCCCAAGCTGCCCCCTCTCCAAAGCCAGCAGAGTCTGTAGCTCCTGAAGAGCCAGAAAAGGATGATGATACTGATGATAATGATGGCAGCAAAAGTGAAACCAAACCTGATGACGAAAATCAAAACAAAACAGATGGGTCTAATGAAGATAAAACTGATGGTGTAAAAGGTGAAAGTGACCCAGAGGACAAAGATAAAAAGGATGAGGATAAAGATAAAGATGAGGATAATGATGAAAATGATAAAGATGAAGGCAAGGATGAGAATGAACCCAGTAAGGACCCAGACTCTGGCCCAGATGATGCCAGTGGCAAAGATGATAGCAACTTGGATAAAGACAAGAAGGAAGGAGATGATCCACCACTTCAACAGGGAGAAGAAAATAAGCCAGAGGAACCACCCACTAAGGATGGTGGTGGTGGTGGTAGTCGCCCAGGCTCTGGGCAGGGGCCTGCAGAGGGTGGTGATAATAACAACCCAAGTGGTAACAATAATGCTGGTGGAGGAGACCATAATAAAGCCCAGGAGGATGGGTTTTAGAACTATTATCGTAGGAACTCTGTATAAAGAAGGTGAATAATGCACAGCATGGGCCCAGTGTTTGAACTGCACAGCCATTCCAGTAGATATTGTTTCTCCACTGCATGGCCAACAGTGTTATATACAGTGTTCCTCACAGAGTGTGTGATGATAACTCAGTAACAAATAGATACGTAGCATGATGATGAATTTTACTCCTAGCAACATACTGCACTAGTAGTGCTAGAGACCTTTATAGTTATGGACACTTGACCCTGTTAGTGTGGCACAGATGACAACTGAAGGACAGCACATCATACCTCACAATTCTCTTGGTTTTACCTTGGAATTATTTGCTGTGCACTAAAACTAATGTTAGTTTTTTTTTCTAGTTTCTTTTAGGGCAGTTCACACATTGCAGATCAACTATTCTATTTTCAGTGAAGTCACATTAAATTTTACATTTGCAATACTAACCCACTGAAGAGTGTTATTTTATCTTTACCAGCACTTGGCAGCTTTAGTCAGTGTGATTATGTTACCATTGTATGATAATATTCACGAATAGTGTGAAAGCATAATATTCTAAATTACCAGAAGTCGGACAACTGCTGCTTGTTGAACTGCGGATTTTCTGCTAGTTGTTTACATAATGCTACCAAGGAAGAAGGTTACAGTTTTGGATCTCCTCATGCTAACTTAAAACAGTATCAACCAAAGATTTGATAAATTGAAAAAAAAAAAGAGAGAAAACATGCAAAGTCTGACTTGTCACATCATCTGAAGCAATTCAACAAAATGGCTTTGTGTGCTGCCTCTGGTAATTTTTGCCCTTTTGCGAAACACTAACATTAATATAGAACTAATACTAACACTTGGTTTTTAGAGAGTGGAAGAAGTGAAAAACTTACAAGATGAACTTAACCGACTGCGTGGTTTGGTAGACCCTCTATTAACATCTGGCTCTGAGCCCAAAGTGTTCGTTAAACCTACGGGGGCTAGTAAAGAGGAGGCGGAAAGCCAGGCCTCATCTGTCAACCGCTGGGGCGTGTATTCTGCGTACAAGTGAGTGATTCTGTTTTCTTGCTGATAGAATAATTATTTTTTATGATTATGTATGGTGCACATGTTTTTTTTTAATCAGAAAAGTTCACAAACCTTTCACGATGACACATGTAAGATATTTTTTTATTATCTTGTAATGTTTACAATTGAAAAAAAAAGTTCTGATGACTTTTGCTGTTTTGATTGAAGGAAACTAAGATGTGTCTTTTGGACATATTTTATAAGACATTTATTTAAGAGTAAAAATGGTCATATGAACTGTAAAAAAACAGTAATTCTTTAAAGTTATGTGATGTCAGGCAGGCATATTTAATGAAAATTTCTTTTAAAAAATGTGTGATGCCAGGCAGAAATATTTAATGAAAGTTTCTATAAAAGCTCTCAGCAAATAAAAATGATTTTGATAATCTCTGTGCCAATGTGCAACTTAACATACAGTGAATGTTTAGCCAAACACAAACATTCCTCTAATGATAGAAACAGTGGGGTTACTCATGACGGATCTAACTGATTTGTTCTTCAATATTGGTATTTTGTCAGAATTAATTGATATTGGCAAATGTTAAACTGGGGCATGCTAATCCAATTGTATACTGCAGGTTTTTGTACTTTAGAGACATTAAAATGTGCTTACGTCATAGACATTGCACAAATTGAAAAGTGGCAATCACAAATGTAAGAAAAATGTTTTTAGATCCTTTTGTTATCTGCTAAAAAACAAGCAACTATTGGCAACTTTTAACTTAATTGATTTATACAATAAAGACTTGTACTAATTCTTAATTTTCAAGAACCTTTGTGAGAAATATTTTTAAGTTTGGCATTGAAATATGGTTTATAAAATTCACGTAATACATGTAGCTAAAAAAAGAAGGGGCTGTTATTGCTGATGGTTGTTTTGGGTGTTGAAATTTAGGATCATCTTCAAGCAAATGGACCATTTGAACATAAACCATTGTGTGTCAGCTCTCTTCATCACCATACACACCACTTATTTTATGGTGATCTACTAACTTATTTATTTCTCACCAAAAACTTTCTTTAACCTTTTTGTTAATTTTTGAATATGTAAGTTATATGTATGTTCATCATTATTGTTTTTGATTATTCATTTATGTTGTACATTAATCTTTTTTTTTTAATTTTTTGTTGTTTTATTCTAATTTAAGACTTTTGTGAATTCCACCTGGTTTTATTTTATAGTTATATTGCTGTATTTGTTTATTTTTGTATTATCTCATGTGATGTCATTATGTGTCTTACTTTCTCTCTTTCTTTCCTGTGTACTCCTGATGTGTCTAGGTGGATGCAGTGGAAAACCACTCTGTTATATGGCAGGTGGAAAAGAGCATCAGACAGGGACTTATCCAAACCCTTGCCCACAGAAAACAATCCACAACCACAACAAGGCAAAGAGGGTAGTGAAAATGAGAACAATAACAAAGGAGACCAGTCCCCTCCCTCCTTGTTTAAAGCTCCGTTTGAGGAAGATGATAATAATTCAAGTAGCCAGAAAGAGCCTGGCACCAATAAAGAGGGTGAACAAGATGGTTCTGCCTCACAACAAAAGACTGACACGTCCCCAGCAGATAGTAGTAATAGTCAGGGTGTTGACAACACTGGGGCTGATAAGACAGGAAGCAATAATGATAAGACACAGCAGAGTCAACAAGACCCTGCCAAAGACCCAGACCCCCCTTGGTAGCAAAATCAATTGATTTCATCTGACTAAGTCCACAAACTTGACTTCCATTTCAAATTGTTTCATGTGTGACACGTATCCTAAAGTAACATGCCATGTTTTGTTCTAATTGAGACCATGCAGTGAGCTTCCCAAGCGCTAGAAAGTATTGGTGTTATTAAAAGCGCTATGCCCTGTATTTATAACAAAATTGCTTGTGCATAACAAGTAAGACATTGATATTGCCGTGGTACAGCTTGTCTTATTTATATACTGTATCTGAGTATCTTTGACACTGAAGTCTGTCAAGCTGTGTACATATCAGGCTGAAAGTGCTGTTAACATATAGTATGTGTACTTACACATAGTGGAGATAATAATGGATTGGGATATGCCAGTCACAACTATGACATTCCTTATTATTTTTATCTTTTTTTTCATGTGCCATGGAGATAAACCAAAGAAACAAAATGCACTATTTGAATAATTGACCTTTGACATTTCCTTGTTAATTTAGTTTTTTTTTTTTTTTTTTTTTACTGAAAAAATAATTACTGCTTCTATAAGTAGAGTAATGTCAATGAACAGAACTAAACTGTTATCATAAACTTAACTTTTGATAAAGTTGTTTATGGTTGAGAAATCCTTCCAACAATAGACTGTGATGAATTGAAATGGTATTTTTGTCACCATTTAAAAAGTAAGAAATATTACTAATTTGTATATTTGTAAATATTTGATTCGAAAACCCCATTGGTTTTTGATATGTGGTGCTTTTAGAATTTTGATATCCAGAATGTAATGTTTTTATTTAATTTTTTCTCTATTGCATTGTGTATGTAAAATTGTATTATTTTTATTCTTTAGTATAAACTCTAGTGATTCCCTTTAGTGAATATAATTTTTATGAAATATAATGAACTTTTATTTCATTATTCACATTGTTTACATGTATTTCCGTCCATCTATTTTTCTATGCTAATCGTTTTCTAAATTGTGTCAACTGCATTTTGTTGCTTATTTCTTGTCATCATTTTTGTTTTGTTTAAAGCTCTTATTCGCTGAATAAACTTTCTCTTATAGTCTCTATTTATTGTTTTGTTTGTATGTGATCATATAGTTGTTTAAATTTTCTACACTAGATCAAACAATGAAAATTCTTTAAAATAATATTCAACAAGAGAATACATTCGGATGATTTTTTAAAAATAATTATTGACAAAATTAAAAATTTAGATTTTCCAAAATTGGTATCATAACGTAAAGGGGATGAGGGATAAAACGGGGATCACACAGTAGATTCCTATCTTGGAAGGAGACTGCGATGTATTTTGTTTGGGCAGAATCGAATCCCATGATTAATGTAGGAAATTACTTTAGGTACACTTTGGATTTGGATGAATGGGGAAGTATCAAAAACGTCAAAATATATCGCAGAAAGAGCATGCAATATAATTTGTTTGGTCGGAATGGGATACCATAATAAATATAGGAAATTGATGTACATTGCTTTGGATGAATGGGGAAGTACCGAAAACGTCTAAATCTTTTAATGGATCATTTTGCACCAAGCACTCACCCCATTGAGACCATCTCAGTGGCAAATTAACTTTAATAGGGACTTTCAAAATACCAATCAGATCCGAATATTTTGGTCATTTAAATTACCTACAATTTATATTTTGTTGTAAAATAAACCTGACTGGGAGATGTTGTTTTATAAAATATTGTGGTAAAAATGCTAATAAAAATATTTATTCATAGAGGGTAATCTGTTAAAGGGTAGCTACTCTTACCCAGTTTGAGTAAAAAATTGAAATTATATTTATTAAATGCTTTATGATTTAAAACGAATTTGATATAGTTGAAATGATCTGAACCACAGAAGACAATATCAGATCATGAAAAATGTTGGTTTTCAATGTAGAGTTCAAGGTGCCAAAGTATTTTGCTTTAAGTGTTGATTTTAAAGTTAAAATCGCAACTTTTAAATAAAAATCAATATTTATTCGCACCATCTTAATTATCAAGTAAGTACTCTGTACAAAATCTAGGCACTCTTTTGCTCATATCCATAAACCGAATTTCTCGACAAGGGAAAATCACTTTCACTTCCCGTTTAAAATGTTAGCGCTGGAGGAGTTATTTAGACAATATAGCTCCGAATTACCCTCACATAAGAAATAGGTATTGAATCATGCAAGGTTGTGATAGAAACAGCAAGTCATGCCATTTACAAAAAGCAATATTTTTATAGGAACAAGTGTGACAACATAGAGGATAGGAAAATACCTTATCTTCATACGTGAAGATAAGTTATATTTGCTCTCGTTCAACCGTCAAAATTAGTGCTAGGTTTGCAAAAGTGATATACATATGTAATATAGATAGATAGATACATCATCTTAGATAGATAGATAGAATTACCGTTGTAGATACATTTGAGGCAGATGAATTCATCAAAAATAAACCTTAATGTTACAAATATAATTTTTATTTAACATAGGTGGAACAAAATCAAAAACAAGATGAAAGGCAAGAAAAAGGCGAGCAAGAAGGAGGCCCGCTCACCTTCGCCGTCAGAGAGCACTACTGTGCCAGTAGATGTTGCGGACGTGGCAGCAGCGGGTATCGCTGAAGCCGGAGCAAGACGACAAGCCCCGCCCTCAGATGATGAAACTGTATCAGCACCACCCAAAAAGAAAAACAACAAAAAAGCGGAAAATGAGTCTGAACCAGAAACTGAAGTAACTGAGCCAAAAAAGAACAAGAAAAAGGCAAAAGAACCACCACCAGAAGATTCAGAAGAAGAGACAACTGCCCCAACCAAAAATAAATCCGATACAAAACCGCCTCCAAAGAAAAAACAACCTCCAGCCGAGTCAGAAGACGAATCAGAAGCCCCACCTCCGAAGAAAAAACAGCCACCACCTGATTCAGAAGATGAAGATGACGAATCAGAAGCTCCACCCCCTAAAAAGAAACAACCACCTCCCGAATCAGATGACGAAACAGAAGCACCACCACCAAAGAAAAAAGGACAAAAGCCTCCACCCGATTCAGAAGACGATGACGAGACAGAAGCGCCTCCTCCTAAGAAGAGCCAAAAACCACCACCCGATTCGGAGGACGACGAGTCAGAAGCACCACCGCCAAAGAAAAAACAGCCACCACCCGATTCAGAAGACGATGACGAGACAGAAGCGCCTCCTCCTAAGAAGAAGAGTCAAAAACCACCACCCGATTCAGAAGATGACGAATCAGAAGCTCCACCCCCTAAAAAGAAACAACCACCTCCCGACTCAGATGACGAAACAGAAGCCCCGCCCCCAAAGAAAAAAGGGCAAAAACCTCCACCAGATTCAGAAGACGACGACGAAACAGAGGTCCCTCCTCCAAAGAAGAATCAAAAACCACCGCCTGATTCAGAAGATGACGAGTCAGAAGCACCACCTCCGAAGAAGAAACAACCGCCTCCGGAAGATTCCGAAGAGGATTCAGAAGACGAAGCCCCTCCTCCAAAAAAACAACCGGATAATAAAAAGAAACCTCCACCTCCGGCGGATGATGATGAAACTGAATCGGAGGATGAACCCCCTCCACCCAAAAAACAACCGGATAAAAAGAAACCTCCACCTCCGGCAGATGATGACGAAACTGAATCGGAGGATGAACCCCCTCCACCTAAAAAACAACCGGACAATAAAAAGAAACCCCCACCTCCGGCGGATGATGATGATGAAACTGAATCGGAGGATGAACCCCCTCCACCCAAAAAACAACCAGATAAAAAGAAACCTCCTCCTCCGGCAGATGATGACGAAACTGAATCGGAGGATGAACCTCCTCCACCTAAAAAACAACCGGATAAAAAGAAACCCCCACCTCCGGCGGATGACGACGAAACTGAATCGGAAGATGAACCCCCTCCCCCAAAGAGTAAAGGTAAACCGCCTCCTAAGAAACCCCCGCCGCCTGATGATGATGATGATGACAGTGAAGATGACGATGATCCTCCACCTAGGAAACCACCTGCAAAGAGGCGATGAGTAAGTACATGCACCACTAAAACGAACATAAACACCTTTTTGGCATAATTTGTTTAATTTTTTTGTTTGTTCGCATTGTGTAATCTTTCTTTGGATTTGTAAAAATCACAATGTTGTAATGAAAGGAACATTTTGGTTTTACCATAATATTTTGTATATTTTAACGAAAAATGTTCAAATCCACCTTAGAATTTACATTGAGCGCAGAAACAAACTGGATATTTTTACACTGAAAAGATTGCGGTACACTGAGGTTGCTCGTCAAAATTTGAAACAGCGGGAGATAATCTGTCCTGCCTATAGAAAAAGGGAAATGACTAATTTCCATTAGGGTAGTTTTATTAAATAGCTTTATTATTATTAAGGACTTAAATACATAACCACAAGTAATGAGTGGATCACGTAATGTAAAATAATTAAAATTAAACCGGCACATAAAAGTCAATTTATACCTTTAAAACTATAAGACAAACAATACATCAAACTCACGCCACACTGGCGGTGGTCCAGTTTCATTACAGTGGGTTGACACACGTACCCAAAGAACATGCTGAGCCGTGTCGTAAGAAAACGCGCACTTCGGATCTTTATCTACATCTGTATTAACGAGCATGTCCCAGTTTTTTACATGAACAAAGGTATCTGTACCTTCACCGGTTACCATTGCCGACTGAGCATTAACTGCTATTTGTAATATCATTAAACGCCCTACTGTGTCTGTAATGTGCACACGTGCACTTACTCTGGTTTTGTTGAAAGGATCACTGGTTGGAACCATCGAGACCAAAGACTGGTCCCACAGTTCTCCACTGGCCGCATACGTCGAGTTTGGCCACACCCACCAGTGTAGGGGGTTGATACTGTTTGGCGGGGATGTCAATGATACTGCGTGGTTTTCTAGTGTCATCACAGACGGATCCAATGTTGGAATAGCAGATCCTAAATATAAAATCGTACAAAGTATAACAGCATGATTAAGCGCAATACATTCAAAAGAATGGAAATGACCTTACAGGATTCACCAATGTATCTGTACTGTCCAGTATATGTTTGAATAAGTTAAAAGAGGATTAGGTCTTTTTCTGCTGTTATTCAAACAACTGTTCTGTGCAGTTAAATGCGTTTAAGATCTTGGTTCTTACTAGCATACAGTAGGAATATGCAAGTGGGTTTCACATCTGTTAGAAAACATAAGGAAACAAAATTAAACTCAATAACTACAGAAAACCATACCTGCTTTAACGAAAAGAGGTATTGTTTCCAAGGGAGCGCTCACTAACTTGGTTTGACCACAATCTAGGAATGGCCCTGTACCGATACGGAAACGTCCATTTGTTGCATTGTCATATACTGCATAATTAAAATCTATCCACTCAGTCTTAGACATCCCTATAGGCGGTTCTCTTGGAAGATAAACGATTTGCGAAATGGCTCGTTCTTTCAGAACGGGGGCCACAAGAAAAGCGTCACCAAACATAAACTGTTCATCATGACTGATGGCAACTGGATCATTCGGAAAACTGAGAATGTGGTGCCTCATGATTGGTATGCCACCATCTTGAACAAAGTGTGCCTCTTTGTAGATATAGGGGAAAAGAGCCATTCTAAGTTTACTCTGCTTTCTCCAGGCAAATTCTCCCTCGGGCCAATCGAAGATTTGAGTTTTAGGTTTTCCAGAGAGTGAACTCCCCCCTTGCTGGGAGCGCATTAGACCAGAGAACGTTCCCACCTGTGTCCACCTTATCCAGAGCTCCATGCTTGGGGGATCTATCCAGACAAAGCCTCCAATGTCTGAGCCAATGTAGGGTATGCCTGATAGGCTCCCACTCAACATGGCGTGCACCTGGGCAGGTAGACCTGAGTCTTGGGACCAGTCACACATTGGGTCTCCAGTCCAGTGGGCCCAGGTTGCGGCACCAGAACCAAGGTAACCTGAACGAAAAAATGGTGTATACGGCGGTGCGTAGTAACCTGGTGGCAAAGCACGAAAGTTTGACTCATTTGATAAGCGGCTGAGGATTGTTTTGACAGCAGTCTGGTAAAGGACTGGGTACAGATTGTGCATTTCTCTTCCTGTCATGCCATTGCTAAAACTACATTCTGGATCAACATTTTCTCCATAGTCTACCATAAATCCCACAAACCCTAAATTTAGAGCCACCTGTAACTGTTTTCCGAACCAGTCGACAGCCCCAGGTGCTGTGAAATCCAACAGCCCAACTTTTAGAACACGTGTAGTCTTTGTCTTAAAGGTAAAGGTGTACGTATTGTTCCTAAATTTAACTAAATAGTTGTTAGCAACTGCTTCGTTGTATAATGGACTGTAGTCAGTGACCAACATACTATTGTAGTAAGCCAGGGCATAGATGCCAAGATCACGAAGAGCTTTGTTGGTAGCAAGAATTTCACTTTCATGTCCTCGTTGTTCCCCAAGAGGAAAGAACCGGATTTCGTCGTATTCGATTGTAAACGGGATGTCGCGCAATCTTAGGATCTCTGCCGCTCTTATCGTCCTGTTTGGTCCAGATATACGCAGTGCATCAGCAGCTGTTAACCACGGGCCAAACTGAAAGGGCGGCGGAACAGGTGCCCGCCCTGCAAAATAAGAGTGGATGGACAGAATATCGCTGGGTCTGCCTATATATATTGTAAGGTCAAAGACCGTATTTTCAACATTGATGAGGTAATCATTTCTGTGGGTCTCGCACATGTCCCAAGTTGATCTGAACGTAGTATTGAGGTACATGCCATATCCGTAAGCTGATATGAAAAACGGCATGGGAGCATATGTTTCTGTTGGATTGAGCGTGGGTAGGCGCTCTTTTGGAGCAACACGAAGACTCCAGCCCCCGTCCTCTGCCCATGAGTACAGCGATTTTCCTCTTTGGTTCACAGCATTATAACGCACACCAAAACCGTAGAAACCCTCGTTTTTATCCCGGGCTTGAAACCCCAGATCTATGCGAAGTTGGCCGGTAAGTTCGCACGTAGACATGAACGTTTCCTCCAAATTTTGCTTTGGATTCGGTATGAATTCCAAAATAAGTTGTCCAGCTTTGTCAACAGCGCCTACACACAACTGACATTGTACTGTCCTGGTGCTGTTCTTTTGACAGAATTTCACCTGTTCACATATGTCCTCTGCTGTTCGATTTTTCAGCAGTAAGTCGTAAACGATATCTCCAGCTGCTTTTGCGTCGTCAAGGCATGCTGGGTTCCTTGGTTCTGGAACTATCCGAGAACCATCTTTTTCGAAGAGTTCCACTTTCAGACCAATTTGAGATAGAGTGAAGTTACCAACTGTGACATGGAATATGTAGCCCTTGATTGAATTGGAGCTGATTTTCATTGTAACTTGGGTTTTGTCCTGTGACAATGTCCAAGACAAAAGTTCCTGGGCGACAAACCTTCCTATTTCTTGGGTCAGTCGCCACGAATATCCATTATATATCCGAATATCAATGCCCGTCCAAGTGGTCACTCCTAAAACTCCCCAATGCTGATCCACACTTGTCAGTATTCTTTGTGAATTGTTATCCAGCGTCATTTGCCATGTGTGTATGTTGAATACCAATTTCATAGGCCCTCCTGTGATAACAATTTGGTCATCATTCTTGCTACACGACAGAGGCTGGTAAGGACGGCCGTAACTTTGACCGCCAAAGGATAATAAGAGAATAAAAATCATCTGAAAATGAATAAGGAGAGAAAATCCATGAAATGATGTTTACTTCAGATGGAAAAAAATATTTATTTAGAATCTAGAAACCTGATGAGTGTAAGGAGTTATTATAATCCCCTGGATTGATTTTTGAACTTAGTCAGAAAAAGTCTAATAAATATGCCGATTTGAGAATAAAAAAATATACGTGAGACTGGCAGTAGTTGCAACCTTCGTAATTTTGTTGTGAAAAGAATTAATGGTAAAATCTCTAATCCCCCCCCCTCCCACTCACACACACCAACGCCACCACCACCGCTACCGCCACCACCCCTGGGCAACCCTAAAACCTTAATAGCCGTTATCATATTAGGGTTACTCTGAATCCTTACCAGTTCTACAGCGGTCGCCATTGCTTTTGCCATCTTCGCACTGTAGAAGGACAATGAAGGACAATGAAGTGTCTGTAATGTTATTAAGAGACAACTAATTGTGTCGTGGTACAGACTACTTTCTGACCTCTGATTTGATGGTATTCTACGCCGTATCTTTGACCTTACACGGAGATGATATTTACACGTTGCATGGCAGTTGTACCTTGGGACTTTCAATGAGGTTGTATCGCAAGGTAAGTCCGTCGTACATCAGTCTGAACAAAGTGCATTTCGGAAAGAAGGAAAATGAGAATTAGGCAATTACAGCCTCGTGCGTGGACAATTCAGTCTTATTGTCATCTCTGTTGGACAGTTATATCTAATAAATGGAATACGGTTCATCGACTGTTGCAGTATTTGCCTCTATTGGTTGAGGTGACACAGCAGATACAGCTTGTGGTATAGATACAATATCGTTATCAGCCACAGGTAAACATACAGATTTGAGGCACGAAGCCCATGTCAGACCTAAATTAAGAAGGGCTAGAACATACTTTTGTGTTGATTTCAAAACGGAAAACTCTAAAAAATTGAAAGTTCTTTGAAGTCTATATTTAAATTCGAATTTCGTGTTTTAGCAGAATTAGAAATAGAGCATTATGCATATAGGACTAGGTTATATTCTTTGGTTGTTAAAGGGCTTAATACTTCTGCTAGTGTTAATTTCAGTTGATTAAGGAAATTGTATTCTATTAGTGACCTGTATGCATATTTATTCTAATTTAGATCTTTAAATGTGAAGTATAGTCTACCACTGCGACAAAAAAGCAAAACATATTTAAATTACTGATATTTATTTTCACGTATATTCTCAAACATTATATAGAGATATTGGGTACATACACACTTCTTTGCTGTCAAAAAACATTTCCTCTCTACAATCTATAATTTAACATCAAAAACATTATCTCTTTAATCATTATAGAACATTCTGGGAATTATCAAATGTCTTTAAATCTGCCATCACCCACGAGCATTACAAGATTTTTAGTTTACTAAAGTGTATTTCATACTGAAAGTACGTCCACTCGGTGCATTTGCACCGTACCCGTGGCAAGACGGAGAGCTGCGTACCCATAGCACGCTTTTCACTGTGTCATAGGTATAAGCACACGCGGGTTCTGATTTTATATCAACAGACACCAAGGCAGTCCAGTTTTTAACTTGCGTGTACCCATTCACCACGGCGTTATTAGCCAGTGAATTGGCGATCTGAAATATCATCAGACGGTTTACAGGATCCTCGATATGAACGGTGGCGGTTAAAGTCTTGTTCTGGGGGTTAGATGTTGGATACATGGAAACTGTGGTGCCGTCCCACGCCTCCCCAGTCGCACCAAAGGTTGCGTTGGGCCACACCCACCAGTGGAAAAGGTCGGACCTGTCGCTGTAAGACGTTGCTCGAGGGTCTGCTGATTTTCCTAGTGTCCATACGCTTGGGTCGAGGGTTGGGACTGCAGAACCTTCAGGCAGAAACAAAGACAATACATTAAACGATGGCATAAAACTTATTTTCAATTTGTATTTTAAGACTGTTTGATATCCTTAAATATTCTTGAGTCCTACAGAAAATGTTGCGTACATTAAAAGATGAACGGTCTTTAATGACATAACACTTGATATATAATAGATAAAATTTTCACGCCTTTTACGAAGGAAGACAATGTGTCATACCTGCTCTGACAAATAGTGGAGTCACCTCTAAAGGTGCGTTCACATGTTTGGTCTGGCTACCTTGCAATAAAGGCCCAGCTCCTATACGGAAGCGTCCGTCTGTGGCTTTATCGTACTCGGCAGCGTGATTGAAGTCGATCCATTCAGTTTGCGCCGGGGCCATGCTAGTGTCCTGTGGCAGATACACGTCTTGGGAAGTATCCCCTTTTTTTAGAACCGGTGCCACCAAGAAGGCTGGTCCAAACATGAACTGTTGGTCTTGTTTTACTGCTGTTTGGTCATTTGGAAAACTAATTATATGATGTCTCATTATTGGTATCCCAACCCGCCTTGATATATGTGCTTGGGTGTAGATGTATGGGAAAAGCGCCATTCGAAGTTTACACTGTTTCCTCCATGCAAATTCTCCTTCGGGCCAGTCAAAGATCTGTGACTTCGGTTGCCCAGCCAGAGAGCCCCCGCCATCCTGTGCTCTCATTATCCCGGAAAAAGTACCAACCTGTGACCAGCGTATCCACAACTCCAAACTAGGTGGGACAATCCACGCATACCCTCCGATGTCGGATCCTATGAATGGAAATCCCGAGAGGCTTCCGCTCAGCATGGCATGCACTTGAGCGGGAAGACCAGAGTCCTGGGACCAATCGGACATAGGGTCCCCAGTCCAGTGGGCCCAGCTAACTGCACCCGATCCTGTGTATCCGGATCGGCAAAAGAAGATATACGGCGGAGCGTAGTCATCCTTGGGATCGGTGTCGATAGAATCGAAGAATGTCTTCACTGCGCTTTCGTACAGTATTGGGTAATTGTTATGAATTTGCCTACCCATCAGGCCGTTATTAAAGCTACATTCAGGGTCAATATTTTCCCCATAGTCTGTCATGAAGCCGGAGTAACCCATGTCAATCGATTCCTTTAGTTGGTTTCCGTACCATGCTACGGCTCCAGGAGCCGTAAAATCCAACACGGCAGCCTTTAGGACGATAGAACTCACTGTCCGGAAGGCAATTATATCTGTCTTTCCGTTGAACTTCACAAAGTATCCCTTCTTTTCGGCATCTTCGAATACAGGATTGTAGTTCGTGACTACTCTTGTGTTGTAGTAGGCAAGAGGATTGACACCGAGTTTTTTCAAAGCTTTGTTTCTTGACAGAATTGCACTTTCTTGTCCTCTTTGCTGTCCAAGGGGCAAGAATTGTACTTCGTCGTATTCGATGCTATGCGGAATGTCCCTTTTCAGTAAGATATTCGCAGCATCGATTGATCTATTTGTGCCATTTATACGGAGAGCATCGGCAGCTGTGATCCAGACGCCGAATTCATAGGGAGGGGGTATGAGAGACCGACCCGTGGAATGAGTGTAAGCACGAACAACGGACGCTGCATCACCAATGTAAACGACGAGATCCAGCAAAGTGTCTTCAACTTCTACTAAATACCCCTCTTTATGTGTTTTGCACATGTCCCAGTTTGAGCGAAGAGAGGTATTCATGTATATGCCATATCCTGAGGAGGATACAAAGTAAGGGGATGGTGAATAGGTCTGTGTCGGATTCATATCAGGTAAACGATTTTTTGGAAAGATTGTAAACCCCCAGCCCCCGCCTTCAGCCCATGAGTACACATATTGTCCTCTTTGGTTTACAGCGTTGTATCGGACACCGAACCCGTAATACCCCTCGTTTTCCTTTGCTAAAAACCCAATGCTCGTGCGCAGTTGGCCAGACAACGTGCATATTGACATAAATGTTTCTTCTATGTTTTGCTTCGGATATGGAATAAAATCGATGATCAGTTTGCCAGCTTTATCGAGAACTTCCATGCAAATGTTGCAAATAGTAGCAGTGGGATTACCATGTGTGCAAAAATGTACTTTCTCGCAAATTTCTTTCGCGGTTAAATTCTGGATCAGCAATCCGTAGACGACATCGCCCACGGCTTTCATGCTATTTAGGCATAAGGGATTGTCAGGTTCTGGCACAACTCCAGAACCACTCTTATCGAACAGCTCCGCCTTTAACATCACCTGATTCTCTGTCACATTACCTACGACAAATCCAATGGTGTGCCCCTCAGATGAATTTGTCCCTAGTCTTAAAAACGCTTGAGTCTTGTCCTGGGATAGATTCCAAGATATAAGACTGTTCACTACCATTCGATCTATCTGGTGCATGAAGCGCCACGAATACCCATTATAAATATGGGGTTCCATTCCTAACCACTTTGACACCCCCAGTGTACCCCACTGGTCAGGCACACTTAGGAGCACGGTCCTGGTGACACCTTGTGTAGAGAACTCAATAGTAAGCTGCCATGTTTCTTTGCTTAATTTCACTGTTAGATGCCCACCGGAGATGACCATGTCATTGTTTTGAAGGCTGCATGACAATATTTCGTATTTGCCATTAACGCTATTGCTTGATGCTATGCTTAGGGCTATTAACACTGCGTGGCAGGCAATGGCGACCTGAAATGAACGAATGAGACTAACCACTATAAAAGCATGAATGATATTAATCACTTTTATAGCAATATTGAAATGTAATAACTTTTAAAATTTTGGATCATTAAACCATATTAACCATTTTGTAAAATATAGTGGAATTATGTAACTTTGATAATATGTTAAGATTATAAGATTTAATTTAATAAGAAATATTAAAAAAGGTAACAAATATACTATAGACTAAAAACACGTACCCAAAATTTAGTTAACGCCATATTCCTCCCTCTAATCACTCTTTGGTTACATGCAATATCATTAACCGACAGAAAGGTCCATATATAAATAATATCTGTTAATAAGGTCAGTGCACTAAATATTTAGTACATTTTGTGCGACGGAATGTATTCACTGCTAGGGCTGACCATTGTAATCAACGTTGATAATACACCATGCCTTTGGAACTTGTACATCATATGATACCTAAATATAGAGCATTGTTGAACCAACTCTAGTGCTATTATCTTCATGTTTTCACTGGTGTCGAGGTAATGAGTTAGTAGAATTAATATGTTCTTTTTATAAACAGTCTTTTTTGCACCCTAATATGTCTTCTTTCTTATTTTTATTATTTTTTCTATCTTCAGCGATACTCTATGCTTATTTTGCATTTAATTTCATAATTTACTTGTCTGTGCTTGTCTTTTTGTCATTTATATTTATTTATTAGCACTATTAATTTTTTGCTTGCGTTTTATTTATTTATTTATTTTTATTCTTCTTCTATCAATTCAACAAAGTCTTCTTTTAGTAGTTTATTCCTTTTTGCTGACTGAAAGAAAAAACGGTATCAGAGTTTTTCACCAAGTTCTTAACTCTACGGCAAGGCTGAGTATAGAATAAAAAAAAACGCATAGACTTCCCCTCTGAAGCCCGGGTTTTTTTTTTTTTTTTTTTTTTTTTTTTTTTTTTTTTTTTTTTTACTGACATAATGAAGAGCAATGAAATCATTCCATGTGATACTATAACCTTTATTGCTTAAAATGATCGTTAACATTTTAATTGTTGAGACTGTAATCGTGGAGTTGCTTCAGACATGGATATTTCTGTATTGTTCAGTAATTGATGTATTGATAAGATGGATTTATTTAATGTATCCCAATCAATCTTCAACTTGATAATACACGGATCTGGAATTAGTTTACATAACCTCAGACGTATAACAACGTTAACTCCGGTGTAGTTTATTCACATACATTTTACTCAAGTCTAACATTCACAAAAATGTTCATTTTCATAAACGTAAAATAAATCATAAAAATAGCATAGTTGAACAACATTTCATAGTCTTCTTCTATCAATGATTATCAGTCTTCATTCAAGCTGCTTCAAAATTTTATCAAAAAAGAAATATTTGAAAATATTAATTCCCGTGAAAATTTCTTTTAAAAATTAACACTTACAAACAGTTAATAAATTATCACGTCTGTACTTGCTTGTTATAGTTTACATCCTTTCCACATTTTCAGTGAATGCATTTAGCCGTGGATATAAATTTATTACCAAGACAATATTGATATCGCAGGTGGCCTACTAGTTGGTTAAAACGCCTGTGTAATAAACAGAACCTGAGTTCGACTCTCAGCGAGGCTTTGACAAGAACTTTTTTCTTCATTTCAGAATCATTCCAGTAACACTGTGCAATTATCTGTTACAACGCACAAATAGTCCAGACGATGAATGGTACCAAGGACGACCCCATTCGTACCACGGACACAACGACAAACTCCAAATATGCAGGACTTTAACCAAGACTCCGACCGATCTTCATGTCGTAACCTTTGATTACGTAAAAAGAGATCGTGAAGTCGGGACAAAAGAAAATTATTTTTGTATTTCACGTCTGAGTTTTGCAGAAACGGGAAACATTGGGGCAAGCATATACATTATAGTCATTCTATTTAAGCTGTCACTATGCCAGTATCTTCTATTAAGTGATTAACAATCTCACTGAGTTCTTATTGTGCAATGTAAATCTAATTGTTGTAACATTTTATTACACGTAGATGTTTTTTGTTAGAATTTATCTATCGATCTCATTGCTTTAAAGTTTATCGTATTTTTATTTTGCTAAGCGTTTTTAGACATCGGACATAATTATAAGAGATTTCTCGACCGTTATTTAAAATCTAACACAGAACCCACAACAAACGTCCCCGATGCTAAAAATAAGGGCATATTGAATCAAAATGTAATTTATATGTAAAAGCATAATTTTATCATTGTAAATAATGTCACATTGATACATCATATCATTTATTTTTTTCATTTGTGTTTTCGTGTAATAGCAGATTTAACGAAATTGTGTTTATACTTGGAAAGGTACTGAACTAATTTTTATTTTCTAGTGCATCAATGTATAAAACAAAATTAAAAAATTACTTCAGCAAATCAAGCTCTCGATAAATTTAAACTTGGTCTTAATATAAATATTCAATACATATGTGGCCAATTTCTTACTTTAGAAAAATCACCCTTATCTGAATGTACGTGATACAGTATGTAAATGTGCAATTATGTACTTGGTATATCTAAAGGGAAAAATCACTTCATATCTATGCAGAAAGTTGATTTTGATCTTTTGAGCTATTAAGTGAGTAGATTTATTTTTATATAGATTCCATATTTATAGTATTCATATGACCATTTTCTCTGAAAATTTGTAACCATATTTTGTCTCTTTTTTAATATTTAAAGCACGGTGGCAAAAGCTGTTTTAAGGATAATCATTGTAGTGGTAATAATAGATATAAGATTTCGTTTCTTGATAAACATTGTTCTTGTTATTTTAAGCAACACAAGCAAATTTTATGTGTGGAGATTATCCGTGATTCTAACTCTTCGCTTGACATCACCTTAGTGATGAAATAAGTGGCTACGTTAATGTGCCCTTACAACTGAGAACAACTGAGAAATTGTTCAAATCGATATGCACAGTTTCCTTGGGCAAAGCCTTATGCCTATATTTTTAGCTGATATTTTCATATTTCACCTTGACTGTTTTGTTTGAATGTCTAAATTATTTAATTTATGGAGAACGTATACGGGATTATGGAGCAAGAAAGAAGTACACTTGACAAACATTTCTTGGGTCTGCATTTTTCCAGAATTTTTGCACTTCCAAAAGCAAAAGTATTTTATATATAAACATTTTAATAGGACCAACCCAGTCTTCACTCGGCTCCACATGAACGTTTACACATAATTTGCATTTTAACTTTGAATAAAACGTTCTGAGTAAGAGGAAACAATTTCTTTATATTACATAAAAGGGGATACAGCATGCCTTTGAATAAGTTCAAGACAATGGAATCCCCATATTCTGCCCTTCAGCGATCATTTTAATTCTTTTTTCAAAGAATGTGTACAATATTATTTTCTTAACTATCACAGGCCTAATTATTCTAAAAGCCCTTTTCTCTCGTTGAACATATTTTCATATTTTGTACAGATTTAGCTTTGTGAAATCTTTCACATTTATCACTTTCGATAATATCAGAATCTAGATGTCTCAAAGGAAAATTTTCAGTTTCATTGGGAAGCTGTACAGTATGTGTAAACACAGTAGCCACTTTTATGCGTGTTAAGATATTTGCCACTACCAGCTAAGGTCAGCTGTCTCTGTGATTTTTACTTGTTAAATGTACCCTGAGGTGAAACTGTTCTCATAGTTCAGACTCGTTGCGTATAATCTTTTGAGAGCATTTCAATTTTAATCCAGGCTGTGATACCTTTTATTGATAAATTTAATTTTTAGGAGCTATGTAGCATGTTTTGCTATTTTTTTGAAGAATTGAAAAACAATAAACTGTTCACGTTACACCATACATGTGTACATTGTATATAACTCTATAAACACTGTATTCTGCTCGGTAGGATTTAAATTAAAAGTATTGTCAGACATTCGAAAAGTAGCAAAAAATACATTTGTGATGTATAATTCAATTACAAAAAGGAAAAATACACTGAGTTAAGATAAACGCCACAGACAACTATTTCGGAAAAAAGAATAGCCCATAAATGTAGCAAAAAAAATACTTACATGTATCAAGGCAACTGAGAAAGTATGTTACAACTTCCCCTATTATTGCCGGTTG
This sequence comes from Lingula anatina, assembly GCF_051362555.1. Classification (NCBI taxonomy): domain Eukaryota; kingdom Metazoa; phylum Brachiopoda; class Lingulata; order Lingulida; family Lingulidae; genus Lingula; species Lingula anatina. The sequence continues at coordinate 16,538,990 of NC_141768.1, forward strand.
CATTATTAAAGATACGCAGGAATTGGGCCGCTATGAACAGAAATATTAACTCGACTTGATTTGCAATTCTTTAAAAAATACAATCGGATTGCATTGTCAAGTAAAAGTGCTTTCGCTGAAATACACAAATTTGGGTTCACCACCTTATTTGCTCTGCCCAACCTAGTTACCGGCAGTAATTTTAAAAACAACTTTATGATAGGTGAAGTATGCGCTGCCACAATGGCCCCTTGAATCAAATCATAAGTAGGAGATAAGAATGAATGAATGACCAATCAATCAGATTTAACATTGGCGGTGACATCCAGTCTCTGGTGGCAGGGCTCGGGCTACCAGACTTGTCACCAGAAAAGATCTACTGCCATTTTCCATACTTAGTTTTTAGTAAGACATAAGTGATCCAAAGAACCAGTTGCGTGGAAAGGGTAACCTGTAGTGCAACATGTGTCTTTGAATTGTAAAATGACCGTAGATAGGTTCAGGCAAAAGCACCACTAGCCTTGTTTACGATCTCCAAATTTATTAGCCAAACTAGGCTGCGCCCGGGGAAGTCGTCCAAACCCCCTGTGATGGAGGTGATTTATTCTCTACTTTCCATTTTTGAAGTTATTAGAAATAGATAGTGTTTTATCCTTCCATTTTTTATTTTCAAATCGACGAATCTGGATCGACCCTAGAGCAAGAAATGATGAATAAATTACTAAAGTTGACTAACTAAAAATACGTCAAATGTCTTTCTGAAAAAATCGCTATTAACATTAAGAATCTAAAAGTGAATAAATTTGTGTCACTTCAGAAATCTACATATGTCTTCGGGGAAGTTTTTAAGGTTGACATTATAGAAGACAAGGACACATACAGTCTGGGATGTAAGAATCTCATAAATTCTGTATTCATTTCTATCCTGTGATAACACAGATCTTTCTAAATATAAACTATATATAAATATAAACTAAATGGAAATAGAGATGTACACCAATATTTAACATACAGATAAGTGGAATATTTAACCTAATGAATGTAAATATCTGACATAGTTCATTTTCCCTTGAGCAGCCCGTTTTTTCTCTCGCTGCTATTTTTTAAATTTTCCATTCCTTTCATCAAAGATGTCAAATTTTATCACATCATCTTTTACACAGTATCCCCGCAGTCATACAAGTAAATAAATCTATGATCTTGTGTGACTGAACATACATCACGTCACTTGCCCAACCGTCAGTAAAGTCGTAAATCATGTTTACGTAGTTGCCAGCCTACCGATCTGGCTGTCCCTCCTTAATCTCCCCCAAGTTGTGATAATTTCGTTTACCGGACTGCTTACTGGCAAGAGTGGCCACCTTTCCATGAGATAACGCCGCGTGTAGAACTGCCCCAAGCAGAGGCAAACAAGTAAGGAGTATTTTTCAAATGATGCATGATCAATCCTATTTTTGGTGATATGGGACTAAGAAAATTTGAAAAATATGTATGAAAGTGCTTTTTGATGAAAAATATTTTTCTTAATATTCGTGTCGTTTGGCTCAGGAAAAAGTGTAACATATAGAACCGCTACCATAACTAGTTGAAAATCAAATTTCATATTGATTAAATTACCCTTTCACGACAAATATGCATTCGTTCTAAAAATAAATGAAATAAATTGCATTAGTTTCTGCACATTATCAGAAACGCAATTCTCTTTCTTGGTCGAATTTTGAATTAGATGTTTTTAGAACCGCCATTTCCAGTCTACATATTTCTTTCTTTTGACAGAGGAGACACGTTAAAAATATGAAAATCATTTTAAGAGCTAAAAGTTGAGCCTCAATTCATCAAGTCGCCAGTGCAAACTTTCGCGCTTTTTCCGATCGTCGAGTAATCACCGCATTATGCTAATGATGTAACAGAAATTATCCAATCAGATTAAGATAAAGCAGCTCTTGCTTCCAGGTGGCAGGTGAGTTCTAGCAAAATATTTCGGGAGAACAAGACGAGAAATTACATCTTACCTGCGCAAGATGCATTTAGAATAGAAGACCAAGCAATAAAATATCTATAAAAAGGTTAAAATCCTATTCATACATTGACAGGTTAGCAAAGATTCTCTCCCAGTAGTTACTGCTGAACAGACAACATAGGGAATTCTGTAAAAAGAAAACACTTTGCGTACATTTAGCAAACTGAATTGATATTTGAAGCCTCTATATTTGCCAAACACTGCATTTCCTTGTGCCCTCGACACCATGGTAAAAAAAAAAGCTTGGGATTTTTTTTACAAGTGGCTTTACTTTGAAGGCCCAGCTAAACTGATCAGGGCTGGGAAAACCCCGTCACGAGTAAATTTTCTCTATCTCCTTATCTTGTCTGTATTAATATTGTTTTATTTAATTTTTCACTATTCGGTACTTTTTCTATATTGTAAATACTTTCACACGTGGACCAATTACATTATTAGTGCTAGCTCTATACCGATAGAATATTCTAAAATTGCAAAATTATTTTTGAGAGTCTATCCCTTTGCTCCCTCGGAAACGTAAGTCCGTCTTTCCCCTCCCTCTCCTTGTAAGCATTGGTCTTTATTGATTTTAATTAGAATTATCTGTGATAAATCGCCATGTTATGCTCCATGTTAGTAAAATAATGTTTTGAAAGAGGCTGAGGTTCCCATTGATAAACACCGAGCAAGGCATGCCTTGATAAGCTTGCCGGTCAGAGGTTAAATCCCTGGAGATGACCAAGCTACTGGTGTCTAAATTTCAATATTTAGAAACGGTCTAGTTTTGCTGTCAGTGAGAACTACTGCTTTCCTGCGAAGAGAAACACGTAGACGTATGCAGTAGATGGACTCGGTCAGTTTGAAGAATTTGTCGACGGAGACGTTGAACTAGTCTTTCTTGAAGCCTATATATCTGTGATATGACATGAATATTTAATACCTGAAATAGCGGTTTACACTACGCTTGTGGCAAATCAAACAAATGGAACACGTACATAGCTCACGACACCGCGTACTTCCAGCGTAAGGCTTATATATTCAGATCTTGGGGGATCTTCGCACAATTAACGCCGGATTTACGCAAGCTACAACTTAGCGTCGAGGTTTTAAGTGGGATCACAACATATGTCTCCAGACTACAATGCGTAGTTAATGGAAGAATTGTTTTAAGGAGAGCGTGTACAAACACTTTTAGGTTAGAATACACACGGGATCGCGTAAGAGTGTTGATAGAAGTTAGGCAAACACCAGGCGTAGCTGGCACGACGAGATTCCATCCGCAGAGCTCCGACACCGTAACTGGGACATTTTGGAACCCGCAGCAGAGAAAAGTAATTAGCCAGAACAGCAACCGTGGTAAGTGATAGTTTTCTAAGATTTTGCTTCTGAAATTTGTGGTGTCAACCACATGTTTTTGCAGCAGTTACTTTGTTGGCATAGGATAACGATCGGTTGTCGCAGGGACCTACAATATTTAACTCAAAACAAAATGGCAGCCTCACTCTTTTCGATAATTTTGGTGGACCGATCGTCTATGACACGGTTCTTATTGTAGGCAGTAACCGCTTGCGGTAAAATGATTTAGATGTTCACCGTTTCCACTAGCGGGGTGGTTAAGTGGATTTTTAAGGATACATCACAGATCCTTCAGGTTCACGGAAACTATCCGACTTAATTATATCCCTTAAGTTATAAACAGAATTAAGATGTTATGACATTCGACCACCATGATGGCGACAATAAATGACCGGGATAAGATTTTCCTAGAAATTTTATTGCTTAAATCATTGGCGTCGACAACGTTGACACGCAGAATAAGTTAAGTAAAATTTAACCGTAATATCTTTGAAGACGACTACTATCTGTGAAAACGACGGCAAAAGGTATACATTCGAGCTACACGATGTCAGTACAGTGCATTGATGTACACCAATATTTAACATACAGATAAGTGGAATATTTAACCTAAAAAAGAAGATAGCCACCCCGAAAAAAAATAGACACGCTATCTGGAAAGAATGAATTTAAAGCCCCCCTTTTCTTTGTGGTTTATCCCTGACTAATACACAAGGAATTGTACAGTATGTTTAATCTTCAGATTAGTCGTGGTTGTTTAAAGCAAATGGAACCTTCAAAATATATTTTATTCGTATATAAATACACGTTTGACATTTAGAGACTCCCCTCATAAAAAAGCAGCCTTCGACCATGCTCACGAAAATTTGATTTTGCGCAATTCATCATGTTTAGTTCAAAACATATCGCTTTTTTCATAACTAAGAAAATTTAAATACTGAAATGGGTGACATTGGATTTTTCAACATGGCGTAAAAATTATTTATAGGCAGAAAGTAGCTTACGTGATTTATCACTCACAGCTCACAATGTTGAATACAGTTTTAAAAAATCATATATCCAAACATGTTATTATGCATACAAAGCCATTTATTATTTCTGTAATTATTTGGTAAGTGCTTCCGTTTAAAAATGTAAGCAATTATATTCTGAATTGTAAAAAATATTTTCTTCAAAAATCCTTGAAGTTCTTGAAGTCCTTTTATGCAGTCATATTTCAATCTGTTATTTCGATGCAAATTTTTTAGCGTGCATATTAGGCTTACTTATTTTTTGTGAATAGATAGATTGAAAATAAGACTGAGCTTCTACTACTTAAGGCAACAAGTATAATTAGAAAAATTCGTGTTCCATTTTTTTAAAGAACAATTCCAATTGCGTTCCTATTTAGTGGTTTTTAGCTTTCCATTTTCCTAACTTGGCACAAGTGGAAATAGTTGTCAAAGCTATAATGGTTCGATTAATTGCTATTTTGTCAGGAAATTTTGTTTCTGTCATCCTGTTCACGTAATTGTGTTTAATAATGTTACAAATTGCAAACACAAAAGAAATTATAAGGACATGCATGTACGCCGCAAGATCATGACATCTTTAAGAAACATACAATGTAAAAATAATGGACCTAATCTAGTGAATGCAACAAAGTAAAATATAATAATAATAATAATAATAATAATAATAATAATAATAATAATAATAATAGATAAATGAATAAATAAAGTAAATAAATAAAATAAAAAAGTAAAAGAGACAGGTATATGTAGAGGAAATGTGAATTATATATTTAGTGAAACAATTTTAAACGATCCAGAAGCTTTGTATAAAAAAATATAAATCGTTTGTTGATGATGTTATGCTGTTTCCTCACTGAAATTTCGAGTTTCCTTTAATTTGCATTGTATAATAAGCCACAAATTATGTGCTGCTAGTTTTGTGGATATTAATGTATGGAAAAGTAACGACAAAATCATTTCATTACGAAGTATTTAAGCTTACATGTATAATGCATTCTGCTGATCTCACTGGAATACATGTACATGTGCAGTGGAAAGTGAAATGCGCAAGGATGCCATTACACATTACGTTGTGTTAATATATTTTTGCTTTTATGTTTATATGAATTAAAAAAGGCTTCGTACCTTTAAGCTCAGGTCAACTTATGTCCAGCGTGTAAGCACAACACCTGAATTTTTCTAATCCGTATAAATGCATTGTAGAAGCATAAACAACATAATTCATGCAAGTACATACATTGTTTGAAAGATATTTTTAAACTTTGTACAATGTTATGATGAAGAATATAATTCTGCGAAACATTTTTTATCACTTTCAATAAGGGTATTTTGCAATTTTTTGTGCATTTTTTCATTTATCTTGTTTTCGTAATGATGAATCCTTTTTCAATCGCGTTCACACCTACGAAAAAATGCAGATTTTCTTTATTAAAGTAATTTAGTTTTATAGCCTTTTTACACGTATATTTTCGTTTGAACAATGATTATTGTTTACGTTGATCTCCACATTCTCTCCAGGTTTAAGTCTGTGGGCAGGATACGAAAATCTTGGCCCTGGTCGAGTAGTACAAATTAAACAAAGCTGCTTTCTTCAGCAAATGTCAGGGGAAATTACATAGAAACAGAATCTTATGTAGTAAAAGAAAGATAATTAGATTGAAAAACATTATTTGGATTTTGATGGTACTTGCATGAAATATATAACATCGGAAATTACTGTGTGTGTTTTATTGATATAATGAAACCAAAAGGCGGATATGGTATTTATGATAATAACAAAAGGGGTTTGCATTGATGTCACAGGCACAGTCCCAATCCAAGCATATTCTAAATCCACCAATCCCAATTTGGCATAATGCATTTATTGTTAAAAGTTCATTTGTTAGTAAGGCCTGACTGCGATTAAACTTGATCAAAGAAAGCAGATGGAATGGAATAGTCTATTTTAACTACTAGCAAATGAATGTCGTTTTGTATATACCAAAGTATACCATTACATACGACACCAACACAAACTGGCCTCTAACCTGTGAATTAATCTTTAACCTGTAAAACCTGTAACCTGTAGTTACTTGCACCTTACTTATTAACTTCTTTAAGCCTGTAATTTGAAGTGGTTGCTATTGTCAACATGTAAGTGTAGTCTTTTGCATATTCGAAATATTTGATATTTTGAATTCGAATTTTGATTAAAAAATACGAAATCATTATGCAAGGTTTCCAAGCACTAAACATTATCTCTAGAGAGCAATAATAGGGAACCTTGAATTTATATAGCGGAGAAATTATGATTTATCAAATATATGCAATATCGTATTTGGTGGAGCGTATTTCTTTTAGAGAATAGCCAAATTTTAACGCATAATAATATTTTGTCAGGAGAAAAACTTTAACGTTCGTATCTATTAGATAAAATTATATTGCCATTATATTTTCTATTAAACATTTATATTGCAATGGGAACACTAGTTGTGATAGTTGGAGTATAGGGATAGAAAAAACTAATTCTGACGTTAGGAACTTACAGGTTTGAAATTGAAGATTTTCATCATCTCAAAGATGAAATGTCCAAACAATAGCTCACAATACCAAGTCTTCACTGGAATTTTTTAACAGAACTATCGGCATTAATTTTTTCGGCATTAATTTGCTTTTGATGCTGATAAACTTTTTTGGGCAATTAATTAAATACCAGAGTTTTGAAGAATCTTGTTCAAGTTTATATCTGACAGCTGTTGGTAAACAGTGATATAAATGACATTTATTTCCCACCAGAAGTGGGACGAAAGAGGTGGGGATGTAAGGGAGCGTATGGGATCTGCTATCTTAGCAATACACGCACAGTTATACACGCGAAAATCAGTAGCTGGTTCTAATTAACTGAATCCAAAGCACGACAAACTATATGCTCGGTCAAACAATCGAGAATACAAAGACTGCGCACCATTTATTAACACACATTTGAAATGCCAAAGTCCAACGTTCATTCACCACCCAAACCCATTTCCTGAACTTTGAGGGTTTGAGTCCAATTTTTCTTCCTTATAAATGAGATGCCAAGCGGCGTAGACATGCCTAGTAACAAGGACTAAACACGTGGTTGGGTGATGATAAGTGTAATTAAATGAGCGGTTTGGGGTTCGAGTATTATACCGACAAAATTTGAACAAAACGAAAAATGCGTTGTAGTATAAAAACGTAGTTGAATTTTCATGCTATTTTAAAGTCTAACTTTCTTTAATACTATCTTTTTATTACTATTACTGTTAGCATATAGGATACATGACATGTTAAACCACTAATTTATAAAAACATGCCTACCATTTAAAGTTCTGCAAATAGCATAACAACGCGGAAAAGTATGTTGCCACTTCTTGTCAGTAATGAGATTTTTTTAATCTTTTTAAATTCTAGGTCAAGGCTTTTTTGCAGTTGACATCTTAAGACTTTTGTTTGTGCTTAAGCCAAGAGACATGGGTTGTCCTCGTTGATCAAGAGACAACTTTTGATAAATTGCGGATTAGTTCAGGGGGAGATATTACAACTTATCTGAGAAAAGTATGCACAGTAATGACATGTTGACAATGACAGAACAAACAGCTCTTCATCGAGTAGGAACCATCTTTGGGCATCCGGGCCCTCAGGATATCTCAATTCATCCTAACCTCAAAGATGCGGTCGTGTCTTCCACCACTATGTCGTCTGCTAATCTGTCAGCTGCTAGAGGTAGCGATTTCGATGAAAGCTTTGACGAAGAAGTAGACGAAGAGTTTACAGATGAAGAAGAAGAAACATTTTCAGATGAAGATCTGGAACGCGCATTGAATGCAACTGAACAAAAGAACAATGACGCTGCACAAAAGCTTTTGAATTTTGCTGAGATGGTGAATAAGGATATCCAAAAATTCTTTGGACAAAAGAAAGACGTAGAGGATGCTTGCGATATTTACCAAGACAAATGGACATCCGGGAAATCCGGCAGAGAGCTTTACTACGCAGATTTACTCAAAATAGCACATGGGTACGATTCCGAAGATAACCCCAAGCCTTCCAAAAAATCAAAACGTTCTTCATCAAATGACTTCGTTGAACTTCAGTCGTCCAAAAGTTCCGAGCAGGAATTCACTGGTAAAATGGATAAAAAAATTGGTATGGGACCTCTGAACGAGCTTTTTGAGTACGGATTACGGAATTTCCTTACGGATAAAAATGTTCTAAATTCTCATGAAAAGCTAAAACGCATTAAATTTGACGTCAAAAAATTTGAACACGTGGTACCAATGAATGATCGCCAGTTGCCAGAATCATTTTGGAAAGAACCGGGTTCAGTGCCTAAAAATGATAATAAAACTGGAAATGGGTTGTCAAACGGCCTTCTACCGGGCAGCAAATTACCAGATTTTGGTGATCTGATTGACAGTTGGATGGGGGTAGAAGATAGGGAATGTGAGGCTGAAAAGTCAGAAAGAGACGAGCAAGAGCCAGTTATAGGATAATATTTACTTAAAGATAAGTATGAGGGCAGTACCAACGGATTATTTTTTTAATGTTAATGCTAAATTCAACCTTATTTTCTATTAAAAATTGGGACATATGATATTCTGCCTCTTAGAGGAAAGTTGACTACCTACTGGTAGCTTGAATTGTATTCTACTTAAGGCTCACGTAAGAAATGAATTTATCAAACGTTGTATGTCTTTTTGTAAAGATTTATTTCGAAAATCATCCAGGCACTGGAAATTTGACATAATCTTCCTATTATTCAGATAGCCTATGTTTTTATTGTTTTTTTTTCTCAAAGGCAAATTATTTAATCAACTCAAAAAAGAATATTCTCACGCGAAGTGAATATGTTATAAGTGCATGTAGCCGTTTACTCGGCTTAGGCCACGCGAAGGAAAAAGTCTCCGAAGTGAATGTTTGGATTTTGAGCTCTGCAGATGGATGGTCGAAGTACTAGAAGTACTAGAACATCAATGCCGTCAAGAACTTTACTATTTGAATTATTTCTACACATGTCCCATTTACGGTTCATTCATATAAATGTATTCTTAAACAGTTGGTTGAAGATAATTTGCCCTTTAGAAATTACGAATAATCGTTCCACAAAAGTGATCTGAGTAATTTGAAAGGACGTACATTTATGTTTGGATATAGCAAATAATTAGTTTCATATCGCAATAGAATAAACTTTAAACGGAAGAGGGTATCAAGAAAGAGAGAGAGCGAGAATATCAGTCTCCAAAAATTGAATATATATATAATAAATATACATAATGACTAGTTCCCAAACGAAAAATTAAAACGAATTATTTATCTCTTTAAAAAGTAATCTAGAGTGACTGCATTGATTTTTAAGTTATATATATTCTTCATGTAGTTGAGAGAAGTCTCACAAAATGCTGCTGCTTTTTGTGCTTTTAAGTAATTTGATATTGCTACGTTTATGAACTTTGATATGTGTTGAATATACAGGGTAAATCGCAGCACCTTACAAATCTGGCTCAGGACAGTAAGTAGCATAGTTTATTTCATTAAATCGTAATATGGCCCAGTATAATACAACATATTACTGAATTCATGAACAATGTTGCGTATATTTAAAGGGTAAAAGTCAGCCTCAAGGCGTTGATCTCTTGTTAAATACATGTAGGTATGCTGACACACGGCACAAACGGGTAACAATTATGCTTTAGTCAGTACGTTTTATGAAAATGTCACAAAAGTGAATACGTCTGTTGTAACTTATAATAAGATCCGCACGTAGTTCAAAGCTGTAGGAAACCATTACAGGTTATATTATGGCATAATAAAGTCTGTTTTGTTCGGAAAAGCTTATCACTGCGTTTCTTGTTCATTTCTGGTTAGAATTTGCTTCCTAAAAGTGACGGAATCGATAGATTAACGTATGGTATTAATTAGTTTGTACACAACACGACATAAAAAAAAATACTTTTAAGAGGTTAAAAACGCACAACTCAATTTTTTTCGGCGAACAAAAATACTTTTACCTCCCTAGAAATTTTTCGAAGCCTTAGTAAATACATATCGGTCACCTTAAATTAAAAAGTAATTGTATGATTTAAATGGATTTCGCTTAGAATATTTGGACAGTGAACAAAAACACAGGAATACTTGTCTCTAACGTTATATTTCCACGACAAAATGCTCAAGTTGGAAGATGGAAGTACAGGTCTACCTAAAAAGAAAACTCCCTTGCTAACAATAGATTATGCAGGGTTCTGAATTAAAATGGGAAATGTTTCGTTCATTTTTTTTTTTTTTTGGGGGGGGGGGTAAGAAGGAAATTAATGAAAACAAAAAGCCTGAAAATGCCCTTTTTACTGAGCACCCCCCCCCCCCTTTCAAAAAAAAAATTGTAATCTCAGGATTTCCGTTGCTGTGCTAATCCTACATGCTTGCTTCCGAGGGCTCTCTTTTCACTTGGCATGCTAGCGATATGATAATCCTAGCCATGGTTGGGAGTCGGATGTAGCATAAGTGCAAATATATGCAGTAACAATACATTTCAACGGAAGGACTTTTCTTTTATAGAAATATGAAAAACATGCACCGTCAAATAAAACTGCTGCGATATAAAGACAGCAAATTTCATACTGTTTGGCATATCGTCATAGAAATGAGTTAATTTAACCTAATCTTTCCAAGCTTTTTTTAAATAATAACGTCTATTACAAGAAAAAAACTTCAGCAATCGCTCTTATCTATCTTTCTTGACATTAAGGCATGTTCAGTATTTTTTTATTTTTAGACTATCTCCTAACAATATTGAAATAAATTGATATACTTTATTACAAAATGCTACAGAGCAATTTGTATCTTTTAGTTGCATAGGTTAAAAGATCAATAACAGACTGCGACACCTGACTGCAATAAATAAGTCATGTTTGCATTTAGCTGTTGTTGATCGTCGACTCATCCACTTTAAAATCCATGAAATAACAAAGACATGAAATAACTTCTTGCGTTCAGTTCTTAAAGAAAATACAAGTTTTTGTCTAGTCTCTGAAGGTATGTGGCATTTGTCAACAGTCCAACGTGTTAACAAACGTTAATTAACGTCATATTCTTTCAGATACCCATATAGCGCCAGTGCATCCCCATTTAATTGTCTGGTACAAAACATTGTATAGAGGAGCCTGAAAACAGAGAAAAAAATTTGGAACTTATTTTGCAAATGATACCAAACTTAGGCAAAATATAGAATTTTTGCTTTGCATATATCATTTTTACTCTATCATAATATTAATAGGAATTATCAAAATCATAATTTTATATAGCATGTTTCAATTTTTCATGTGTCAAAATAAGAATTTACAAAAATTAAAAAAATATATAAAATTCTCTGCACATTTTTGCAGTTAAAATGTAAGGTGGTAAAGGTTATTTTTAGAGGTCAGGTATGAAACATTTTCTTCTATAACAAATATATCTCATTTAACCGTATGTCTAGGGATTCTCAACATACTTTCTCCGCTTCAAAGTCTATTCCAGTATCATGATGCTCTTGCTCCTCATCACGAAACTTCTTTAGAGTCTGAAATAAATATTAAATAAAATATTTGAAAAATTGCTGAACCAAAAACAAACTAACAAACGAAAACTTAAAATTTAATATGATTATTCAGCAAGACAAAATACTTGAGGGAAATAGTACAATTTTTAAAACAGTGATACAATGTTTTACCCAGTCAGTTTACCAATATCTGCCCCAGTTTTCTTGTTAAGCATCCATATGACTGACTTTTGGTCTTTCCTTTACGTACTATTTTCTTTTATTTTCTTTCCTTTATTTACTATTTTCATCTTATGAAACAATTATTCTAACTTACATCTAACATTTCTTTATATTCTTCTGGGTCCTCTTCTATGAGCTCTCTTATTTGGCTAAAATATAATAAAAAAACATGACATATATATATATATATATATATATATATATATATATATATATATAAATCTAAAAAAATTCAATCTAAACCATTACATATCATAACATGTTTGCACACATAAATAAATAAGAAGAATGGATACACCTGTAAATTGCACCAGTTGTGATATTCAACAATCATCACTGTTGCAATCATCTAGAAAAGACCTGACTGACTTGACTCTTTTTCACAAAAAAAAAAAAAAAAAAAAATCTTAAAATACAAATGTAACACATAAAAGAGCAAGCAAGGCTTTCCCTAGAGAGCTGTTCAGCTGTCACTTGGATGGCCATAGGCCTCAAAAGATGATCTATATTATAAAAGAAAGTTGGATGTTTGGATAAAATAGCAGTGGTGTTATTGAGCAGTGTGATATTGATGTGAGGGAGAAAAGGTTGTCTTATATGAGTGAATCTAAGTTAAAAGAATATGAATCTTTAAAAAGATCAAATTTATCGTTTACAATAAAATTACAAATATAATTATTATAAATATGTAAACTCCAAAAAAATAAAGGTAATCATTATTAAAAAAAACAATATTTCAATTAATTTTTAATTTATATTTTTTGTCTTTTTTTAAAATACCCTCTCCCCCATGGTTTATATTTGGGACCTACTTGGGTTGGACTCTGTGTATATCAGTTACAATATATATTACAAATTAACATTTTTGGACTCCCTGTATCCCAAATCCAGGGGAAACCCCTGTTCACATACAAAATGTTTAAAAATAAAACATTTCAAGATGTTCAATTACACCAACAAATGAAATCCAAAAGAGAAGACAGTGACAGAAGTAACTTACTCATTATAGTGTTTAACAATGGCAGTCTCCACTGCTGTTGTACATGCCATGGCACCCTCCTTGCCAAGCAAAGCTGTAGATGCACCTGTCAGGTTGAAACAAAAATATTTATAACTGATACCTTGGGAAACCTCAATGGTAATTGTACCTTTAATCCAGATACAATTACCATTGAGGTTTCCCAATGGTAATTGTACCTTTAATCCAGATATAAACATCAACAGAATACATTTTCTTCATCATTTTATTTAAAAATAGAGCTGATTTTTTTTACAGTTGTTTACTACATAAGTAAATTGTAATCATTTTACTAGAGCCAGTATTCATGCAAATGATGAGACTTATACTGCAATTAAAAACCTGTCATATATTTGGTCCATAATAGGTAAAAGTCATTTTAACTAAAATTTCAATTCTTTGAATCATTACACTCCAAGATGTGCCAAGTATGACTGTTGGCCTCTTCCACTGTTGTCTCTTTTGCTCACCTAAAACAAAACCAGCAACATTCCACAATGGCAACATAACTGTGGGCCTAACCCTATGCTTTGGTATTAGCTCTTCAAATTTTTTCAAATGTTCCTTTTCCTGATCCCACATATGCTGTAAAGAGAAACATACAAACAATCATATGATGTGTGAACACTGTACCTGTAATTCCAATAGTAATTGTATGAGTGTTTCCCAGATAAGAAGATGGCATTGCCCCAACTTTGGTAAGCCATGCAACCAGCCATTGTTGTGCCAATGTCATTTCACCAACATTAGTATTGAGCTGAAACTTTATGGGAAATACCTAAAAGTGACAATGTTTTCGGATTGTCATTTAAAAACTGATGACGGGGAATTTAAGTGCATACAGTACTGGTAGGAGTATCAACCCATGGAGTAATTAATGGCTGGAGTGGGAGGCAGAGACGACAAAATATACAATATGTACATTCATGAATTACAGCATTACTGAGTGTAAGTTTGGTTTGTGATGACAGTTACATAATACGTGTTTTAATCACCAGGACCAGCACAGTTTTCGATGAATCACCTGTATCACAGGGCCCACGGGTGAATTACCCAGCACAGCCATCTGCCCCTGGTATATTCTGTTTGCACCAAGTTCTCCAGCGTGGTCGACTCTAATAATACGGTCTAAAAGTTCCTGTCTTCGCCTTTCCTTAGCTTGTGAACTGGCACATCGCTGACAATGAACCAAAACCAGTTGCCGACCACATGAAAGTCTTGATTGAGATAATACTGCCCCCAAGGTAAACATTTTCAACAGTTTCACGTGCACATTTATGATGCACGTTCCTGTGGATTTATGTCAGTCACTTTCACAATTTACACTGTCAATCGATGCTTTCTCTTCTGTAATCCTCTAAAAGACAGGTCTTCTGTTAATACCCTTTTTGTAACAGTAATTAGGTAATGTATATATATATATATTTTTTTGAACCTATGCGGCAAATATATAACTCACTTATTGCAGCAACAATATCCCACAATGCAATACTGAGAAAGGGGTGAAGGTCATCAATTAACGAAAGACGAAAAATTGTGAGGTTTTTATGTTCGATGCAAAATTTCTGAAACGCGTGAAAATGAGGAGTGTTTAAACTATTAAAAATAATCCGTATGGCGTAGGTATTTCAAGTAAGTATAGCTATACGTTTGATGCCATTTATAGTGACTAATAGTTAGCATAAAAATAGTGCTTTATCGATGTCATTTTCTAAGTCGTAACATAAAGAAGATTGCAGAAATTAGACAGGTACGATATTTTGGGCTAATTATAGTTAGATGCATTATCCTAAGATAAACATTTCATCTTTATAATTTCTGGCGAAAAGAGCTTGCCTTCTTTTAATGTTTTGCCATGATAATTCCATTCACTGTGATAAAGCACCACGTCCGAAATTTTTAATTAACTTCAGTCATCATTTATTATTTACCTGTTGTTTTCATATGTCTGACTGCAGTTCCAGTTATTTGCAAATGAAAGAAATATTCAAGAATACAGCTATTTAGACCCCCACTAGCCACACCAGGATGGTGGACATGGTGCCTCCCAGCAATGTGGAGTGGTGCTGGGACAGTGGGGAGGACTCAGACGTGGATGAAGGGGTATAAATTTTCGGTACTTTTGTAGTATACCCCCCCACCCTGTAACTTTCTGTAACTTTCACTTTTCAAACAGTTTTTTACATTTTCTTGTTCATCTATGTCAAAGCTGTTGAAATAAAATCTTTTTTAATTACCTGTGGACTTTTTATTGGTTTTAATCACGTTTAATCCAGCCCATTGAAATACAATGTTAGAATCTTCAATTTACACCCGCAGTCAATAACTTGCCGCGTTTTCGTTGGCTAACTCTAAGGTAATTTTATGTGAACAAGTAGCTCATAATAATTTCATAGAGGAAGTCCAAGTATACAATGTATCAATCCTATGTTCACATAAAATAAGGTAGAGTTAGCCAACTAAAACGCGGCAAGTTATTGACTGCGGGTGCATTGTAAATTTTCACGTTGTATTTCAAAGGGGTGGATTAAACGTGATTAAAACTAATAAAAAGACCACAGGTAATTACAAAAAAATTTTATTTCAACAGCTTTGACATAGGTGAAAAAGACAATTTAAAAAAATGTTTGAAAAATGAAAGTTTCAGGAAGTTACAGGGTGGGGGGGTATACTACAAAAGTACCAAATTTTCTGCTCCCAGCAGTTAACATTTACATTGACCTTTGTTTTCAGTATACACACGTGATTAGATATATGAATGTTTTTTTGTGACACTTGTTAAGTGTGATGCAACTAACTTTCTTTAAGCATGGAATTTTTATCGTATTTATATTTTTACATTTAACATTGTTATATTAAAAAACAATTTTATAAGCCCAGGGAATTCAATGCACATGCAGCTTGGTTGAATTGATAATCATTTTTGGCAGACTTGTTAATACCCTTTGTGTCATGTTATCAATACATGAATTTTTGTTGTGTGTTTGCAGGATGCAGGAGAGGTGAAGAAAATCATAGTTGGAATATGTGCAATGAAGAAAAAATCACACTCCAAACCAATGAGGGAAATTATTGAAAGATTGAAAAGATTTGAATACATAGAAATACTGATATTTGATGAGCAAGTTATTTTGAATGAGGCTGTGGAGAATTGGCCCCTTTGTGACTGTCTCATTTCTTTCTACTCCTCTGGCTTCCCACTGGACAAGGCAGTAGCCTATGAGAAACTACGCAAACCTTTTGTGTCCAATGATTTAAGCATGCAGTATGATATACAAGACAGGTAATATACACTAAAATCAAAGTAAACGATGTGACGGTTTTGGTTGTTTCTGCTTGCATTTTATAAGTGAGTAAGGTTTTTCTGTGAGTTTGCTGCCATGGTGTCATACAAATTTGCATTTTGCAGAGCTGTTTAAGATGATGTATATATTATATCTCATGCTTGCATGGTGAATGAGATTTTAAAATCTTGTAGTCAGATAGATTTCAACAAATTACCTCATGTTGAGGAAATTTTAAACTATTTAATATCTGTACTAACTGAAAGCATAATAGTAAAAACTTTTGTTCTATTAAGACTTCATCAGTCACACTGATGTCATGAGACAGTGTACATAGAGACCACTCTGGCAAGAACTGCTCACTATAACATTGTCCCAGATGCTAGACAGGTTGTGCCTACCCCTGTCCCTGTTCCATGAAAGTCTCTGGGCCCAAATGTAAAGAGGCTCCTTTAACCCTCGCTTGAACCATGTCACAGTCCAAAAATGTCCATATTGTCCAAACTGATGGAATGATTGTGTACCTCAACATCTGGAACAGTGTTGAAGTGAGCAGTTCTCACCACATTGTTTACTATACACTTTCTCTGGACAGTGTGACTGGAGTTCCAGGTGTAAGGATGAATGCTTTACAGGTATGCTTTCAGTTAATGTAGAAATTGGAAAGTTTTAAATTTCCTCACTGTGATTAACACTACTGCACAGATCAATTTCCATTAGAAATTACATTATGCTATTATTCCAACAAAAAGATTTTTTTGTGTTGTATTTTGTTTTTATTTCAATTATATGATACCCTCTGTCACACTCCTAGCACCCTCTAAGATGGGTAATTTTTTTGTGTGATAATGATCAGTTTTTTTTCTTTTGCATCCATCCTTGAGTATATCCATACAAATTCCAGGTTTAAGATATTGGTATTTCTAACTATTTCACTACATTAGATACAAACAACTGCTTATTTGTTTTTAGGTTCCCTCACAGCTAACCATTTATTTGTTTGCTTTGATAATGATTATGCAATAATATGCAATTATATAATTTGGAGTTTTTACCAATTTTGTTTCCCAGTTTCATGATTTTAACAAACATGGAGAAACACGCAGTATTTATGAAATATTACCTTTTTTGTGGTGTTGAAAACTTTTCAGTAAGTCATTTAATACAAGATTAGTGAAGTTTTCTAGCTGGCTACAGTAAGTCATGTAATATTAATCTCAGTGATTTTGCAGTAGCTGTTTAAATGCCACTCGGATTTGCTTTAATTCACATTATAATTTTGCTACCTGGTTTTGTTTATTTTTTCATAGTGTGGCCAATTTTATGTAAATTCTGCTGAGCTGCATTTTCCTTGGTTTACTCATACAGGGCTAGGAATTTTGACCAGCTCATTAGCCAGATGTATATTTTAATGAAATTTTTAAAAAATTATCCTAGCAGCAAAAAGCTTGGAAGTTACTGGTAATGGATATATATATATAAAGAAACTATAAGCAGATTAGATTATTGGCAAATATATGGCTAGTGAAAAAGCAAATTGATTCCAACCCCTGTAAAACAATGACATTATCTGATATTTCTGTTGCTTTCCTTACATGTTCTTTTCCATGCAGGCGGGCTGTGCATGAGATAATGTACAGAGCTGGCATACCAATGCTCCCCTATGCTGTCCTGGACAGAGATTCTGGGGACCCAACCAGTAAGTTGTTGTTTTGCTTTTCTCTTCTCCAGGCGAGCTGTACATGAACTTCTGTCCATAGAAGGTATCCCCCAGCCTAGATATGCTGTGCTGGACAGAGATTGTGGGGACCCAAAGAGTGAGTGTGGCTAGAAATGGGACATGGGATATATTATGTATTATATATGAGACAGCAGGGATATTAACAGGCTCACTAAAGCATGGCTATTGTTGCTGCCAGCTGGTTTGAATTTAATGAATAAACCAGTAGTCTAACCACATTGGTGTAAAACAACGTAAAAAGATTGATTATATCATTTAAATCTTTTCAGTAGTCTGCTTTTTTGAAAAACTTTTTGCGTTGTTTTCAGGAATCGTTACTAACTATTACAATAACAACAAGTAATATTTGAAATACTACTTGAAATTAGAAGGTTTTCTCTTGATTGTGTTTCCCTTTATCTGTCCTTAATCTGCCAACTTAATTGGTTTATGTTGGTGATGGTATTCCTAATTTATTGTTGATCTATTTGATGTTGGTGTATAAACATATTGTGTTGAGAAGGATCCTGGCAGTATGTTAGGAGACACCCTTGCTACATGATAATATGAAAAAGAGAGAATGTTAGATTATTTTAAGTTAACAAAAAAGGTGAAGAAGATTGTTTTGAGGATATAAATTGGAAAAAAACTAGCAGCAAGTTGACTATCAGATTGAATACTTGATAGTGCTCGTTACTGCTCATTGCTTTAAGCTATGGAGCTGTGGTTTGCTTTTGCTTGTGCAATTAAACTACTGTATTCATAATTGGATAAATTGGTTAACAAAAAGTGATATAAATTCCAAATCCAATTCTTGGTTAAGCATGCCTATTGTTGGCTTATTAATATGCAATTTTCTACACTGATCAGAACAGCATAAAATTAGACTAGATAACTGTGATGTTCCTTCTCTGGGCACAAATCTGATACTTTTCATATCAATAATCTGAGTTGTTATTCCAGAGTGCCTGTTGATAGAGGGGGATGACCAGATAGAGGTCAATGGGATTGTATTTCAAAAGCCATTTGTTGAGAAGCCTGTCTCTGCTGAGGACCACAATGTGTACATCTACTACCCCACCAGTGCAGGAGGGGGCAGCCAGAGGCTCTTCAGAAAGGTCAGTGGTTGATATCACACTGACTGAGTTTGGCCACTGTCTTTGATTAACTAAGTGATTTCATTTATTTAAGTTAAAACCTTAAGAGTGGTGTCTGTCATTTTAGCATGGTCAGCATAAAGTTGATGTAGATATGAGGAAATATTTTTAGATTGCTTATGTCTAATTATCCAGGCACATCGTAGGGCCACAGTAGCTAACTTATACATTATTTAAAAAGGAAAATACATAATGATATCATGTATGTACTCCATAGATGCTTTATGATAAAGACATTGAAAATGCTCTTTTGGTTTCTTTTCAGATTGGAAGTCGAAGTAGCGTTTATTCTCCTGTAAATAAAGTGCGTAAAACAGGCTCTTATATCTATGAACAGTTTATGCCTACAGATGGAACAGACATCAAGGTATATAGAGCTTTATATAGATTCAGCACATATAAGAGTCACAGTGTTAAACAAAATGATTGAAAAAAACTTCTAAATTGGATATCCCCTAGCATCGTTAATGGTTTGATATTAGAACATATAAATACATTTTTACCACAGACTATTATTGAATTAAATCTGAAAACTGTTTTATGCTAAATTATGTTTGATTGCAGGAAGACAGTTTTCTTCCTATTCTCTGGTTGAGAAAATTGCTCTTTTTTGGCAACTGTAGACTTTGACCTTATTGTCCTAATGTTGATGAATAATCCCTGCAATTGGTTATCCCAGGTTTACACTCTTGGTCCAGACTATGCCCATGCAGAGGCCAGGAAGTCTCCAGCTTTAGATGGGAAAGTGGAGAGAGATAAAGATGGGAAGGAAGTCAGATATCCCATCTTACTGAGTGCCAAGGAGAAACTCATAGCTAGGAAAGTCTGTCTAGCATTTAAGGTAGAAGCTGCGGAGACTTGTTTTATCAAATTGATGTGTGTTTTTAAGGGATATCTCTAACAAATAAAAGATTTTAATATTGTAAAATCTTAGTGTTAAATGTGTGCATATGTGATAATTTTAAACAGATGTTGACTTCTCTTTGATTTCTTTCTTTGAAAAGTTGTTATGTATAATACTCATATGCAGTGACACAAAACACATTTGCTGAACACGGGAATGAATAAAACCAATTGACCACACCTTTATGTAGAGAGGAATACATTTGTTTTCAGCAAATGGTTTGTGGGTTTGATCTCCTGAGAGCTAATGGGGAGTGCTATGTCTGTGATGTTAATGGGTTCAGCTTTGTGAAGACATCTATGAAATATTATGATGACTGTGCAAAAATTCTAGGGTAAGTAGAAAAATCATAAAGCATTTATATGATCAGATCAATTAAATGTATTTCAGGAAGTAGGCTCCAGTGAGCTTTCTGGCAACAATGTAATAATTTTTTGTTTATTTTAATAAATGGTCTTAGTTAGTTTTTCAAAGAACATCTTGAAAGCATTAAATTTGGAAGTAGCTGGTCAGAAGATTATTTTAATTGACAGAATAATTCATCTGTTTTTCCAGCAATATGATAATCCGTCACTTTGCCCCACAGTTGTCTATTCCCATCTACTACCAGCCTGAGGATCCTCCCATTGTGCCCACTACATGTGGAACTATGTGAGTCAGTGGGAACAGATGACAAGTGTTTTACAGATTGGGTTTTACATAGTTTTCATTATAAAAGACCATACTAAAAAAACATGAGAATTAGGGAAAATAAGTTTGATTTAATATTTAAAGGAACCCACCTCCCAATATCTTACTTATGTAAAATGCAAGTTTTTAAAATGTGATTTTATATGGTAATTATCAGGATGGAGTTGAGATGTGTGATAGCTGTGATAAGACATGGAGACAGGACACCAAAGCAAAAGATGAAGATGGAGGCCAAACATAAGAGGTACATTGTATCTTTGTTTTAAGAATTTTTAGTATTGTTTTAACATATACATGTTTCAATTCATAAAGTGGAATTGAATCTCTTTCTCTTAAGATTCTACTCTTTTGCACTTCAAGGTTATATAATATTAAGTTTCTTAAATAGTTGCATTTGAACAGGTAAATCAGATTCAGTGATAAAGAATTTTATCAGTTCTGTGTGACCAGTGGCAATAATAATGATATGTTTTTCAGGTTCTTTGACTTATTTGAGAAGTACGATGGATTTAAGACAGGACAGTTGAAACTGAAGCGTCCAAGGCAGCTACAAGAGATCTTGGACATTGCCAGGGCCCTGTTATTGGAGATAGAGGCCCACCCTGCCAACCCTGAAGTGGAGGAGAAAAAGTCCAAGTTAGAGCAACTGAAGGCTGTGCTGGAAATGTAAGAAATATATCTGAAGTGATTGTAGAAATATCAAAATTCAGCAAAAATGTTCAGACTTATATAGTACGTGTATATTGCTAGAGCTGACTGCTTTCAATGAAATATTCAATGTGGTAAGGCATAATGTGTCCATGCAAAAAAACTACGATGAAGAAGGTAGGATAGCTTTAACAAAGTGCAGCCATTATTATATATCAATTATATTTTTCACTTTCCCTCAAACAGGTATGGCCATTTCTCAGGGATCAACAGGAAGGTCCAGCTCAAGTACCAGCCTCATGGGGCTCCTAAGAAGTCCTCAGATGAGGTGTCAGATGGAGAGCTCTCCAGTGAGTATAGCATAAGAACAGATTTAACATGATGAAGTGGCTTCCTTGGTTTTGTTCTGGCATACAGTGTATTCATGCAAATTGGAATTCCTGTGTTATTAATGTAGCATGAAAATTTGAAGGTCTTGACCAAAAGGGTGAGAACAAAATGCAAAAGTGCCATTGTGAATTGGATCATAATCTATCTTCCTTATTTTTCTTTACAATTAAAATATAATTGAAGAGAAAGGCAACCTTTAAAAGGTTTATATCAGTTAAAAGCTGCATTAATTTTTAGCAAGTATTTTACATATGCACTGTATGATTTGAATGGAGAGATAAATGAACAAATATATAAATAAATGGATGGAGTATTGGTAAGTTTAAAATGAGTTGAGATGCCTTTGCATGCACAGGCCATGCTGCAGACCCAGGTCCCTCTCTGGTGCTGATCCTGAAGTGGGGAGGAGAACTGACCCCAGCAGGGAAGATGCAGGCTGAGGAGCTGGGCAAGGCTTTCAGGTGCATGTATCCTGGTGGAGAAGGTAAGTCTGCATGGGTTGATCTTAAAACAGCACTCTTTTTACCTGAATTGTTTTAAGATCAGATATTATGAAAATCACATTTTCCCTTGTCCTTTTTATGTACAGACACAGATGTGTCTGTTATGTACAGACACAGATGTGTCTGTACATATAGCCATCATCTGCGTCTGTCGTTGTCGTCGCCGTCGTCGCCGTCGCCGTGCACTTTTACCGATAACACGATAAGTGGAAAACCATTTTACATTTTGACTTGAAACTTACAGAACTGATGAATATGCATAATACGCAGGTCAAGTTCGAAAATCAGCATGATCGGGTCACTTTTAGGGAATTTATGCTGTTTTTTCACTTTTTTCAGCATATATGCAGCACCGATAACACGATAAGTGGAAAACCATTTTACCTTTTGACTTGAAACTTACAGAACTGATGAATATTCATAATACGCAGGTCAAGTTCAAAAATCAGCATGATCGGGTCACTTGTAGGGAATTTTAGTGTTTTTTCACTTTTTTCAGCATATATGCAGCACCGATAACACGATAAGTGGAAAACCATTTTACCTTTTGTCTTGAAACTTACAGAACTGATGAATATTCATAATACGCAGGTCAAGTTTGAAAAACAGCATGATCGGGTCACTTTTAGGGAATTTATGCTGTTTTTTCACTATTTTCAATATAAATGCAACACTGATAACACAATATAAGAAAAACGGATTGGCCAATTGTAATTATACTCACAGGAGTGGTCAATCTTACTAAGACGCAGGTTGAGTTCAAAAATCAGCATAATCGGGCCATCATTTTATACTGTTTTTACATTATACTGTTTTATGTCTCCTTGATCTAAAGGTTCAATACGATGCCGAGAGGAGAGCAATAAAGTGACAAACACAAGTATGATGTTCGAAACTTGGCCGATGCCGGCCGCTTTTATTGTGAATCCTTATACTAAAATGAATTAAATTTTGATGTTAAAATTAATTAATTGTGACAGTGCCAAAATACGTAATTTTTTACGCCTGAAAAGACTATTTTATATATAATTCCCAAAGAACATAGTGCAGACGTTTTAATTTGTGGGGTTGCAAAGAGGCCATAACCTTGGGATCGCAGAGGCCAAGGAAAACCCCACAAAGGACAAAGGAGCCTGCTGATAAGGACAGAAAGTTTCCAGATGAGTAAGTAGTGCGTAATGAGTAGAGGTCGGAAATGTAAAGACACAAAACGTGCCGCTCACCTAGGCGAAGCTAGGCAGACGAAAATATGACAAAAATAAGGCATGAAAAGTTATGCCACTCAACCTGAAAACCAGGTCGGAAAAGTAAAGACACAAAACGTGCCACTCACTCTGACGAAGCAGAGCGGAATATAAAGACACAAAACGTGCCACTCACCTAGGCGTAGCTAGGCGGACAAAAATATTGCAAAAATAAGGCATGAAAAATTATGCCACTCAACCTGGAAACCAGGTCGGAAAAGTAAAGACACAAAACGTGCCACTCACTCTGACGAAGCAGAGCGGAATATAAAGACACAAAACGTGCCACTCACCTAGGCGTAGCTAGGCGGACAAAAATATTACAAAAATAAGGCATGAAAAAATACGCCACTCAACCTGAAAACCAGGTCGGAAAAGTAAAGACACAAAACGTGCCACTCACTCTGACGAAGCAGAGCGGAATATAAAGACACAAAACGTGCCACTCACCTAGGCGTAGCTAGGCGGACAAAAATATTACAAAAATAAGGCATGAAAAAATATGCCACTCAACCTGAAAACCAGGTCGGAAAAGTAAAGACACAAAACGTGCCACTCACTCTGACGGAGCAGAGCGGAATATAAAGACACAAAACGTGCCACTCACCTAGGCGTAGCTAGGCGGACAAAAATATTACAAAAATAAGGCATGAAAAATTATGCCACGTCGTTGCCGACTGGAGTAGGATAGAGGATAAAAGGAAGGAAAATTACCGGTGGTCCTGAAAAGGTCGGGACCTGACAAAAGGGGGAGATGCGCCTATGGGCCTGAAAAGGACATGTGATGAGGGTGACAATAGATATACAACAAGAAATCTCAAGGAAGTGATGTAGATATGGACTAAGAGCTATGGATAAAGGAAATTCTATGGGCCTGAAAAGGACACGTGTTGAAGGACAATTTAGGAAAGCGAAACGCGAAGCCGGGAGGCCTTCCTAATGATGGCGCCCCGTAGACTACGATAAAGTTTATACTGGCCCACATCCGAGAGATGCACCCCGTCTGGCTTGATGTGGAGCCGGTTAACTCTCCGCAGACCTACGTTCTTCCAAAAGGAAATGAATGGATTTCTTAGGGGCAAGTCTGCTAGGAGAATATTGAGCTGATCTACTTGGTCATTAAACGAAGGGTGAGGGGGACGTAGCCTGTGGTGAACTTGGTTCACCACCACATGTGAAACACCAAATACGTCGTGAAAACGACGGGCTAACTCCTCAATATCCTTACAGAGGTTTGAGGGAGAAACGTTACGGTCGGACAGGTCATTAGAACCAATGATAAGAACGACCAGGTCGGGCCGTACCCGGCGAAGGATCCCCAAATCGTACTTGACCAGTTTAGGGACCGTGCGGCCGCCTATCCCGTGCCAGTGCACAGAATTGGGGAAACCAAAATCTTTCGCCGCCCGTACGTCCCGACCCTGGTCGAGAAATGAACGGAGTCTATGAACAAATGAATGACCAATAACTAGAACTGCCATGGTGATCGTAAGTCTGTGAGTCAAAAACTAGCAAATTATATTGAAAAAGAGAAAAAAACTTACTTGTTAGCTGATCAAAATCGTACTGAGGCGAATTGAGCAGTGATCCGTTGATTGTTCTCTTGCGACTGTCGTGCGTGAGAGCAAAGTGAGAAAGAATACTATTGTACATTTCGTTAAACGCGACGGCGCGTACCTTGTGGAACACACCTGACCTAGTTCAACCTGATTGGGCAAAAATTAGTAACGAACCAAATACTCTGATTGGATAAGAAAGATTGGCCAATCACAGCCCATTGCCGATGCAGCACTAAATCCACGATTCTATGTGCAGCATTGAATCCGAGGCTCGTCAGTTCATGCAGCACTCAATCCGAGGTTTGTACAAGTATGGCAAAATTACAATGCGAATCCCGTCGGAACTAGGTTACAATCCGTCGCCATAAAACAACGTTTGACTCAGCCGCCAAACTTCCCTTTTTCACATTTCCTCAGATTCAATTATTAGGCATGTTAACAGTCTCATTATTTAACTAATAAGATGCCTAAAAGTGTTTGTTTGATATTTCCTGTATCTTTACAACATTGTTAGTTGATTATGTAAAAAACATGGTAAACTTGTTATCATGTATTGTGTAATAAAGTGTCAAAAATGGAAATAAACTCATATCATTGCAATTTGTCATATTCAATCATCCACTATGTTCAGAATCTTAGATGGAGGAAATTGGACATTTAACACTGTTCTATTGATATTTTCCCCATCTCATCAATTTTATTAGTTCGTCATATAAAAATGGCAGTTAATTGTTAATTTTGTTTTATGTTAAAAAAGTGTTAAAAATGGAAATAAACCCAATTCAGAAAAGTGCTGTCTTGTTTACATTTTGGCATTTTCAAGGTGTGACTTTGAAGTTCCATGGGCCTGAAGACTTTTGCTAGTCACATTTTCTGAATATCTGTGATACAAATATTTTATAATTAAAAATTGATGGTCATTAAGCTGTTAAACATTATGTAATATTGCATCAAAATTTGAAGAAACCCCTATTTTGGGCACTGCTTCCATGATACCATTTAAGGAAAATCATGTCACTTACTGTTCTCAAACTTACAGGAAAGAAACATGGGACTAAAATACAGCTTCAGTAGGCAATGCAGTCTGTTTTTTTTTTTTTTTTTTTTTTTTTTTTTTTTTTTTTTTTTGCAGTTAAACAGTTTTTTGTGAAAATTTAATTTTTCACATATTGGCATTTTCAAGGTGTGACTTTAAAGTTCCATGATACTGAAGACTTTTGCTTGTCACATTTTCTGAATGTCTATGTTACTAATATTTTATTAATAACATTTGATTGTCATTATGCTGTTAAACATTATGTAATGTTGCATCAAAATTTGAAGAAACCCCTATTTTGTGCACTGCTCCTATGATGACCATTTAAGGGAAATCATGTCACTTACTGTTCTCAAACTTACAGGAAAGAAACATGGGTCTAACATACAGCTTCAATAGGCAACGCAGTCTGTTTGGTAAAATTTTCTGGCAATTTAACAGTTTTTTGTGAAAATTTAATTTTTCACTTATTTGCATCTTTATTTCACTTTTCTCAGCATATATGCAGCACCGATAACACGATATGTGAAATACCATTTTACCTTTTGGCTTGAAACTTACAGAACTGATGAATATTCATAATACGCAGGTCAAGTTTGAAAAACAGCATGATAGAGCCACTTTTATGGAAGTTATGCTGTTTTTTCATTTTTTTAGCATATATACAACACTGATAATACAATATAAGAAAAACAGATAGGCAAATTGTCATTTTACTCACAAGAGTGGTCAATCTTACTAAAACATAGGTTGAGTATGAAAATCAGCATAATCGGTCCATTATTTTAGAAGTTATGCTTTTTTTTCACATTTCCTCAGATTCAATTCTTAGGCATGTTAATAGTCTCATTATTGAACTAATAAGATACATAAAAGTGTTTGTTTGACATTTCCTGCATCTTTACAACATTGTCAGTTGATTATGTAAAAATGATGGTAAATTTGTTATCATGTATTGTGTGATGAAGTGTCAAAACTGGAAATAAACTCATATCATTGCAATTTGTCATATTCAATCATCCACTATGTTCAGAATCTTAGATGGAGGAAATTGGACATTTAACACTGTTCTATTGATATTTTCCCCATCTCATCAATTTTATTAGTTCGTCATATAAAAATGGCAGTTAATTGTTAATTTTGTTTTATGTTAAAAAAGTGTTAAAAATGGAAATAAACCCATTTCAGAAAAGTGCTGTCTTGTTTACATTTTGGCATTTTCAAGATGTGACTTTGAAGTTCCATGGTCCTGAAGACCTTTGCTAGTCACATTTTTCTGAATATCCATGATACTAATATTTTATTATTAAAAATTGATGGTCATTATGCTGTTAAACATTATGTAATATTGCATCAAAATTTGAAGAAACCCCTATTTTGGGCACTGTTCCCATGATGATCATTTAAGGAAAATCATATCACTCACTGTTCTCAAACTTACAGGAAAGAAACATGGGACTAAAATATAGCTTCAGTAGGCAATGCAGTCTGTTTGGTAAATTTTTCTGGCAATTAAACAGTTTTTTGTGAAATTTTAATTATTCATTTATTGGCATTTTCAAGGTGTGACTTAGAACCTCCACGGGCTTGAAGACCTTTGCTAGTCACATTTTCTGAATATCCATGATACTAATATTTTATTATTAAAAATTGATGGTCATTATGCTGTTAAACATTATGTAATGTTGCATCAAAATAGAAGAAAACAATTTTTGGTGTTGCTGCCATGATGACCATTATGGGAAAATCATGTTACTTACGACTCAATCTTTCAAAAAAAGTTGGAAAAGCAGTCTAATTGGCTTCTTTTTCTGGAATTTATACATTTTAGTGAAATATTCATTATTATCTTTTTGGCATATTCATTGTGGGACTCAGAACTCCCATGGACATGAAGCCAAATGGTAATCAAATTTTCTACATGTCCTTGCTATTCATAGTCAATAATAAAAAATTGGTGATCATTATTCTATAAATTATTATGTAATGTTACATCAAAATTGACAAAAATATTTTTGTACTGCTTCTGCAAACATTATGGAAAGAAAACTGTGTTACTTATTATTATGTTTAACTTACAAGTATGATTTTTAGGATTGGCATGCAGTTCAAATTAGAAAGCCAGCTCAATTGGGTTATCATTTATTATTGAATTTATGCAATTTTGTGTGAAATTTTCATTTTTCTCATTCTGGCTCTTTCTAATTGTAAATTTGAACTCTGATGGACCTGAAGCCTTATGCTTTTACTTTCGTCGTTGTTACCTGTTCTGCATAATTAAAATTTGATATTGACTGTGCAGTTAAACATAATGTACTATTGCATCAGAATTGGCAGTCTCCTATTTTTGTGCATTATTGTTTTGTGCTTTTCTTAAGCTGTGTCTTATGGGACAAATTTGTGTGGTCAGTCTGTAAATTCCCCTTGGGTATTCACTAGGCTAAGTTTAGTGCTATAAACTCATTTGCCTGATTAAGTGGCCATTAAATGAGATTTCATAAATCACACTTGTTGATATTTCCCTGTAAACTCCCAAAGGTTAAGCTCTCTGCTAGATAACAGTGTGCATAATAAGGAAGCACTGAATAGCAGCTTCATTAGATTATATTTTTGTTGTTTTCTTTTTAATTTCTTCTCCAACACTGGCATTTTTAAGATGTGACTTTCCCATCCACCTGAGGCTCTGCACAATTTCTGTATTTCCACGTAAGCAGTTGTATTGGTATTCATGTCTTTAAACACTAGTAATATTATTTTATGCACTGTCATCATTTTTCTTATATTGGGACTTTCATCATGTGAATTTTAACTCTCATGGTCATGAAACTATAATCTTATTGAAGGGGTGGATTGAGACCATCTTCTGGGTCTCCTGGAAGACAGTTAGATTTTTTATATTGATGGGTATCTATTTTTTTCTTTTGGAAGACCATCAAAATGGAAGATGGATCAATAAAGATACTTTAGAATACTGTCAAAAATATTTCTGGATCTGCTCCTGTTATTGACCATGTTACCTGTTGTGCATAATGAAAAATCAGTGTTGACTGACTGCTATTATAAGCATTATTTATTGTTGCATCAAAATTGACAAAATGACCTCTTTTGCATCTTTTTTTTTCTGTTTTTTGTCTGTACATTTGACAGCTTTGCTGCCTTGTTTTTTTTCAAAAGTGAATCAGCATTAAAATATTTGTAATTTATAAAACCAAACCCTGTGTGGTACTAAAATCAGATAGTGCTAAAATTATTTATAAGTCCAAAAGTGAGGAGGTTCTCTGAGAATTTAGCACAGTATTGAGATGGCCTTTTAACTTTTGGAATTCAGGTGACTATGGTAACACCCCTGGCCTGGGCTTTCTTAGACTACACAGCACATTTAGACATGATCTAAAGATCTATGCGTCAGATGAAGGCAGAGTACAAATGACAGCAGCTGCTTTTACTAAGGTTTGTTGTAGTCATAGATTTTGAATGTGATCATCAGGATGAGGTCACATTACATGTGGGATCTGTCCTGTTATTTAGGTATTTAAATGTCTCAGGAACCATGAAGAATCATAAAGCCTGTATGACCTTATCAATGAAAATGACAAAAGGTCCAAAAGATTATCAGTTGCAAAGACTTTAGAGTACAATGTGAAATAATTCTTTCAGGGACTTCTTGCCTTGGAGGGGGAGTTGGCCCCAGTACTGGTACAGATGGTGAAGAGTGCAGACACCAATGGTCTGCTGGATGAGGACAGAGAAGCAGCTAAATATCAAAACAAGTAAATTGAAGAGTGATATTTTTGAAAATAACCATAAAATATTAAATGGATTTAATAGCACAGATAGACATATTTAGAAATAGCCACTGCAGACTTTCAATGTGTTATTTGAGTCAAATCAAGGATCAAATGAATTTTATAATTTATGTTTCAAGTTTGAGATTAAATTGATGAAGTGCTTTTGTTAACTACAGGTTAATTTGTCACAATTATTGAGTCTGGAATCTAATGCTGTCTCAATGTACAGTTATAGTAGTTGAAGAACTGAACTGAACACATTACTTTCAGAATCAAAGCCAAGCTAAAGCAGATTTTAAATGAAGACAAAGATTTTGAAGAAGAAGACATACAGCAAGTAAGTTTTTCAACCTCTGACAAAGATTGTTTTATCACAGAATAATGTTTCAGAACACATTTTGAAGCCTCAGAATTTTGTGAAAAATCTTTATTTTTTCTGTGGAAAAAGATGGGATATGTTGTATGTTTTGTACTTTTTAATTTTACCACAGTATGTGGTTCTTCAATTCATTATTAGTACCACCAGTGTATATGCTGGCGGTACTCATGGTTTTAGTCCCGACCCGTCTCGTACAGCTCCGCTGGCTCCTGCGGCTCCGCCGGCTCCGCAGTCGGGCGCTGGAAACAAGTCACCGTTAACGCTTCTCCTCCTAGACCGCCAGGACCTGTGTCTCCATCTCTTGGATTTAGGTCATGTATAATCTCAACTTGAACACCCTGGTTTTTTTGTCTCTGTCTGTGCATTAGCCTGGGCGTGACACTTGTTGAAACGCACCCTTGTCAAAATTTTTGAAAATTCAAGGCTAAATATCTCCCAAACCAAAGGAATTATGGGAAAAATTACTACAGAAGTCTGACCGAAAGTCATATGTGGAGATTCCAAATATGCCCTTGGATTTGACTTTTGACCTTTTTCTATGTTAAATATTCCAAAATTAGCAGAGATATGCCCATAATTACTATTGAACTTGAATAGGAAGTCATATACTGGTAATCTAACTGTGACCTTGAAATTGACCTTTGACCTACTTTTCATGATGAACTGCACTTTGAAGTTTTCTGATCTTTATATCTCCAAAACTGGCAGAGATACACCCATAGTTACTATTGAACTTGAGTAGGAAGTTATATAAAAGTAATCTTACTGTGACCTTTAAATTGACCTTTGACCTACTTTTCACCATGAACTGAACTTTGCAAATTTTCTAGCCCTTATATCTCCAAAACTGGCAAAGATACACCCATAGTTACTATTGAACTTTAATAGGAAGTTATATACTGGTAACCTAACTGTGACCTTTAAATTGACCTTTGACCTACTTTTCACAATGAACTGAACTTTGCAAATTTTCCAGCCCTTATATCTCCAAAACTGGCAGAGATACACCCATAATTACTGTTGAACTTGAATAGGAAGTCATACACTGGCATTCTTATTGTGACCTTGAAATTGACCTTTGACCTACTTTTCAACATGAACTGAACTTTGCATGTTTCCTGGCCTTCATATCTCCAACATTGGCAAAGAAATGCCCATAGCTACTATTAATCTCATATAGGAAGTCATATACTGTGACCTTGAAATTGACCTTTGACCTACTTTTTTACCACAAACTGAACTCTGCATATTTTCTTGCCCTTCATATCTTCAAAACAAGCAGAGATCTGCTCAGTGTTGTCCCTAGGTTTTCTCTTTTGTCAGCATACCGGCATATGCAATACTGATAATGCATTTCAAGGAAAACCAATAGGCCTATTGTCTAGAAAATCACAGGAATGATCAGTGTTAGGAAAATACAGGTCAATTTGAACATCTCCTTGACTGGACCATTTTAACTGTTATGTTTTTTCTATTTTTTTTTTTTTTTTTGCATATTTTGAGAACTCTTGTTTATTGCATTTTATAGAGCTTGTCAAGCTCAAGACTGGTGGTGGTGTCCAATTTTTTTTTTTTTTTTTTTTTGGGGGGGGGGGAGGGGGGGTCCATACAAATGCGCTTACTCCAGCTGGTGGTACAATATCCAGAGGCGGTATCGCCTCTCTGATCCTCTAGTTAAACCATTTAAAGTTATGTGAAAATTTGAAATTGATGATAACCTCATTGTTGTGCCAGTTATGTGAGGACAGCCAGTCCATCAGGACAGCTCTCATGTTTATCAAGAACCCGCGGCAGATGTGTAAGAGGATCCATGCCCTCATCCAGAAACTGACGGGAAGGATAAAGCAGCTAAAGGCAGACCCTAGGACAAGAGGTGAACAAAAATTATAGTAAAATCAGAGAAAAAAAAAAGATAAATGCTGCACCCTTTTTATGCTCTATTATTAAATTTAACCATGAACCATGTAATGACCATCAATCAATAAATAAACTGAGCATCCTTTTGGTTCAGGGAAGACGTTATACCACAATGAGACTTGGGAGCTAATGCAGAGGAGGTGGGGCAAACTGGAGAGAGACTTCCATCAGAGGAGTGGTTTGTTTGACATCAGCAAATTACCAGATATTTATGACTGTATTAAGTATGATCTCCAGCACAACCAGGAGGCACTGCAGTTTGATAACACAGAGGAGCTGTACGTGTGTTCCAAGGCTATGGCTGACTTGATCATACCACAGGTAATGATTTTATTTCTCGGTTACTTATTAATACCACTGGTAATGACTTCATCTTACCACAGGTAACAAGTTTTTTTTTGTTGATGACTAGATTATTCCAAAGGTAAGGATGTGATTTGTCAATAACTTTATCGCTCCACAGGTAACACTTTTTATGTCAGTAACTTGGTCTATATTTCACTCTTCTTATTTTCATCTCTAGGAAAAAGATGACAATAAGACAGGAATCTAAATTATGCTGTTAGTACCCAAAAAAACATTACTTTCAAATTTTGTGTTTTTATAATTAATTAAGGGGAAAGTTTTTTTTTTAATGTTCAGGAGTATGGCCTTTCTAAAGAAGACAAGCTGTGCATTGGCACCAGTATCAGCAGTCCCCTCCTGAAGAAAATTTACTCTGATCTTCAGAGTAATCTCGAGGAAGATTTCACAAGGCTGGATTCAAGGTTAATAAACGATCAGCTTGATCTTTACTTAGAAAATTGCATATTGGTTTAATTTCCCATAATATGCTTAATATGATTTTTGCTTGCTTAGTAAAATAAATCATTGTTGGTAATTTTTGAAAAAATCTCTAAATATATGTTAACACTAATCTCCTTATCAATATTCTTAGTTGATAGATATTTTGCTTTTACTTTTTGCTCCATTATACCTAGAACATTCTAGATAATGTACTGTGATATATTGTGTATATAGACATATGTGTATTGTCTTTAGTGTGTGTACTGTCATGTGTCATAGGGCCATGAACCACGACCACAGCTGTGGTGATTTCCAAAAGAAAAATATGCTGGTCAAATGTCATTAGAAACCTTTTGATATTTATTGTCAAAAATGATTTTTTGCTTATGTTTGTTATAACCCTTGCAATCTTTAACAGTTCACACAAAAGTTGCATCTTTGTCAGTGCTGTGTAGAGATTCCAAAAATTTATAAGTAGAATCTTAAACAAGGTGTCAAAGTTTATAAGTAGAATCTTAAACATGGTGTCAAAGTGAACAGTATTCCCATAGGACATTTAGACTGTTAACCCTTTGTTACTTGTCCTCATGTGTTCCTTACTTTGTATATGAACCTCTTGAAAGGTTAAACCCCACCACTTACAGAATTATTTTATGTTTTGTTTGTATGGAAAAATACATCTGTATATTTTCACACTTTGTGCATGGTAGTATATTTGATAGAATTGGCTACAACAAGGGACCTTTGACAAGAAAAGAGACTTCTGTCAACATATTTATATAGATTTGGGTTAAGACTTGCTTCTCTAATTTTTGGCTGACACTTCTCTTAGTTTTGATGTTTTTGTAGGTATTGCAAAGGAGTAGAGTCGCCCTACCTTCATGTGCGAACACGCCTTTACTTCACAAGCGAAAGTCATATACATTCACTCGTCAATGTGCTTCGTTATGGTGGACTGATCGATGTAAGTTTGGGTTGTAGTGTAGCTGTATATAATCTAACTTGGGCCTCTGTTCTTCTCTTTGAGCATGACTGTAATTGTGATTGCCTTCTAGGTATTGCAAGGGGGTGTCCACGCCTTACCGCCATGTTCGAACACGGCTGTACTTCACAAGTGAAAGTCACATCCACTCGCTCCTGAATGTAATTAGATATGGGGGACTTCTGGATGTAAGTGGAGACGCATGGAGGAAATTGCTTTTACTACTTCCTAACAATGCACACAGTTTAACTCTTCTTAGGCTGCTTGTGTGAAACAGTTTGTATGTTTGTTTGTGTGACTTTCTTGATAACAAAATACTAAAATAAAACATTTCATAGTACGGTACTAATTAAAAATAGCATTAGAATTCTAACAATCTGGAAATTAAATTTTCAATTTTTTCTCTTGTTTCGGTGATCACCATGACCCTTGCCCGAGGCTTTTGTGGTGGATATGTGGATCACATTGCAGATTTATTTAATGACAAAAACATTTGTTTTGAAGATTCAAAGGTCATGGTGACTACTTCCATTGTCTCTTAAAGTGCATTTCAACACATATATAGAATGGGTTTACAGCGACACAGAAAGTGGTGGATCCAATATCTGTGTATGAAATGACAAAATGTTAAAAGATTTTCATCTTGCTATCTCACTATATCAGCTCTAAAATACTTAGGTCAGGCAAAAAAAAAAAAAAAAAAAAAAAAGGATCCACCACTCAATTAATATCCTGATTTAGTTGTTTTTTTTATTGTTGATGATTATGTGTTGTTTTGTCATCCTTTGTCTACCAAAAGAGATTTGAAATAGTTATGTATTGCCTTGTAACTGAGTCATTTTTTAAAACTGACATGCTTTATTCAGTGTGTAATGTGCATAAATAGCTAGCATCATGGCCTGGTATCTTGTTCATATTTTATTGTTCAGAATTTTGCATTGTTGTACATCTGCAGATGTTAGATTTAAGAAATAATATCAATAGAAATCAAGTATAGACTGTTTTTGTACTAACATTCCTGTCTCCACAGCTAACTGATGATTATAAAAGATGTTTTAGAGTAGGGGGTAGTGCAGCCCTTACCTTTGTTGTAATTTGTGATCACTTCCCTTTCCTCTTCCCTCAGCGCACACACACTTCAGCGTGCCCCTCGTTTGTCAAATTTTTAAACAAGTTCACACACAACTTCCTAAATAGTGTGTTGCATTTGTGCACACCAAGCTACTGAAGAGAAAGGCCTTGGCAATTAACATTTTATTGCTGCCAACCCCCAACTCCCAGCCCCTTTGCCCTTTTTATGTCCTGAAAAAACACTTGTGTCTACCCAGAAAAGGCGGTGAGGATATGCATGACTCCTCAAAAACACTGAACTTTATGACATTCTTTTTCATTCTTAACGTATCTGTTGTGAATTTTAAAAGATCAATAAGTATCTCAAAAATCAACCACTGTGATACCTGTCATTGAAATTTCACTTTATACAAATATATGGTGACATCTACAGCAAAGAACATTTTTGATGTAAAAACTTTGAATTTTTGTCACATTCCTAAATTGCATTCAGTGCCAAGAATCATAGCATAGTGGATTATTTTTGAGAAATTCAATACAGAGCCAACCAACATAAGTGAATTAGTGAGTAATAGTTTGGCAATCACATTTATTTGATAGTTCAGTGTATCGGTTTTGCTTTTTCCAGGATTTGACTGATGAGCAGTGGAAAAGAGCCATGGAGTACATAGGCAGTGTGTCGGAGCTTAATTATATGACACAGTTAGTGCTGATGCTATATGAAGATCCCAGCCAGGTAAGTACATGGGTTAAAATTAATTTTTTACCTTTTCAGGCAGCCTCTCCTGCCCCTCTCTAGTGAAAAAATTTCTTGTTATTTTGATTGTATAATGTTATGCACTACTTCAAATTTGCTCCTGTTAAGTAGTCATTATACCACTAATGAAATATTTGAGTATCACCAACTTATATGTCCATGTCTGTGTGATATAACACAACGTAGAAAATGAGAATCGTATATGGCTCATAAAATGAACATGAATTAATTTTGCATTTGGAAGTTGACTTTAAAGAAGTCTGTACTTAAAGATATGTGAAATGTTTTGAGCTATACAGCTTTTAAGAACATAAACATGCCATTGTGTAATGCACCATTACAAATGTTGTATACTGTGTACTCAAAGTTACAGAAACTTTCATGAAATACAATGTAATTTGCAACAACTTCTCTTCCAGGAACTTGGCTCTGACAAGAGGTTTCACGTGGAACTTCACTTCAGCCCTGGTGCCTATACCTGTAACATGGAGAAGGACAAGGACTTCCCTGTTGGCACTGGTTACAGACCCAAGGAGCAGAAGGTGCAGCACAGCTAGATTGGTTTGATTACTCTAGGCTATCACTATGTAATTGAGGCTTGAAGCAGTATTATCTGTGTCCATGTGGTGTAAAGATTAGTTGCTACTCTTAAAACACTTAGTTTTAGGATTTTTGTTATGTAAGGGTATGCATGGAATATAGAATTCTTAGGTCCTGGCTCAAATTGTAGCCCTTGGCATGGGAATTAGTCCTAGCATAAGGCAATACTTGAAGGTCAAGAGGCATGATGTAATGTTGTCGTTAACTTTTTCTGCTTCAAGGAAAGTGTCAAGGTCCATCCAGATGCTGTCCCTTCTAGACCTGATGTTTCTACACATACTACCCCACAAGAGGCAGCCATCCCTGCTCAGACAAGCCAATCAGCTAAGGCGGATGGTGATTTCACTATGGAGGAGATCATGGAGCCACAGAGTGCCCCAGTTATTCTGGAGGTTTGGTTTAGTTTTATTCAATGAAAATTGAATGTTATTACCTATTTTCAAGTATCAGTATTGAGTTTTTTGCCCTAGATATAGGTATTTATCTTATATTTAACTTGTAAAAAAATTATTCTATATACAGATTAAAACTGGAAAATCTGAAGGTATAGGAAAATGATGATGATAATAATGATAATTTGAAAAAATCTGGTGAAATGAAAATCAATTTTTCATTAAAAATGAAAAAAAGAATAATTTCAGCATTGTGTTTTAGAATGATACATTGGTTGAAGAAGAGGAGGGGAGAAGCACCCAGATCCCTGCCAGTGGTGTGACTTCCAGTGTGTCTAACTCACAGGTCCAGGCCTCTCCCAAGTCAACAGCTAAACCCATTGATATTCAAAAGAAAAGGTTTAGAGTGATACCAAGATCAGGTGAAAATGATCTGTCAAACATAAACTTCAATTTAAATGTTAAAATTTTTAGTTTATCCCGAATAAAACAGGGGTTGGTTTACAATTGTCTCTCAATTAAATCAAAAACAAAATGCTTAAAACAGTATTACTATTAGGTGTATAGAAATTAATAAAAAAAATGT
This sequence comes from Lingula anatina, assembly GCF_051362555.1. Taxonomy (NCBI): domain Eukaryota; kingdom Metazoa; phylum Brachiopoda; class Lingulata; order Lingulida; family Lingulidae; genus Lingula; species Lingula anatina. The sequence continues at coordinate 16,576,507 of NC_141768.1, forward strand.
ATGTTTGTGTTGATCAGTACATTGCTTGGCAACTACATTTGCACCATGTGGAATTTTTGATAAATGACAAACTCACTTTGCTCTCTTCATTGATTTGTAATTTTTCTCCCAGATGACAGTTTGGTTGCTCCGTCCGTAGAGACAATAACAGAAGTGGAAGAGACAAAGATAAGAAGCCAGAACAGCAGCCCAGATCCCACCAACCATTCTAAGAGTGCCGAGGATAAAACTACAAGTATGTACAGTGTATGAACATATTCAGTTTCATCCAGAACTGTAAAACAATGCTGAAGGGATTGTCGTATAACTAAAAGAGGGGAAGGGATATAAGTCATTTTTGAGATGCATTTGGTTTACTTAGCAAAAATATTCAGTCTTAGACTCATCATGACAGCTAACATTGTTACAATATGTAAAATATAGTTTTGGGAACTATAACCACATAATAATACCCATGTGGATTTTTCATGAAAAGAACACTATTTCTTGAATTCTATAAGTACATCTTAAACAGTTGAAAGCTGTATTGAACTTTTACATGTATGCTACTCTATACTACTGCTATCGTGTATTATGTATGGCTTGATATGAAGACTATACTAACGGTTTTCAGTGGTTAAAACTTTGCACTTCTTATTTTTTTAACTGCTTAACAGAAGATGCTAACCCTACTTGTAAGTGCCTGACTAGAATACTCCCACATTTTTGTATGAAGTGCCCTAATAAGTTTTTTATTATGATGATGTGTTGTATAAATTTTAGACAAACCAATATGTCATAAGAAAAAAGGCATGCTGAGGTGACTGCCCTCCATTTATTAAAAGAAATGTGATATACTCCTTAAAAACTAGAATATTTTTTCTCAGTGAGACCAGTTTTTAATTTCTAAAATCACCCATTTTCCTAGCAGTAGATACAGAAACAAAAAACCATCTAAGAGAATGCATTGGTATTTATTTGTATTGGTTTTTATATAATTTTAAGATATAATTCAGTATATTAACAAATTTTAAATTGATTTGAAATGGTACGGCATGATGTCTTATACTGATTATCTCACTTTAGTGTTAGAATGATGCTTGAAGAGTATTTTTTATGTAGAATAGTGCATGTACTCAAAATCTCCTCAGTTGCTGCTTTAAAATAAGTTGAATACTAATTTTTATGTGATTGTAGGATTTTGCCCATGCTTGTTTGACTTAGAATTATAGTTCTTTTTCCCCTTATTTAAAGATGCATGTCTTTATTCTGTATGATACAAATTTGCTTTTAAATGTCAGCCGTCTATCAAATATTAGATTATATTAACATTATAAGATTTGAGAATTAGCCAAGTTGGTGTGCTTTCAATTAAATTACTTATAGGGCCACTCTATGGGATTTTCCTGCCAAAATGAAATTTACTGGGGTAAAGGGCAATTTTCTCCTACTCAAGAATTATTGCTTTGCCCATCCCTGCATTTGGATTTAATGTTTTATTATATTTATGATTTAATACTTTAGCTTTAAATAACTGACCAGTCTAATTTACTACGTCTGCCGTCATGTACATTGCCTAGTTTTCACACAAGAAAATGGCCTAATGTTTTGTATTGCGCCTCTGTACTGTGTATAATACAGACATGAATATGATTGTGGGAGATTTTCAAACGGATGGAAAGAACCTCTACAAATTCATTTTGGTGGGAAAATCCCATGGAGTGGCCCTTTAATAAACACTTGGAGAGTTTCTCCATAGTCAGAAACTGCTCAAGCATGACCTGAAGTCCTTCACAGATAAAGAGTGCAATTGAAGATTTCTAGTGATTATAAATATGTGATATTTTGGAAATTATCATAGATCAATACTTCTACCTTTACCCTGGGCTTCCTCACAGTATGCTCTTGTAATAGATAAAATATCAGCATTTCCCCGTTGGCATGCCACAGTTGTGGTTTTCCACAAAGATTGGCTAAACCCAGCGAGATACAAGACTGAAAGTTTTGGTAAGAAAAATGGTATTCATTGCCTTACCAAAATTTCTTTAAATGATCCACTTAATTCAGTGTTAGCTTTTTTTCATTGTTTTTATCATATATATCTCATCTGTATCACATTTGTTGTTTTATATCTGCTTCACTTTCCTTGAATCTAGAATTTCCTTGTTTATAGCATGTTGACTTTTTGTGTGAATGGGTGTGGATAGGAACTAACAGCTTTGCTTTAATTTTGTCTGTTTTCTGAGCACCTAACTTGCTGTGATGATTGAACATTGCTCCATTTTCATTTAGGTCCAAGTGATTGCATACCAGACTACCATGTCTACCACACCATACATGCCATTCCAGTGCCAAAATATTATTCATTTGCTAGTCTGTTTAGCCAAATAGGCCATCATGATCAAAATACAATGGAAAAAGGTAGATACTGCAGTGGCCTAGACTGTAGTAATTTAATCGTAATATTTGTGAATTTTGAATTTCACCCATTTTGGTTTGCACATAACTGATAATAACAATGATATTTTTTGTTAGTTTATTTCAATTTCACCTTGAATGATAAAAATTTTATTTCAAAAATAACATGTCACTTAGTAACCCATTTTGGTTCAATGGAATGCTTTAATTCGCAGATTGAATGCCATAAGAATGCGTGTTACAGACTGTAGTTCTACTTGAGTTTGGTATAAACATGTATGTACCTGTAGTGTAATAGTTTGCACCCAGTTTGTGATGCTGCATGATATGTTTGCAGTTGTTCAGTTGTGTCAGTGACCCAGTGTCTTGTGCCAGTGTGTAGTAGAGATAACAGCTGACTCGCACTATGCTTGCACAGCTGTTGAGGCGGTACTCTTCTGAGCTCCGTGCAGTGGTGGTTGGGGATTTCTGGACATAATGGTTTATATTATTTTCTCTTTCTTAAAATCTGTTTACATTTCAGGTGGTGTTGTAAACCAAAACTGCTGGACTTGGTGCTTTTTGGGGATATTGATTTTATAATGTTTTTTAATAACAGACAAATAGATATATATTATATCAAAAAGACTGCATAAGGAACTGTCTCGGCTAATTTGAGTTCTTTTAAGGTTTAGTTATTGGCTAATCATAGTTTGAAATGACAAGGAGATTTAAGTTGTATTGTTGAAAAAAATTACGGTTAAGTAAAAGTACAAGTGAATGAGTCGAAGACTAGAAATGGTACCCCATTTATGGAATTCTATCTGTTTCAGAGCAGTTATTAAAAGTGTGGAGTTATTATACCCTCTTGAGCATTCTTCCTTTTGCATCTTCTCCCCCATACCAGCTTGTCTTCTCTTACCTCCACCCGGCTCTTATTGTTTTGCTACCACATGGGTATAAATGTACATACATGGTCCAGTTATGTTCAGTTTTGCATATTAATGGGTGAGAAGACAGCTTGGTAAAGTGCAAAAGACTTCTGGCATGACAGTTGGTGGTACAAACTCTGCTGTTGATCAGTCCTTGTTGTGTCTCCTACGTAATGCTTTTTGGAGAAGAAGCTTTAAAACCAGTGTCCCTCTTTAACCTTGTTTACTAATGGAAAATCTGCTATGGATTGATATCCTGGAGTGAAAACTCTCAGTTGTCTTATGCTACAGAAACTAAAATTAAGCTCGGACCCATGGTGGACGGCCCCACCATATAGGTAACAGACCTTCATTAGTGAACCATACTGCCACCATTTGACTTTGTGCTTCATGTACTACAGATGTGTTTTAAAGAGAGGCTTTCATTCCAATGTTTTTCAAAGATTTCATTCTTGTCATTCATAATAGGAGGAAGTTTTAAATAAAATGAAATGATGGATTAATGCAGTATGCCCTCATTTGGATGAAAAGTGTGAAATGATATGTCAGATTTACCCTTTAAAGTTTAACAAAAGAGTTCTGCTGTCTTGGACTGTGTTTGACTTGACTGAGTGTTTATAGGGGGCACTGCTTGGTGACGTGAAGATATTTTGCAGCCGTTGTCATAAGTTACTTGTTTTAGCAGAGGGTTGAAAATCACTTTTATCAAATACACCAATTATTATGAAAGTTAAGAAATTTTGAAAAAAAAAAAGAAGGGAGTTGGCAGTGTTATCAATGGGTCAGATTGAGTGCTGGTTTGTAACAAATTCCAATATTTAATTTGCTCCCATTTATCATCCACAAATCATCACCACTATTTCTCGTGTTATTTTCATTTCAGCCACCATCTCCCTGCCATGTGGCACAGGGTCAACTAACAGCAGTGCCCCGACCAGTCCCAGCCCAGGAGCTCCTAACAGCCCTCTCAAGTATAATGTCTACCACACCATCCAGGGTCTGTCTGGACATCACAGGCACTCTTTTGCAGGGTTCCTAGGCAGGAAAAGAGGTAGATTGGGGAGTGGTGATTCTTTGGGTGAGTGCATGTTGTATGTATGGACCTGTTGATCCTCCTCTCTCTTTCTTTGTAGTTTTGCCGTTGTGGTCACATCGTTAAATGTTTAAGTATCTTTTGTAGATTTATCGTATTGTAAACCTAGTTTTGTCTTGATAATTTCATTTCTTGACCATTGTTTCATTTCAAAATTCAATTGACAAAATATCAGGAGGGCAATATCTTTTTCTTCCATCTGATAATATCTGAACGATTTGATTGGATTTTATATAAGTGGTACAAAATTATGTAGTTGAAGATAACTTTTTTCAAATTATTTAAGAAAAGTTGTATAATTTCAATGAATAAATAGATGGAGGGAGATTTCTTGGTTGAGGGTTGTAAAATTTACACGACAGTTCCTTAATATTTACATTTCTCATTATATGGGTGCTGTACCTTTTGCTTATTGCTGCTTGTGTTGTTGCTTTTTGCTGGTGGTGAAATCTTTTTCTCTTGGAGCAAGGTAAAAGATTATTTTTTAATATAATTTGGATTTAGACAGCTGCCTTTTTGTCCTTTTTTTATCAGGAAGTTGATCAGATATATTATATTTTTTAATTGAAGAGAGAGAGAGAGAGAGAGAGAGAGAGAGAGAGAGAGAGAGAGAGAAATTCCTAACTGGATTTAACATATTATTAAATACTGTGCATGAAAAAAGAATATAATGAATCAAATTATTTTTTTAGAACCTTTTGACATAAAATTTGACCATTTGTACTTGAAAATGACACTGACCTCTTAATATGATAATGCTTCTGTTTTGATTATCGAAACACAGTTATGAAAAGTATACATATACCAATTTCAAAGTTATGATTTTTCTGTGTATGAATGTAAGTAAGGTCACTCACTGATAAAAATGATATTCATAATGTGTCAAATTAAAACAAGTTTGCTGAAGTTTTCTACTCTGGCCTGATATAAAGAAACGAACTCCTTTTGATGAGCCAGTAGCATGTAGGCTACTTTGATAGGCTGAAAATGTAATGAGTGTTTTTGTCATGATGCTGTAAAAGGTTTGCCTTGACCTTTTTTGATGTTTGAAAAGTGAACAATATAAGCATGGTAGCAATGCATGGCTTTAAAAGTGAAGATACTCATCCATTGGCTGACACAGGCAATGTTAGTATACTATCAACAAGGATGTAATCAAAAGAAGAATGAGGGCCTTGACTGATATATGTATTTCTGGGACCTAAGCAGTTGTCAGCTAAAGATCATCACTCTAGACTTGGGAGGTTTGTAGCTGTGTTTTGATGTGTGGATCTTGTTGATGAGATTTCATGGTGTCTTTGGTTTCTTTCCCACTCCAGGCTCATCGGGTAGTCTGTTTAGCACACGGTTAATTGGCAGTTCCTCCAGTACACCTAATTTGTATGATGAAGAGGGCAGGCAGATAGAGATGGGTATGTTGGTAAACATTTTGATTGACATAAGAAAAGGTCAATAAAGTTGTCATTATACCCATTTCCATGATTACTGTAATTATAGCTTTTAACACTTGGCAGCAGAATGGAGTCACTTAGCAGGTGTGCAGAGCATATCACTTTTCAGAAATGTATCACTTCACTTATGTTAATGGTTCACTTTGTTATTTGTTCTGTGGTCATTGGATTCAGAGTACTAAGGTCTTTGTAATTGTTGTAGTTGGTGAGCAAAAATGTTCATTAGCTTGGTAGCTGGATCATAAATGAAAACTATCAAACACAAGCTGAAAAACCCTTGAATAGGGAGGGGGAGGGGGAGTCGATCTACCTGACATTATAAGAGGGTCCTGGCTGCTATACCACCTAGCGTTAAGTGAGTAACAACATCTACTCAAATCAATCTGATGAAGGCCTACGTCCAGGTTGGCCATAAGCTGATGGTATGAAAGTTTTTTAGCTTGTGTTTGAAAATGTTCATTTTTGTTGTTATTGATGTTTTTCATTTCCATTTAATGTTGATGTTAAATGATAACTAGGACCATTTTGTTTGCTGTTGGCTTCCATGGTGATTTCCTGTGATGTTACCTTACCTTACCTTACACTTTCAAGGCATCAACAGAATTAATTTGTTTTGTCTCACATTAATAATCCCTGCTGTTACCCTTATATATGTGTGTCCTTAAGTTTATCCAGTTTTGTAGCCATGTTGCTGATAAAGAAACCAATCAAGTCACTCTCTGAATTGAAATAACATTAAAAGCAGTAGTAATATTTTTTTATTCATATGTTCTGTAATCAGTTATTTGGAGTTTCTTGCAAGTTTTAAAATCATGATGTTTTCAAGTCCTATTATTAATACCACAAAATATTTTTATTATATTTGGTTAACAAGTACTAACCTGTTGGACTGTTATTGTAAAATTATTCCTAGTAAGATTTTTAAGTGACAAATACTAATCAGTATGAATGCAAATAGGGATATACAGTTGAATTCGCTTCTAAAATTATAATAATAATAATTATTATTATAAGCTCTGTCTGTAAAATGAATTATGATTGAATAATTGACTTAGATATACTTGCCAATTAAAGCCACTTGGGTATTTATTTAGGCATTTTGTTGGCCTTAATATAAAGTACTCCCTTTAACTTTTGATGCCAAAGTTAGCTAACAGGCAGCCTTATTTCAGATCACCTCGGCTTGTTAGATTTGATAAAATGTTCAGATTCATAGTGTCTGTGTCATTTTACTTGCAGAATTGATGCTCCTTTAAGATACAAAGACCTTTGTTTAGCACTTTTTCCTTTAATCTGTCACCTATAAACAAAAATAAAATCATGTGATAGATGATTTATATGATATAATGTATGATTGTAATGAAGTAAATAATTTGCTTTATATTTATGCCAATAGTCAGTTATCAGCTTGAACATAAGACCTATTCTATCCTATTAAGCAGTTGCATTGCTGAAAGAAAGCTCCTTGCTTCCCTGCAATTTTATTCCCTTGTAACATATGCACATTTATGGTTGTATATGCACCCCATGCTTTGTAAATGCAAATGTTGGCAACTGTTACTATGGGTGGTTATGTTTTAGCTTTGGCTTTGGGGCCCTGGCTTTGCAGGATCTCACCGCCTCCACAGTGTCTGCGGCTGTTATATATATATCCATGGATTTTTAACTGTGGTTCAGTTACACGTAACCAAAACAATTCCAGTTTACTGGTGACATTGCCAACATTGGCCCAGCAGCAGCATGATACCTGGCAATGTATGTTATGAATATAGAAGTCATAATGATGATGATTTCATGGGTTCTGTTTCACTGTAATCCCAGGTGTGGAGAGCTGTCCCAGGGTGCCAGAAATCCGCCCCCTAGAGACACTTCACAACTCCCTCACTCTGAAGCAGATGGAACACTTTCTACAGAAAATTACGGAGATGGTGTTTTACACCCCAAAATCGACACCCCCTCGTACCCCCAGAGGTGTACCCACTCCTGTAGGTGGAGCCAAGAAGAAGGGAATGCACTTACCAAGCTTAGGTAGGTAAATGGAATGACTTATGTCCTGGAGAAGTCTTGGAATTTAAAATGTCTTTTATAATTTCTTTGAAGACTATGTGAAATTACTTCCATTACTTATAGTAAGAAAAAATTGGTAATGAAAACTTTTAGATAGGCAGTAGTTATAATATGTCTTGTGCCAGTGAATGCATTTATACTTGGGTGCCAGATTTTTTAAATCACAATCATTAAAATGAATTATATTGAGATTACTTGAAGATGTTGACATTCTTGTCTTATGCTTATTGTTTTCTGTGCCATTGTTAGATTTGTAATTAGTCATATTTAGGAAAAGTACTAGTGTCATTTCACCTTCATTACAGGTTGTTCTTCCTCCAACTCCAGTGCTGGTCCATCCTCGCCTACATCTGGTTCTACTCCAGACGATATTCTCAACAAACTAAGACATTTAATAGACACTGCATCGAACAGGGACCAACACGAGAGTCAAACCACTGACCAGGAGAGCAGTAAAACCAGCACTCGCTGTAGTAGTCTGGCCAAATCACCAGGTGGTGGCAACAGCGATAAATCACCTGGTTTTAATTTCAGCGACAAGTCACCAGGGAGCAGCACTAATGACAGTCTAAATTTGGATAAGTCTTTGTGTGATTTAGACGCCACCTCAGCTGATGTAGAAGGTGCCACAGCTGATGTGGCAGATAAAATGAAGGTGTCTTGAAAACACTTCATAATTGAGAATTGAATGAAAAGATGTCTGTTGCTCTGCTGTGTTAACAAAGAATGATCTCTTCTCAAATGATGTTATCTGTTAATGAAGAGTGGATATCAGCTGACAGCTGATTGTTTGTTCTAGACAAAACTAATGAATTATGAGTAAGAGTACTAATTTATTTGATGGCAACAGTGCCGGCAGTTCCATTAGTTAAGGTTCAAGTTGTCTGATCACTGAACATTTCAGATAATAACCCATGTGTCTATTATGAAAAAGAAAAAAAAAACTCCATTACTGGCATATGAGCTAGTATACGAATTTTCATCTTGTTGAAAATGTGAATTCATCAGGAAGAGCAAAATCTGTCTGCATAGCCAACAAATAGATAGGAAAGGATTCAGTGTGGGCATTTAGAAGGGAGTAGCTGTATTTACATAGTCATTGATTTGTGAGAGATGTCTATTTCAGTAAGTGAAGTATGGCAAAGTAAATACAGTCTGACAGAATAGTCTACTTATGTAAAGATATTGGAATAGCTTGCTGCAGGGAAAGGATACATTCTCTAAATAGTAGTGCTGTAACTTGAGTTTTGCAAACAGTTGAGCTGCTGCATTTTGGCTAATTCTGATATTGGGACTTCATCGAATTGTTTGGCTGGGGCACTGTCCTCGGAAATCATCAAAAATGAAAGTGGAGAGGCAATGTCCCACTCATAATTGTGATACGTGTACCAAGTTAGTGTTGAAATGTAGTAGTTTTAACAGCCAGCATGATTAAATGGGAAGCATATAATTTAAAATCAGCCATTTCAAAAGTATGCCATTATACAGTTGACTGCCAAAGATACTTTTTTACAAACCAGTGTTAATTTCAAGTTTGTTGACTCTTTATTTGTGCCACGTTTTCAATTTTGTTACGTAGGATTTCCCAATATTTCCCCCAACTTCTTTTTTGCATTTATTTTTACTTACTAGTTTTGTTTCATCTAAGATGTTTTTTCCTGTGAATTGATTATTGAAAAGGTTTGTGTGCCTTTAAAGAGAGTGGATGTCCAAAACTGACACTATCATGAAGAATTCAACCTATGGGTTGCAATTTTTAAAATTATTTTTAATAGTCATTATAAGTTTATCACTCCATTTTGTTTGTTAAATATAATAATTTGTCAATGATTGTTCGAAAGTTTTTATACAGTACTTCATTTTATCTAATTTTTACAAATACATTATTGCAGTTGAGTTTTGTAGGTAAATCTCTAATGTACCCTTATTTTCTGAATGACTACATAAATCGTGTTCAAGGGGAAACCAACGAACAAATATAACAATCATTTGAAGATTAGGTGATGGAATTCTTAGGGACATCTTCCTTTTGTTAGTATTGTCCAAATAAGTGAAGTGTTATCTAGTGTTCCAAAAACATTTAGTAACATGGTGCAATGTCAAAAGTTCACAGTAACCACACTTTATAGTAATTTGTCATCAGTATTTTCATTAAGTTGCACTGCCCTTTTATCATCTTAGCACCATATTATGCTGAGTGACTTATTTCCAGTCTCAAGGTTTTTTTTTCTTGATGGGAACATTTGTAATCAGTTACCAAGCTATTCAGCACAAGAAATGTGTAACTGAATACAAGCATTTATGTAATTTCAAAAATTAGTTTATTTCAAATATGTACAATTGATTTACAGGTTCAGAGAAGCAAACAGTCAGACTGTGGCACTTGTATCATGTTATCCCTGGTAGCCTCATGTTGTACATTCGGTGGTAACGAAGGACTGGCGAGTTCTCTATCCTGATGAAAACCTTTCATCTCAAACATTCTTAACTTATGGTATCATTGCTTTAATTGTGATCAGCCAGAATTTCAAGTTTCACATTTGGCAAGGAAAACGCTAAGTGCCATAACAATTGTTAAACAATAAAATCGGTTAATTCTAAGAAAACTTGTTATTGGGTCATTTTGTAATATGTGTTAATTTGTTAATTTTATCTTGAACTTATTTAACTTCCCCATTAAGGTCAGTTTTGTTTACTAAGAAGTAATTAGGTAAAATAATTTCCAATAGGTAGCAAAAACATTTGATCAAAATAAACTGGCTTGGTGAGAGAAATCATTCTGATCTTGAATGTATGCCACATATTATACACAATGCCATGTTTTATGATTAAAATTATGAAGTTTCACACAAACAATTCATTTGCATAAACGAAACAAAAAAGTCAATAGACACAGCAGTATTGCCAAAAAGTTACACTAATGAAATCTATAATGTAGCCCGAATAATATAATTCATTCTAGAATATTTGAGAAAAAAAAGCTTAACACCCGAGTCAAACTGATGCTTCGTGAAATTAACTGGAAAACATAATTAGAAACCTTTAGAGTTAGTATTTGCATGCATAATATTTGTTTGCTGATTCAAAATATTAATCTTAATATGAATGGATTTGAGTAATGAATGGACTAGAGAGAACAGGATAACTTTATATTAATAAAAAAATACATACACCATAAAATAAAAAAGTGTAAATTGCGAATGGTATACACTGAAAACATAAGAGATGATTTTTCCCCATTGTCAATTCAGAAGAAATGATAAATCAACAATGTAAACATTGTATCTTGTTTGTGAAAAAAAAAAGAAAAAAAATTGAACTTGTCCGGTCACAAGCACCACTTATTTTTTAAGTTTCCAATATCACAGGCTGCAGTGTGTTTAAACAAACAGAATGCGTCAATTTTGTGTACCTTATACTACAGTACTGTAAAATTTGTAGTCACAACATCTTTAAATTATTAAGTATCTGGCCAGCTTTAACTGCTAAATTATGTATAATATAACATTAAAACTGGATTACTATTATAAGCAGTATCAAAAAAGCTGTGAAAAGAGCTATCACCAAATAATGCTGCAAACAGTTTGAAATGGGAGAGTAAAAGCCTTCATATCATCCCCTTTTTAATTGCAAGCAGCCCTTAATATATATATATATAGATAAATTTGCAAAATACTAAAATATGCAGTAACAGCTATATATAAAAAAATTAGAAATCTGGACCACAGGTATATACAATTTAGTTCTACAGGCTCCACGCCTGACCCGTGTGTTTTGGTAAGTAAAGCAGTAATAACTAGAAAACACTCACAGAGCGCAAATCCCCACCATAATTGATTAACTCCTGGATCACCACCAAAATCTAATCGATTTTAAACCCATTTCTGGCCTCTTGAAAATTTCATCAAAATCCATTCATAATTTTTTGAGTTGGCCTGTTAACTTTCCAACTCTTAAGATTGGCAGAGGTAATGCAATGAACCCTTAAAGTGAGATCCCTATACGTGGCTAAGGTAACAGTATTATATTACAAGTCTAAACTATTTTATCTGCCAATGAGGTTTGATTCAAGAGATTTTCACAGCAAAAACAACACTTCACTGGCTTCACAACAACTTAAATTTAGCATAAGTTGCTATAGATCTGTCTATTGACACTATAATTGTTTTCTAATATTATCTACTAGCTCATTACACTTACTGGCATATTTGTCTTATGGCCTTTTTATTTTAAAATTAATAATTTTGAATTAAAAGTCAAGTTATTTAATATTAATCAATAATTAAAGGTTCACTCTAATTACTTTAGTCGTTTGTAAGATGGACATTGTTATGTAGAAGAACCACAAGAAAATCAAAAAGATTCCACTGGCCATTTTAGGGCCAGCAGGCCCGCCAAGTTCTCCATTACTGAAAAACTTCAAGAACCTCCTGATAAGAATTAGTCCAATACAGAGTGTGGCGCAAATTGTGTAGATGATGACACTGAAGACAAGGTTCCCAGCTTGTACTTGAAATGACCCATTCTGAAATATAAAATACATCAATCATGCTGACTCTTATATTAAAGGTCCCTATAGTTAATTTAAAGCAAAACAAAAAATCTTTTGCAGTTAAGAAATGAACAAATGTGTCAGACAACGATGACAATGACAGGGACAGTTGCAGGTAACAAGAATATACACAGACAATACAATTTATATTTCTATAAACAAATTGAAAACCATAAAATAGGATCTTACATTGGCTGTATGGTAGATTGCAGCAATTAACCAAGGAAGTCCCAATCCAAGGAAAACATTAACTGAGTTACTCCCAGTAACATTTCCTATAGCATTGTCTGCATGCTTTTCTTGGGCTGCTGCTTGTTTGCTGGCAAACAGATCTGGGAGACTAGTTCCCAAGGCAACGAAGGTGATGGCAACAATTTCTTCTGGCATGCTGCACAGACAACCAAAAATACTTGCCAAATCACTGACAATGATCGTGACAATTCCAATCATGGCTAAAGCCATGAAGAAGGCTAGGAATCCACCAGCTATACTCACTGGGGCTACTATTGCAAAGATAATCTGAAAGTAAAACATGAAATTCAGTATCAAAATTTGTACATGAATTATGACCAATAAGAACAGCTCTAGATACCCTTTTAACTGGCACCTTAACAACAAGATTTGAAATTTTATATCACCAATTTCAGCGCCATTGAAACCCCAAACATCACCCAATTTAAAAAAAAAATAATAAAAGATCAAAGATCAATCAAAGATACGCACCTTAAACCCAAAAGACAAGAAATGCATTAAATAATCAAAAGATGTTGCATTTTCGATATCTCCTCCGTTGACATTCATGGCATTCTGGAATTGTTCTGCCCAGGTCTCTGTCTCTACACGCAGGGAATCAATGTTCAGGTTGGTCAGCTCTACCACTCTGCTCACCATACCATTGAATTCTGAAGGAAAGAAGTAGAGTGAGACGTTAAAGGTAAATAATTGGGATATTTTTCCAAAAATATTGAGCTAAATGAATATCAGATGCTTTCAACTTACCATCGTCGTTGACAAGAGTGATAATGGTTTTCTTGATCCTTCCTAGCTGTGCTCCTCCAGTAGGGTCAAATAATTCCACCTTAAAGCTTTCATCTTTTTCCATTTCCTAAAAAATAAGGGGCGATTTAAAAGCATACTCCTTTTGTTTTACGAAGGGTGTCATCTTTGTATTATGGCTGCAGTGTGTTTATTTGTTTTTTTATTCAAACCTATGGAATCATTTTGTAGATTCTCAGGGCATTAAGTTTTTGTTTTTCACATGATAGTTACTGTACCTAGGAAAATAGTAAATATTCAAAGAACAACCTATATTCAGTATCATGAAAGTCAGAATAAGGAATGTTCTTGAAACAAATTTAAACTTATAAGGTGAGAAGAAAAATTCTATCCCTGGTCAGTAATACAGTACAGGGGATGCAGTAAATGTAATCATAAATCAGTAACAACTTTCACTGAGACCATGGAAACATAGCTAAGATCGCAATACCTGGTCATCATATACAGTAATTTCCAGCATCTTGGTCACTTCCCCATGCTCAAATGTGAGAATTCCTTCACCTCCTTCGAAATCTTTCCCGCTCTTGGCATCCATGTCTTCTGTCCTCCAGGTGATGTTGACCTTTCCGTCTGCTCCATGAATTCGCTGGACAGGGATCATAGCCTTCCCAGCACTCTCCTTGAACAGGAAGCTGGGTTTTGCAAACTGAATGGTACCAGGCTCTGAAATAAATTTATCAGAAGGCAATTTAATAGAATAAGCAAAGTTATTATAATTGTAGAAATAATTGTAAGGAAAATATATCCAGCTGAGATATTTTTTAATGGCTACATATAAAACTGAGCAATATTTGGCTCTTAAAGCATATTTTAATTTAAAATTTATTTTTTAATTTTTCTTTTTTCTTTTAACTTTGTGGATAATTGAAGAGCTGATGGCTTCATTAATATTGGCATAGTTCAAACCCTTTTTCTTTGCTCTAATATGACACTACCTTGGATAACACTATCACTTGTAAATCACATGTAAATAAGTGAAATACAGATCAGGCTATCAAGCTGTAATTCACAATAGAGGTGTGATAAGCAGTGCAGAAAGATCCCTTTTCTTCTGAATGTGAACAATGTACAGTTGGCAAAAACAATGTTGCTACATAGATTTTGATCATATGCCAAGCTAAGGGAATTTGGGAAGGTTTGAATACATTCATCATGTCCAATGTGTAAAGGATATCAAAAACAACAATCAATTTTCCCCAGAACCTTTGAAACAGAGATGAGCTTAGGAAAATTGGGACGACTGAAGTACACTTATGTATGTGTAAATGATATCAAAGATGAGGATTAATTTTTCAAACAGCTTTTGATGGATTGCCATGTTTACCAAATTTGGGAAGATTAAAGCACACATATTCATATGTGCGAAGAACAACTAGCACAGATAACTAACAATTGCCAAATAGATTTGGATGAATTACCAAGCTAAGTATATCATCCTATATGTCTGTTGGTTTGGAGAAAAACACTTATAAACTGACAATTGATTACTTTAACACCCATTATCGATAGTTTTAATCTTCCAGGAATAAAGCCCTGTGCAACAGTATAGCAAATCAGGGGCGGATTTAGGGCGTCTTCTGGGTCTTCCGGAAGACGGTCAGATTTTCAAGTTTACATTGGTGGGTATCTAATTTTTTCTGTCGGAAGACGGTCAAAAATGAAGAACGGATCAACAAAGATAATTTGGAAGACTGTCAGGAAATAACTCTGCATCCGTCCCTGCAAATGATGTCATTTTTTTTGTCTCAGAATTTTCTCTTTTGATTCATAAAACCCTAGGAGTGCAACTATTTTCAAATTAGTATTATGCAACTATGGAAAAGGAATGCAAGACAGTATTTCATATTTAAACTCAAAAGATAGAGCAACTTGCAAATATGTCATCAAAATGCAAAATCATGCTTGACTTCACAGGTTGTCTGCTTCCTGCATACTCATCCATTTGCAATATCACTTGACTGTCACTCCATAACTGACCTCTTAATTCATTTAATTTTCAACAAGAGAACCTTTTCCTCATTCAGTACTCCCTAGAATTACTTCTGTTAATTGTTTGAATAAATTAAGCTGACAATGCATATATTTCTCACTATATGTGAGACTGTGTTCAGATCAATTTAAAGGTACCTGATCACATGCAATAAAACATGTCTCTTCCCGTGTCCAGATAACCCATCTGGAATACTATTCAAGGTTCAATAAGCATGCAATTGCGTGTGTTCCTTAAACTGTATCCAGCAAAACTGCATGGATATCCTATAGGGCATGTTATTTTAACCATGCCTGGCAAAACACAAGTGGGATATTTTCCACGAATAATTCAGAATACTTTGAAGAAACATAAAACAGAAGCGTACCTATAGCAACACCAGGAGATACAGCTATGTATTCATCCTATGATGCTGAGAATTTTTTCAAACATACTCAAACAGTCAGTGTCATCAATGCATTCATCAAATTCTATCAATTATATACATTTTTTTTCAAAATCCTAATTCATTAACTCACCATCATCATTAATAATAGTCACTTGGTTAATGGATTTTTTCCCAATGACTGCATTTTGGTCTGCGTCAAGAGAAAGTCTCACAAAGAAAGTTTCATCTGGTTCCCACTCATTATCATCAATGATTTCTATGTCAATGTATTTGGACGTCTCATTGGGTTCAAATACCATGGAAGTTTTGACGGGGATGTAATCTTTAGTAGCCTCTGCTGTGCCATCAATGGTTTCAACCCTGAAAAAGTGTAGAAAAAAAAGCTAAAAAAAAAAAAAAAAACATCAACTGATATACAAACTTACATGGCTACTAAAAGCAAAATAAAGAAAAATGCTTTACTCATAAGAAATTGCAAGGAAAACTAATGATTTCTGATGAAAAATTAGAGGGAAATTGAGATAGTCTAGGCTTGAATTTCAATTTATATAAAGGCACATTAGAAAACCTTCTTTTCAGCACCCCCAAGTGCACTACCGTCATGAATGACAAACAGTTGATCAACAGGCACCCATTTCCTTAGACTTCCTTAGGTAAAAATTAGAGGCTAGAGAGCAGACAAGTCCCTGCCATTTAACAAGATTGTCTGCGAGAATATGAAACTCCAGGTAAAATTAGGAAAAAACCGGCAGAAAATTGTATTTTCTTAGAACTACAGAGTATTTAAATGCCAGAAGAATTGATCATGTATATGTTTGCACCTGATGGCAACCCTCTGGCAAGAATCTCACAGATGATAATTTGGCTATATATTATTCAGTGTACAAAGAAGGATTTACAGTTTTTTTTTTTATCTTATGACATCTCTTTAAATATTTATAAAATCAATAACTTAAAACAATACTTTGTCCTATGTACATGAAAACTATTTTTGCATTGACATCACAGGATTAAGCTCCTGAATATAAAATACTCATTAAACCATTCCATTCATTTCAGTCACAAAATAATTATTAATGAAAATATTTAGAAATCATAACACTTGTCAATTTTATCTATACTCTGACTTCATGAATGAGAATAGGCATTACTTCTCATTGTATTATTGGTATATATATATATATGCAATGGAGAACGTTAATTAGTTTGTAAGATCAATACCTGGGGAAGGGCATCAACTGACAGCCCTAATGTTGTTGGTTACCAGACAATTCAGAATGCCGAGATGGTTAATCAATTATTCACAAGACTGCCAACGAACCCAGCCACTCATTGGAAAGAAATTACTATGGTTATGATACTTCCAAATTTAATTCTTAATCACCACAGTTTCTGGCATACAATTCCACACTCTTCTTACCACCACTTGCCACTTCTGATGAATTTTTAACATTGTGTTATTTTTCTTCTGAATTACATAGGTGAACTGCAGTATAGAAGACAATACAGGAATCTACGGGTTCCTCAAGCACCTATGAACACATGTTATTAGCATTCCATTTTCTATCATAGCATTTCCTGACTATTAAATGACAAAAAAGAAGTAAGCCCCCAGGGAGAGTAATTATTTTTTCAACATTTTTCATTTGAGAATACTTTGTAAGGGAAAAAAACTATTTCTTGCAGGCATAGCACCAGAGATGGGAATTATTTGTTTTTGTTTACTGACATGAAACGTATAATCTCTTTGCACCTGAGACAATCATTTGACTGAATAAGCTACACTTCTATCTCATTAGGGAATGAAGGCAATGGCCAGGAAAATAATCCTCATAGGGTCAAAAGCATCTCTCTATCTCTCTCAGCTGTGGTTGCACTATTTCATCCCTTTCTACAAAGAATTATTTTTTTGTGTTTAACTAGTTAGAGTTGCACTGACATGAATGCCAGAGAAATAGCTGATCATTTGGCTGGCGTATCTTTTAGTTGACATGGCAAATAATACACAGAGGATAAGAAGCATACCTCTTATCTGTTCACATGTTTTATCTTATTCCTATCTAAAATGAAAAAAAAAATCCACATATCTCATTTTAATTATACACCCTATATAAGTGCCTTAGCTATTTGAACAAAACTAATTTTCACAAAAATCATTATAGCATTATATCATTATAGCAACTATGCTCAGCAGTGTCTCATAACTAATTACTGTAAATAAACACATGTACAGTCATATATTTCATGATAAGCACTGTTTACCTCATCCAATCTACTTTCCAAAATTATAACATGGGCAGATTTAAATCACTGGGTGACTGGGCAGGAGTGCAGATAACAACTCAAGATCTTTTTCCATGGGAATCATCCAAGATAGCCCAAAAATCAAGTGGTATTCAGAACAGAATGAGGTCAGAAATAATGGCAGTCTATAAATTAGAATATATATTTTTCTAGTTTTTTTTTTTCTTTAGTTCTGCAGAATTACATTTTAAGCAAGACAGTACATATTTGCCATGCTTTGCGTGTGACTTTTGAATAGCTCTCTGAGGCTGTATTCCCAGAGCTTTTAGATCGATCTATCCCCGCGGGGAGTCTCACTACATTACTGTCAAATAATCCGGCTTAAATGTCCGTCCCGCCTACTACAAGCTGTAAGGGGGTAATTAACTTTCGTGTCCTCTCGGCTGACAGCTATTTAGCGTGAATGCCCAGGGAGTTAGGTCGATCTAAAGTAGATCGATCTAATCTCTGGAAATGGGGTCTGAGATGACATTCTAGTGCATGGAGCTTCAGCCTTATTGCTAAAAGGTTAGCTCTACCTTATGCAGATTTGGGTATCTTTCCTAGTCTTTTTGATGCCACGCAGCGCAGATAGCCTAGATTTAGATTATCTTGGATAATTCTAATTACAGTGTGCCAGTACCCATGTGCTAATTCCATTAGTGACTTGTTTTAAAAACAACCAACAAGAGATACTAGCTGAGACAACAACTGATCTATACAGTTAAAATTCTCTGCATGTGTCCGTGTGGGATAATACATACCACATGACCAGTACTGGCACATGCTTGGCAACAACCACACTCAGGTAAATGTTTGGAAAGCACCTGTTTAAACTTGGACCAGTATACTCCAGAAAAAAATCCAACACATGGCTTAACAGCTGAATAAGTTGAATTATTAGTAAGACACTACTACTTGTCATAAATCCAAATTTACAAACAAATAAATAAATAAATAAATAAATAAATAAATAAATAAATAAATAAATCCTCCTTTTATGTAATGCAAAAGATAATGCAATTAAATTTTCAAGGATATAAGGTTGTATTCCCTAACAAATAATGCTCATTCTCCCTAGACGTATAAATGCTTGCCTTATGCACATATGGTCCCTAAATGAAGAAAAAAATTCTGCATAAAATATTGGTGCCACGGGATATTTTTTCAGACAAATGAATTCTGCAAAAAAATACACAGATACACATTAAAAGATATGAATATTCCATCTGTGAGTGCTTACTAGAAACATATCCCATTACCTGATTAATAGTAACTTCCACCATGATGATCCATTGATAACAAAATCTATCAACACCAAATTGTGATCCCTAATTTCCTTTTTCAATAAACTACTGCAAAAAGATAATGTCTTGGAGTAATTTTCTCTAGAGAACTAATTGATCTTTATTCTACAACTGTCTTTGAAGTTTTCACCAAATACTTGAATGAATTTCACTAATATCAATGCATTCATTTTTTTTTATGTTGGGTCCCATTGTTATCCAGCATTGCTTAAAATTAAACACACATCTACAGAGTGTCTATACAACAAAGCCCAAAATGGATTTGATTATACTCTGCTAGATCCGTTTCCCTCTCAAACACGCAAGAGAAGATGTGATCAATGCTAGAGAAAAAACTCCACAAATAGCAACTGCATCCTATTAAACAAGACTGATAAATTGCATTCTGATGAATTTTGGGGATCAAATTTATAGCCAAATGCAGCAGCCAAAAGAACTACTGCACAGACATGCACATCAACTGTTCTAAGTGCGTTACAAAAGTACAAAAATACTATTTGCAACATTCATTTAAGTATCAAATTGCAATAAACAGACATACTAGTATGACTATCTATGACTGGTTATCTCATGCATCCCAGACCAAGATTACCAGAGATGAGAGAACAGTAAAACATTTTTCAGGATAAAGCATACTATCCCATCACTTTGTAGCCATAGTAATAATCAATAATATACATTAGAATGGTAAAAATAACCATCAAAAAGTGTGGGTGGATTCAAAAGCCCAATTCAGGAATCATCTTTTCTGAAGAAGCAGACATGTAGCCCACATTTACGTTTAGCTGACATGAAAGGACTGGATCAATAAATGTTCCTGTTTCTAAAATGATTGCTATCTCAATTCCACAATATTGTAATAGTACATGTAGTGGTTGTTGTTTTTTTTTTTTTTTTTTTTTTTGCATACTAGCAAGCATTTTAGACATCATTTTCACCTTATGCTTATCCCTGGTCTATACCAGTGACAGATCTAGTATTTAGCAAAGGAGGAGAGAAGGGGCACATGGATTAATTTTTTTTACCTCGTTTCGTTTTGTATTTTTGTATGACATAAAAAATGGAGTATAGAAATAAGATGGGAAAGAGTCTTCTCTTGCAATTAGTAAAAATACCGTCATAAAATTATCAAGGCATTAAATCTACATGAAGCACAATTTATATGAGAACTCACTCGGGTTCAGTAATATCTAATGTAGCAAAAATAGTATATATTGAATGAAATATCAGGAATGGGGACTAAACAAGTTATTCCACTGTAATAATCTCAATACATGTGGCTAATTGAGCAAAGACTCATAGACTTTCTCTTAAGCTGGATCAATCAAATAGTTCACTCAGTGGATACATGAGATATTTTCATCAAAGGGCATAACTGCATATCAACTGGAATTTTTTCTACATTTGATTTTTACTCTCTGCGTGCATGTGTGTACGCATGTGCAGATCTGCGAAAATGAATAATTAAGTACTTAAAAGTTAAGCATAAAAATCTTGAAAACATCACAGTGAAGAGACAAAGAGCTGTAAACATAAAATATACTTAGGAAAGGGGCGAGACAATACTAAGTATGGCAATAAAAACAGGCCATAAACCCTCATGGCTCCCTCCCATGACAATGGACAAGTGCACAGTCAAATCAATGTTAATTTTTAATCCACACTTGTGTGATCTACCATATCCACGCAATAATTAGAGAGGTGCAGGTCAAATTTAAAATAAAGGAAAATAAGACAGTTTCTGCAACATTAAATATAATTTTATGTTCATGTCCTTACATGGTTTGAATGGCCATGATAATAATGGAATGATAGTACACTAGCTAAGGCACATTCTACTCAAGATTTAAGTAAAAAATTTCCTCAAATCATATCTAGTATGCACTTTTTAGAGAAAATTGAGTTGTACTGAATATAAATTTCATAATATATACTGGCGCATATGGAGTAAATGTTTTGAAAACAATGCAGCACAGTTAGACTGTTAATGGAAATGAACGTGCATTTTGGGCTCAAGAAACTAATCATAATTTCTATTATAAAAGGAAATGGAAGGCTAAGTAATCCCATTTGAACAACCCTGACCCGATCGCAGACTGGAACCATCAAGGCACATCTCTGCAGAGATGGATTTTTTTTTTTTTGCACTAAGTAGAAGTCTACCGATTGGTCGATCTATCACTTGAAACAATGAGAGTTCCTGCCTTGTCAGAAGTTTCTAAGTAGTTCTATGACAAAGTATGACAAACAAGTGGCATTGTTCACCTCAACATGAGTACATCCCATGTGGGCCTGATATTGTTTCTATGTTGTCAAGTAGAATCCATGAACAGTTTCAGAGATAAAAAAATTCTTTCAGGGATAAGGCTCTAATCTTTTGGATCAAAATGAAGCAAGATTTTCCATTTTCATTATTTGGTCTGTTATAAGTATGTTTTGTTCAAAACATTTAAACTTCAAAAAACCATTAAACAAGGAAGCTTAAAATTATATCAACATATGCATGGTTTACTTACAATGAAAGATAAGAATAAAAAAATGACCTGCAAAAAAAAAACGGCTGCATTTGGTGCTTGAATGAATAAGTTGAAACTGTACATTAAGGGAGAAGAATTGAGGGTGTGATCAAAATCTGTCTAGTTAAGTGGAGTATTTTGCACCAACACTGGCCCTCTATGCCATGTTTTTATAATCTTGAACAGAATTTTCTTAAACATAACCACAGTGAATGACAAAGAATAATAGACAATTGGTTGCCAAAATATTTGTAAAAGAAACAATGTCATTACAACTACAAATATCACGTAATACAGCCACAGAATACTTTCCTTTTCAATATGCAATCTATCTCTTATATTTGCTGCATTTCACTACAGGCCTATTCATCAAAATAATTGAGTATCTGTCAGCATGGAATAGGCACTCCCTGAACCCTTGTATCAAATACCACATTAATTTGCATCAGAAATTGATGAAAACCATTAATTTCTCAGGCACGGAATAATCAACCATTCTTCTGATGTTAACTGTTGCATTGTTTAGACCATACATCAACTGTATGTCCCTAATAAACATGCATGTGATGAAGAACTCAAACACAAAATGTGCATGTTGTCAATGTAATTCAGTTCCAAAGTAATGACCCTAAATAAATGCTATGTATGGCTTTTTTTGTATCTTCCAGACTCAATGTCCCGTCTCATGGACGCACACATATCAAAACAACCAATGGGGAAACATTATGAAAGAGCAGCAGAATTAGTCTGCTGGAAGTAAATTAGTAAAGCAGCTTAATGGTTTCATTCTCTGGTGGTGGGAATCAATGTGACGGCTGCTATTATCATTATTCCAGTAACAGGTCTCTGGTAATGGTGTGTACTGGGACCACTGAGAGTGATTATATAACTGATTTCAGCTGAAAATTAGAAAGTGCACCCAGAAATCAATATATTCACAGGCTGATCCATGTCTCCTTTTTTCCAAAGAGAAGATTCAGCTCTCATTTCTTATAAAAAAAGGGGGGGGGGGGGGGGGGGGGGGGGCATTAACCACATACTTACAATGGATAATAACAGACAGTCAAGAACCAAATGAAAATATGTAAAATGTCATTGGTTTATACATACTAAAAAGAATAATGCAAATATAAGATGAAATATCCAAAACAACTCTCCCACTTAAAATAGGAGTGAGTCTTAATTCCATTAATGCTTAAGTGCACCTCTAAAAGCAAAGAGGACAAATTATTGATGAAAGATACATCATTAAAATTACTTTTGATTTGATGATGCTTTAAAAACTTCTTTATGCTTGACTTCACATTTTCCGTTCATATTTTTATGTCATCACTGGCCATTTAAATATTCCCAAGTCCCAAGTATTGATGAAATTAAATGAAACAACTAAGAAAAGTTCAAATGTTTTACACATAGCACATTTAACCTATGATGCAAACTCTTAAGTCACAAGACTTGATATGTTTTCCCACAAAATGTTTGCTCCTTTGAACTATTAATCCCAGGCACCACAATAAGTGGCAAAAGAAAAGCACAATAATCACCTGAAGATCACTTTTGAGTCCAATTTCCCACTTCGTCTGATGCCAATCCTCACACGCTTTTCGTTCTCCAGTACAGCACACGAGGTGGCGGTGAATTCAATGACGGCCCTAGTACCCTTCTCACTGAGGTCAGTCAGGCTCCCCTGGGATGCCAGTCGATCTTTTTCTGGCTCATGGTGCTTGGCTGCCTCATAGATCTATTTAATACATGCTTTTATTAGTTATGCACTGTAAGTGTAACAATACTTTGTAATATTCTGCAAACTGCATCTTACAATACAATGATGTTCAAATTATTACTAATTTTCAAACTTTAACAAGAAAAATATGCATGATTTTAGGTGTTCAAACTGCTCCCAAAGTCTGCTATATATATATTTAACATCTGCAATACAATGAATCATCATGTTTTTTAAGGTTTAGTCCAGATACATGCAGATAAAAAATAGTTTGTGTGCAAAGTTTAAGTGTATTGTACCGGATTCATATATTGTTTTTGTATATGTACCACTAAGTTATGTTTATTCTCACAGTTGTTCATATCTTAAGCATTAACCAACAGAATGTTAACTGAAATTTTCTTATCATGTGCCTGCATGATAAGAAAACTTCAGATATTGATTTGTTACTGATTCACAAAAAGTGTGAAGTTATTTGAATTTTCTTATCATGTGCCTGCATTTAGGAAGCTTGTTTTTTTTTTTTTTATTCCCATGATTAGTTATATTATATGCATGTAAAATAAACACCCATATCAAATTGTCAAACAATAAATAAATAAATAAATAAATAAATAAATAAATAAATAAATAAATAGCACTCATGAACATACATCCTGCAGATCTTTCTTCATAGTGGGCACCAACTTGTTTCCTCCGGTCAATCCACGGGTGGCGTTTATACGATACCAAGCTCGATTATGAGGCACATTTTCTTGATATTTTAGAGCTGCCAACTTCGCCATTTCCTCCTCAGACAAGTCGGGGTGCTTACCAATTTCCTGAAAGAAGAGTATATAAAAAGAAATATTGATAGAAAGCAAATGTTGGTTTGGCATGTAGAGGGCAATGGCACAGTTTTAGTTAACCACAACTTATTTTTCTGTTTAGCCACATATTATCATTGTATTATTCACATTCTAACTTATTGCCAAGCCATGACACCAATCTTGTAAGTAAGCAATCTTTTAAAGGTCAATAGTATGCTTTGCCATTGTGGTACTGTATGACATCCAATGCATGAAAAGAGCATTTTATATAATATATATTATTATATATAATATATATTATATAATATATAATAATATATATTATATAATAATACAGAAAAATAGGGTGCATACCATACAACACAAAATATAATACAATATAATACAAACGTTCCTATATGGATTCTTATTACAGCATAACACATTAAAATTTTTTGTGCCAAATAAAAAAAGAAAGTTATTTGTAGCCAGGAGTTTTTTACCTTCAGAAATTCTGCCAGGGCTTCCTTATCCACATCTCCATCCTCCAAAGAATGGTGTTCTTTCTCATCTGTAAAAAATACAAGGTTCTCGTTTAACCTTTGGCAATGAAAATAATCACATTAAAAGCAACGTTGACGTACTGATACTATTTAGGTTAGGTAATGCAATATATTTTTTCAACAAATCCATTATCAGTATTCACTTTAAACACAAGTTAAAGAACACACAAAGGAGTTAAGGAAAACTGAACAAAACCGGTGAAAGTTTTGTTGAACATTCTCACTGGACAGTAAGTGACAAATTAATGTGTAAATTGTAAGAATATAAGCAACAAAATGCACATGTGGAGGACCTCTTTAGATGAAAGTACATAGGGAAATGTATGCACCTGTGATTCTGTATTCTGTATAGAACTATATGTTTTAACATAAAAGTACACATGTTCAGGGGTATTGGCATTTGCAAATTATCTTTTGGGGTTTTAAGCTTTGTGCTGAAGCACTAAAATTTGTACTTATTTGCTTGTGTGCTAATACTAATTATTTGATTGTCTTACATAAAATGAAAGAGAAAATTGTGGATTTTGACATCTTATTAACCAGCAGACCAATCACCAAATACAAATTCACAGAGACAAGCAGTGTCCACTGAATAGCTTTTCAAGCCCAAAGAATATAGCTCTATAAGAGAAATACAAACACCAGGTGGACCAAGACAACAGATAAATGTATTCAGACGTAGGCGTAGACAGAGGAAACATACATACTAGTACCTACAGAGATCGTAAAAAACACACTTTATCAGATTTTCTCATGGAGGATAATCATCTAACCCAGTCACAGCAACTGACTAATGGGTAAAGCAAAATCCAATTTCCCCACACCACAACATATCCACAAGATACGTATACTTTAAGAATCTATGGGATGACTTTGAAGTTAAACCAATGGCATTCCTTCTATACGTTACAGCAAGAAGTACTATAGATCACCTTCCTAATGCTTGGGGACTGGGATGGGATTCTAGTCTGTCTACTGACCCTGTCCATCTTGTTAGACAATACTTTGGCACCCATGATAAACTACAGGTGCATTAGTGTCATTATTTTCAAACGGCTCAGGGATGCAGGCATACATGTAACTGTATAGTGATTCTTACCAATATGTCATAGAAGGGACATGAAAGGAATTTAGAGGACCATCTGTCATCTTATCCACTCAACTGCCGAGACACTTTCACTGATTCATAAAAACGCATGACTGTATTCAATATGTTGAGGGTGTATGCTTATCTAGACTTTAAATAACATCAATGCAATATCATGTTGATATGCATTTTGAGAAATAAGGCCTAAAAAAATGTCATTTACAAAGCCATATAAGTTTTTAAAGTGTACTATATTCAGCTTACTGTCATATATTACTGGGTTGAAAACAGGGCGTATATCATACATCATGGCTGTATAGGTGTAATGACGGGGAATAGTCAGGAACATCTTTCATGCAAACTATCCATCAACTATTTATTGAGAGATCAAAATGGCCCTTTTCCGGTCTTAATAATTTAGAAGTACACACTGAGAGAGGAGACAACAGTGCATAGGTTCACTGGAGATATTCAAGTCTTCAAAATGAATGGTTGAAATTAATAAGAAATTCACAAACTAGAAAGGTTTTCCTTGAATAAAAAATATATAACAAGATGTTCATTCACTTGACAAAATTACGTGTGAATCTGTACATGCATGAGTGTGCATGCTGTGTTTGTGATTTGCGTTACCAGGATGAAGTGCCTCAGGTTTAAAGACCAAAGTTATAAATACACTCTATAAAACTGAGCAGTTCTCAATTCTGATATTGGAATGAATACAGTTTCCTGTTTTGATAAAAAATGATACATTGTACCAAAGTCCTCATGTCAACATATTTGTCTAAATGCAATTATTCTGACAGAAAATCTATTTCACAATCAGGAAATTTTGACGTTTTACACCCAAGTCTCAAATCCCCCTGATAATTGTGCATGTACTTATGCAAAGTGGTAAGTAACATGTAAAAAGATCAATTATTAACACCTCTTAAGTCAACAAAATCATAAAGTACGCCTAGTTACTGTAAATAAGAGATAGGAGGCAAATGATCGAAAAGCATTGTTTAACTTCATTATGCAGAGGTGTACATGAATAGGGCGTATACTGTTTGGTGTATTAGGTGTTCTGTGTTAATGCTGTTTTAGTTTGATATTGTAAATAGTGACTTAATGCCTTTCTAAATAATACTGTAATTGATGCATCAATTAATCAATACCTAGACAGCAACTTCAGTTACGTACTAGTGTTTTAACAGTTACTGTAGCTATGGAGACTGTAACTTATCCTATAGATGGCGTATTAAACAATCGTGTACATTTGTCTAATATGTCATTAAAGCTTCCCTGTGGTAATTTGAAAAACGTGTATGTTTGGAAAAACATATATCACAGTGTTTTGTTTATATGTCCCTGTTCACTGTTTACCCTACCTTGTTTCCTTTATCACTTTTGGTGCGAGAGGTGGGTACCTACTCCAAAATATTTTTCTGTAAGTTTGGATAACACAAGTGTTCCACTGATAAGTAATGTAAGCTAGTAGTACAGATAGAAGTGCATGTCCATCTTGTATAGGGTGTTACTGATGATTCAAAGAGACAAAACTTTGTGCAAAATTATCTATCCTTCAATATAAATCATAAATACTAACCTGCAGACTTTCATGTGTGTTAAGTAAACACAACAACTACAAGAACACTAAGAAAGAAACCATCACGTGAAATATCCACTTTCTTTTGATGATCTAGTTTGGTGTCTTCTTTTTTTCAGAAATACAAGTATTGTGTGTTAGATTGTGCTTGAAATGATGTGTAAAAGTAACAGAGATGGTCAAATTTGAGACTTACATCTGTTTAAAATGGTCAATCCAAAGTAGCTTACCTCTATTAAAGACATACTTAACGCCTTTTTTTAATTTACGAAGACCTGAAGAACACAACATAAAGTGATATAGTGAAAGAGGTCCACATCCGTGTTATATACAGAAAATATGTATCTTAATTTCCTTCAAGTAAGTGATTTATATATGTGCCAATAAAGAAAAGAATGCTATATGAAGGAACTAAAAGAAAACCAGAACATTTGTTATATATATATATACACCCAGAAGTACGCCATCTAGTAAAGCCATGCCTTGTCCCGTTATATAACAGAAGTTTAACTCTCTATTTCTCTGCATTGATTTTTCCATCAGATCAGTATCAGTGCAGGTCAATGTCTGGCTCAGCAGCCCTGAACACAGGGTAATATTTTCCACAGCCAATTGAACACTGCACTTTTGTCCGTCAAGATTAGGATGAAAGGCATTCTTTTTATAAGACTGCAGTATAAGCTGATGCTGTTACGCTCTAGCACACTGAAAAATATCTGATAATATTTTCTATGCATGCATTATTATTCCCCCTAGCCATCCAACAGCCTCATAATTATACCTCTGAGAAGGTTGGCATTTTATGACACGGTTTAACAGTTGGCCATGCAAACATGATACCATGCAATTAAACGTATTTCAGTTTTTACGCCTTAACTATGTTCTGGTTGCAGTTTTGGTCAGTACTAGCATGTTGGAAAAATAATTATTATATATTTTCCCATTAATATTCATTCAATATAGGCTCACTTTAACATTTGAAATTTTATCAAATTTCTGAAACTTTTATTAGAAAATAAAATTTTAAATCAAAATATATTTTATTCAAACATATGGGTAATGGAAGTGCAAAAATATTGGTTAAGTTCCAGATGTTGTTTTGTTATGAAAATAAAGGGTTCATTTTTCTGAATAGCCATATCAAAGATGTGTAATGTGAGAGTGAGCCTAGGTTTATGGTTTTATTATTTCAATTTGTTAGTACTCCATTCAAATTAATTCATGCAGGTCATTCTGTCTGTTTGTTACAATCAGATGCATGTATGAGTGGTTATATAGGGTAAGACACTACAAAGGGATGGAAGAAAAGCATAAAGTTTGACACAAGAAGCTATTCAGTGTTATGGAAAAGACTGTTTTATCAATCTAACATGAATCATGATGCACCTCATAATTTCTGAATTCTACAGTACAGGACAGGTATGGTATGTTTGGAATGTTACCATCTACTATCACTATTCATTCAAGAAGGAATATCCCAGTACTTTATACTGTAAAAATACACAGGTATATAGTGAGCTATTAATATGTATATTTCCCTTGGATTTAGGGACAGGGTATTAATTTTTTATCATTAAAATAATAAAATATATTTCAATCATGAGGTAATGTTAAGTACAGTATATGTAACATTCCTTAATGCTCATTATTATTATTTTTTGTGAGTTAAGGAAAGATCTCCCTGAACTTCAGCATCTTGTGGACAATCACGTCATCAAGAATGCTGTCTGATGAACTTAAAGAACTTAGAGTAAACAATATCTGATTAACAGCTCTGAAATTCAGGGAAGGAAAACGGAGTGTTTAATGGGGAAAAAAGAAAGTGCTATAGGAGAATGGGAGATGTTTCTTTCTACCAGTTTCTATGCAGAGCATCACTTAAGAGCAGTGCCTTTAAAATATACATCAAATACAACTGTACAACACACAGCCATGTCATTTGGGAATTTCAAAATGTGTGATTTACAGTGAAACAACACAAACCAATACAGCTTGATACAAATCTCAAATGACATGCCTGAATATAATATCATGCGTTTTCAAACATTCACAAATTAAAACAAAATTTCATCTGAAATGCAACTCTGATACTGACATTGACAAGCATGAACAACATACAAATTTAACATTTGAATTTCACACAAGCAAATCAGCTCAATACTTAAAAAATGTGCATCTTTAAACAGAAACTATATATCTAACATAAAACCTGTGACAAGACCAGTGTTCAACCACCTGCTCTTATGCAATTACAAATTAAAATGAATGTGCCATCATCAACATCAAAACATGATATTTTGATGCAAAGTATATTCAGACAGATACAACAGGTACATTCAGACTTGCTTTCAACCATTGGGTGCTGATCAAGAAAATATTATCACAATGCTGAAGTAGCTTATTTCAAGTATGAAATATTGAATTTCAGTAAGTGCCATGATCTTCATACTGACTGTGTAACACTGCTGCAGTAAAGAAATTGTCACTTTACCAATTAAATAATTGACCAGAGAATGGACTAGAATTGATGTTTCATGAGTGGCAACTGGGCAATATCAACAATTGCAATTGGCATCTTGCCAAGACTCACTATGTGTCCGGCATGAAATAAAAGAAACTGACCATGCTATTCATGATGGTTGGGGCTTTCAGCAGAAATGGCTCTTCATTGTATCGTCTGGAAGGAAATCAGAGAAAACCAAGGCTGTGTGTAGGGCCTGACATCACATGAGACTGGAAAATGTGCGAGATTTGGTAGAGGTGGAGTTCAAGAATAAGTGTGAAATCTCACCTTACTTTAAGATGAAGGAGAAACTTAATCTTGGGTGATCCTCATCTGACCAATTTCAAATTTAATTCACTATTAAAACCAAGGACCTGATCTCAGAGATTGATTAGCCTTGTCATATTTCAACCATTAGATATGAAACTAAATACTATTAAAAACAAATTGCTCAAAGCTAAATATACAACAGCAAATTGTGATCATATATAGTAATTATAAAACACAAGCCGAAATATTTTCATACTATTAGCTTACGGCCAACCTGGACCACCTAGTGGTCAGTGAGTAACAACATCTACTCATATCAGTGTGACAAAGGCCTACTAGTACATCTAGATTGGCCATAAGCTAATGGCATGAAAATATTTCAGCTTGTGTTTTATAATTATCATATTTGATCCAACTACATGTGCCAAGCTAACGTTGATTTTTGCTCATTTACTAGAGCAATTGTAATGTTTGAGACTATAAGGGCAAGGAACTGACTGTCCATTTTTATTAAATCAAACCGTCAGCTGCCTTATTTATATTATTTTGATTTATATTTTATCTCTTATTTGAGTGTTTGTTTTGTCAGAATGATTCAAC
This sequence comes from Lingula anatina, assembly GCF_051362555.1. Lineage (NCBI taxonomy): Eukaryota > Metazoa > Brachiopoda > Lingulata > Lingulida > Lingulidae > Lingula > Lingula anatina. Next base: position 16,607,643 of record NC_141768.1, read on the forward strand.
ATTTTGTTCCAACTTGTATTATGCATGGGAGGGAGAATGAGCAAATACTGTCATTTGTGCACAATACAAATTGGCACAGCTGTACTCTTGATCAAATTTCAAGATTGTGAGCATCTCTTATCTAGCTTAAGAGTACAGAAATTCATTTTTGTAATACTTGGTCATTACTTACTGCATACTTTGATTAAATAAAAAAAGGTATACTGAATCACATCATCATTCAATGGACAAATATTAATTGAGGTCAAGAGGCACAAGCATTAGATATTTTTCACATGCCAACTTTATGAGGTTTACCACAAAAAGCAAGCCAGAGCATGGAGTCAGGTCAAGAAATGAGGTGAGGTAATAAATATCAAGATTGCCAGTAAAAGTGTCACATCACTTAGCAAGGTGGGTGGAGGAGATAATACTATTACTGGGCGGATACAAGTTTGTCCTTTAAAAAGGAGCAGCGGATGGTGTGTCACTCAGTCAAATATGAAGCATTGCACACTACAAGGAACAGTTTAACTCATTTACTAGTATTTACCCACTTCCGTAGCAAATGTGAGGGAACAATAATTCATTAGTCCATAGCAATTTTTTCATGAATTTAAAAAAAAAATTGCGAAGAAAAATGACTACATTAGATATACGGTCAAAGCAAGTGCTGATGCAAAGTCACTCAAGTTTTCGATCAAACAGAAGTTTCATACTATACATGTACAGTACTCATGCAATAAAACTTTTATGCATTTTATGTCATTGCAAAATTTGGAAGATATCAAACATGTTCTAATCTAATATAGCTATGAAATTTCAAAATAAATAAATAAATAAATAAATACTATTAACTTGGTGCAAAATCTTTTTACAGTTAAAAACTCACCAAATCCCAGTTCTATCTTGTTGTCATCCACTTGTTTCTTGGTACAGAAGTCCTTGTCAGCGATATAAGCTACGATAACCAATATGGGGAAGAAGAGGAAGGTGATGACGGCCTCCCAAAGGTCCACAACATTTGGGGTGATTCCAACAAGTATGATGATCAACCAGACGTAGGCAAATATACTGGTAAATGATGTTATGGCAAACACCTTGACACTTTTGATCTGTCGGACCTCAGGTGATGGAATAGCCATAATACAAACAGCGATAATACATAAAAGATTGAAAGCAGCAGATCCCACAATTGTACTCGGTCCTAAAGCTTCCGCTTCAAATCTGTTCTTTATGATACCATATACAGACAGCAGGATCTCAGGTGCACTGGAGCCCAGGGCCATGAGAGTGAGATTAGCAACTGTATCGTTCCAAACTCGGACTTCAATTTCTTCATAATCATTTTCATCACCTGTGTTCTGTTTTGCTACTTTGATTTTTCTTGTTTTGCTCGTAATTTTTTCAATAGCACACATAAAATAGTCTGCTATGATGGACACTCCAAGGAAGCACCAAAGAAGTCCAAGTAAGTAGATAAATGCACGGAATCCTATGCTCCATGTTGATTCATTAGTGAGGGGCAATATTAGTCCATAATCATAACACTTGTACACAGTGTAATCAGGGCAGGTTGTATTGTTACTCATGCTGATGGTGGTTCTTAGGAGTTTGCCAACTCCTGCAAATTCTGTTATAAATACCTCTTACTAGGAATTGACTGCAATCAATACACTGCTGTTATATACCTGAAATATATTATTAAAAGTATAGATTTACAAGAAAAGTACACAATTTCTTTGGCATATAAACTTGAAAATTAAAATTTACTTAAAATTAAAAACTAAGTCTAACATATCCCTTACTAGTACTTATAGTTTTCCACGAAATGTGCACAGAAAACGTTTCCAACATTGTCTACATCCCCCTAACATCATATATTATTAAAATACATTGTCCTAAATAAAAGCTGGATACAGGTACCACCACATTGCCAAGGGGCTGAACAACACAACTTCTTGTGGGATCATTATGTAAGAAACACCCACCTTTTTTTAGCTGTCAACATATATTTTCAGTCTTAATTTCTTAGCTTGAACTTTGAACACTTGATATCAGACAAAATGCTTTGTCTATATATTCAGATAATCATTTCGATGATCCTTCACTAACCAGCTTAGTCCATTGTAGTTTCCAAATTATCAAGAATTTATCATTGCTCAACAAACACTGATAATAGATAACTGACAAGCATTTCCTTACCTGTACATTGATGGTTGTTACCTGTATTTGCCTTTCTTTTAAATAATCCAAAATTCATCACAAAATATACATAATCTATCAGTATTAGATAAACACACTCTTTGATGAGTTAGACTAGCAGTGCTGACAAGAGAAGGAAAGACGTCTCAGAGTGTATCATATCTCAGTAAACACAAAGCAAAACAAAATCACTACTTAAGAAGAAATGCATGTACATTTCACCTTATATAATAGCGGGTAGGGTGTGGCATCTTTTTAGATCAATTTTAAGTACAGCTTTCACAAGTATGGCACCACCCAAAACAAGCCTTCTATTATGTGACATGCTTACAACCCTTGGACTGGAGTGCATCAAAAATGTAAAATTGGAGTCTTATTATCTAAACAACTACACCAATGATTCATACATAAAATTCCTTGACCTAACTCATGTGAAAGTGAAGTTTCAATATTGTCACTTACTGCAAACGAAATGATTCCTTAAATTCTGGCCATGAAAATATCAAAAACTTACTATCTCAACTTCATCCCCGCTTCACCTGTAACTAATGGACACCTGCTGATCAATCAGCTCCCCAAAATGAATGGCTACCTGTCCAAACAGATTACCTAACACCAACTTTTCTATTATGTAATAGTGTATTGAAGCTGGAGCTGCTCATGAAGGCATCATAATGGGCTGATGCATCCTCCAGCAACCAAAAATTCACTCAAGGCTGCAAAGATGACTTTATTTCTTTTCAAACACAAGTCCACGGGAGTGGGGTGGTAGGTGATGTTAAAATACTGGTACCCTCCCTCTTTGGGTGGAAGAGGCCCTTATCCCTCTGAATAAAAATTTGATCCACTATGGTTGTATGCTATTTCTCATGTTGGGACAACAAGGATTTTTAAAGGTCGACTTTTTCAGAAAAAAGCACCATTGACTGAAATAAATCCAAAATCACAGGAGAAATGAACAGAGAAAGCTGTATATGCGTGAATTTGCAGTGGATACATATTAGACAGAGAAATACCTGTATATATCTAATAGGGTTGTCAATTACATGAGGAATGGCCAGGTAAATTGAGGACTGAATGGTTATCATACATTTGTAACAACTTTCAACTATTACACATAAATGTAGTCTATGACAGTAAGCATAGTTGTCTGGCCACAAATCTACATTAACTGACCTGGGGTAGCAGTAGTGGTAGACCCATAATCCCATAAAAGCCTTCAGGCACAAACCATAGCAATCACCACAACAGGGTAAATATTGTATGATCATAGGGTGTTAACTGCAAAGCTACTTTCCGTATTATTGGATTGAATTGAGAGCAGAAATGTAGCACTGGCAATAAGAAAAATGAATAAATAATGGCATAATGATACGGAAGTATAATGATACCCATTACGCTACCAGCACTTAACATTTGTTTTCTTAACCTTGAGACCTACACTGTATGTGTGCTTTCTTAACATAAAAGCAAATATATGAAGGATCATTGAGTAAAACTTAACAAAATCCAGATAAAAAAATATGAAAGGGATAAGATGCGTGCAATACTACACACTTCACAATCTATCAAAAAAAAAAACCCATAGGCAATAGATGGTACTTCACTTGATACTCATATGCATTTACTTCTAAGTTACCTCTAAATACTTCTAAACTTTTGTCAAATATGCATTATTTTAAAGATAAAAAAAATGACAACTTTCTACCTTATCATATTTTGGTACTTAATTCTCTGCTAAGTAATACTTACAAATATACAACTAATGTACAGCTATAAAAAAGCTTTCAACAGCAAGGTTATCTTGTCAGCAAACGAGTTTGATCAGATCCACCTTAAAATAGTGCCTCCAATGCCCACATGATGTAAATCCGCATACCAAGGGTGTGAGCATGTTCACTTCCTAGCATCCCAAATCAAACTCCCACCCACTATGTCCTACATACATCCAGGCAGGCAGACAGCTATGTGTGCCTGAATCCACTGGCAGTGACTCACTGTAACCAATCCATGACCTTTCAAAATTGCATTATACATGGTCTTGGCATGCATAGAATTTCAATACAGTTAAATTGGGTCTTTACGTGTATGGATAATCAGGTTTAAGGTTTTAATGAATTAGTTGATGTCATCAGCCTTAACTTGTAGGAGTTATACCTGCCCACCTTGAAGCACCCCGAGTTTTAGATTCTGCTGAAAACTCACCTAAATTACATGGATTATCATGATTACATGGATTACCAGGAGAGTTTTCCAACAGACCCAGAGACCTGTGATTATCTTCAGAGGAAAGTTTATTGAATTTGAGACAGTAAAAATCACTTCTACCAAATGTTCAGGTCTTCAACAACTACAACCAACCACCACCTTATGGCATACAAACATGAAAATATTGTAAACTAAACCAAACCAATGGGTTGTTGGCTTATCATAAAGTTTTCCACTGCAAATCCATAAAATCTGATAGCATACAGCACTTCTTTATGGTCTTCTTTGCTTTTTATACATCTTATCTTTGTTACACATAAAATTTCAGAGTTAACAGATACACTAGTAACTAAATCATTCTATTGTGTGAATGTACGTTAAGTCTTTCCTACCAGTAAACAACAACAAAAAAGTAAATAAGATATAATCTGCATTCTTAACCTACCTGCCAAATGCACATCTTTTTAAAGATAGAACACAAATATGCTCATGCAATTTAAAACAAATAAACTGTCACACCGGGCCTGTCACACCCTGCTTTGTGGGAAGATAAATGATACTGATATATGCCTTTGAGATTATTCCTATTCATATCTGAGGTTAACAGAGCATGACCAGTCGCGACTGTATGCTAGTGAAAGTACCTTATGCCTGTCTGTCCCAAATTGGCTCTAAACTGGGCATATCTTAATTAGTACAGGCATATGAGACTTCAGATATCTACATGTAGATTAATCTGGCGTTTGCTAAACATGACAAGATTGATAATCAAGTCATGGTTTATTGCAATTCCAAGTAAAATATGAATTGATATACATCTTACATGACAGAGGCACATTCATATCCTTTTGTTATTAGGCATAGAAGAATGTCCATGTGACAGTAACATATGGACATTCCTCTGGGCATGATCAGGTACTGGTAGTATTCTATAATACAGGTGCTACTTCCATAAGCCAATTGTCATAGACAAGTATTTCCCATAAAAAACAGGTCACTTGAATTGAAGTTCCATATGGAGCCATTTCCAAACAATTCATCATTCAGATACATTTCCTTGTCAGCATAACAGGTCAGAGCACTTGCTTACATACACCACTATTAAATTACACTAATTTGTTTACTTTTTTAAAAAATGTGGTATATACAAAAAAATGACAGAAAATGTCAATTTACCTCAAAATCCTGATACCGTTCAAAATGTTCTACCACATCTCGGATACACTCTAGTCTCCCAGGTGCTTTACAATAAAATTATTGAACCAAATTGCAGTTCCATTATTGTTTGGCGGTTGCTAATGTTGAAAGTTTACTGAATAAACATGCAATATGGCCACTAGGTGGCTAACACAAGACAAACCTCAATCACAAGTCTTAAGAAAACAAAGTGGATGGATGTGTTGGGCTCAACTATCACAATATCAACATAACACTCAAATTCACAGATGATAGAATTTTCAAAATTTATTTTCTTCATAAAAGTTTTCAGAGGTTACACTCCTCTTGGCCATTAAAATGTCTGGATATATATATATCTAAATATCATAACATGTCAAAGTTACCATAATTACCAATCTACATACAACTGAACTTGGATGTTTACATCCAACAAAGGTTAACACTGTTCGTAATGATGCATTTCTTTCAGTGAGGCCCTTAGAAATCAACATCCTTTGTGAAAAAAGAAAAAAAAAATTCCTGAGAATTCGGAAACATCGCAGGTATAGCTAATCCATATAAAACTAAATGCAGTACTTATAAACTTTCAAAGTTTTAACTGCTGATATTCATACAAATTAAATCAAAAGTTTCTCAATTGCCTGCTGAGTAGCTGTGATCTGTGGCTTCAACTGAGATCCTTCATTGACTGTGATAGCACAGGCGATCACTGGGCGGGATACTCCACATGCTCTGCCAAGTGCTGAAAAGACAAAAGTTGTCACAACAATTGTATACCAAATTGATAAAGGGATAATAACTCTTCGTATGAGATCTATATTTCACAATAAAAACATCGTATAATATATTCTGTTTTACCACAAAAACGGCAGTTATGGCTATTACTCTGATATCTGAGCTGGTCTTCAGACCACGTGACCTCCATTGATGGAACTTTTTAGAAAAAAAAAACAGGGACTAACTTTGAATATAAAAATGGATTCATTAACCATTGGTATGTATGGGAAAATTGCTGTTTCATTCAGAAAAATTCATTTTTGGGGCCAAAATGAAGAGTTATCCCTTTAACCCTTTATCCCCCTTACCAATTACTGCACAATGTAATAAAAGTAACTTTCATTTCATTAACAGCCCAGGGAAAATAATTTGAAAAAATTATCACTTTTAGAATGAATAATTAGCAAATATTTTCAATATGGAAGGACTTAAGTATGTTATTTCATAAACTTAACACTAAACAGCACATTTGACAGGTCTTTATATTCTTCATAATAATCCAAGATTTATATCAAGCAATACACTGGGATGTTGTTTTTTTTTTTACCTTGCTTGGACCTTACGAACACATAAGGAACATTCTTGTCCTCACACAGCAATGGTAGGTGCATGAGGATCTCCAGTGGCTCAGCATCAGCAGCCATAACAATGAACTCTGCAATCCCTCTATTCAAGGTCTTGGTGGCTACACATCAAAAGTATGGTTCATTAACTACAGATTTCCTGATATTTATAAATATCTCAGAATATGTGATTTTTAGTCAAACTTCCTCTGTGAATAATTAATATTAATATGATATTCAACGTATTGCCAGGTTCCGCAAGCCAAATATATTCAATTAATGTTCATAGTAACAATATGACTTTAAAAGATTGAAACGAGGAAAACAAAATATTTTTATACACCCATCATTATCATATATAGCTCTTGTACTAAACAATTCAGTTTTTTAATTAACAAAACTCTTTTCAAAATGAAAATTCCAAAAGGGAAAAATATTCAATATGAAAACTAACCTTCATTAGCCCCCTTCTTAAGCTGCTTGTATGAACATGCCTGTTGTACTATATCAAGGATCTTTACAGTAAGCTGGGGGTCAGCAAGTGGATAGGCCTTGGGGTTTACTTCACCGTCAGTCTAAGAGTAAGAGGAAACTATGACATACTGACTGAAAAACAAGCTCCTGAACTTATGACAGTCTGATATTATGCAATCATTTCAGCTCTTTTCCACATTTTTCAGTATTGAAGCAAAGCTGTGTTTTGCCATCAACTGAGCCAATCTTAATGATGACTTCAAAATGTTCAAGACAAAGTCTTCGGTGATAGTGAATACAGATCAATGGTCACATTTCAAGGCTTTAATTTTTAGTCATGTTCGTGTGGTATTCTGAAAAGCCAATTTCAATTAAAAACAGAACTGCGATTTAAAGTTCCAGTGAAAAATTCTGATCAAAACTTTGATTGAATGGATGGGAAGTTCATAAAAATTTAATTCCTTTCTAAAGAGACTTAACTGAATCTTTAATACTGTGGTATTTCCACCATAGCAATGAAACTTTCAAAGATCAACAACATAGTAACAAAGTGCTTCAGTATTTTAATGATAAACAGAGTGACATCTCCTATACTTTCACAGCTGGAGAATTCTACTATATCTTTCACTTACCATTTTCGTAAATAGTGTTTTCAAATATTTAAGTAAGGTGGAATATTTGATCCTCTCGGCGTGTATATCGCTTCACGGAGGACAAAACACACGTGCTTCTGTAGAGTGGTCTCGCTTTCAAGTCATGCAAATAGTAAAGCGTGTGTAAACTTTTAGTATCTCATTGTGTTTGGTCAAAAATATGAACAGTTAGTTTTGTTAAAATAATAATTAAAATAATATGTCAAAATAAAAAAATTATTCGCAATAGCAGGAATAAATTTAAACTTCTTGACTGCATGTATATTGTTATTATGCGTGTGTGCTTCTTGCTATTTTTGCATGCGTATGAGAGATATCGTTGAAAGGTCAAGGTTAACTGTGAAAGGAGGAAGATACAAGCAGACGATTCGTGATAGTGCGATTTACTATTTTGTTTATTAACGCTTTTTTTCATTCTGCCAACTAAAAATCTCGTGACGAAAATTAGTTCATGTAGCATATTTAACACCTATGTAGGTCAATTTTTTTTTTACTTTGATTCATTACGTTTTAAATTGAATAATTTTGTAAGGATTTAGCCCAAGGTGAGAAGCAATTTGTTTGAGAAAAATCATGACAGATAGTGAATACCTTGGGCGGCAGTAGATTTAGTGTAAAATATATCAATGCTGATAATAATCAATGTACCATGGGCACATGAAACCTTTTAATTGATTTGTTGTAAAATTATGAAAAGTAAGCGCTCCAGTAAAGGATAAATTAACTTTCATTAACTCTTTGGAGTATCCAGCTTGTGCGGTTTTTTTTTTTTATTTTATTTAAGCGTACTACAATTTATTACAGTTTCCAGATACTAAAATGGCAGACCAAGTTGTAGTTGAAGAACTGGATGAGGAGGCAGAAGAAGATGTAAGGTTATCTGGTTTCAAAACCTACCAGGGTAAAAAAAAATTCAAAAAATGAATAATAGGTTGGTTTTGCAGTGTGGGAAGGTAATCTGTGTACATGTATGTTTTGGATTTTCAAATCCTTATTGTACTTTAGATTAAGAACAGATAATGCAAATATGTAATTGCACACTTTTTCTAAATCATTAAGACAATTTTGAAAGTGCATTAATAGATTACTTGGTGATGTTATTATCTTTCCTATTTTAGGAATCATTTTTTCAAGACATAGATCTCCTCCAGAACCATGGAATTGTAAGCAAAAAAGTTGCATTAATATGTCAGAATGTTTTGAATTCTTGTATTTTAATAGCAAGGGCTTATACTGGTACCTTATGGTACTTCTTATTATTGGTATTTACATCTTACTCTTTTCACTACCTTTTGATTTATTGATCCTTTAATGGATTTTCAGAATGTTGCAGATATAAAGAAGTTGAAACAAGCTGGAATTTGTACAGTTAAGGTATATACATGTGTATGGACTTGGAGTTGATGAATAACTATAAACTTACAAGAAGAGATATTTGTCGTATTAATTTTAGAAAATACTAGAAAAATTATATTATGTTTAATTAATGGCTTAAAATAAAGTCTAAGGTCTTGTTAACTTCTCAATTTATTTGAACTGTTTGTAACATAATATCCTAGCTATTACCAAATGTGCACATATAAGTACTTTGTGATAATTGTGAAACTTTGATGCTATCCTTTTAGGGAATTCACATGACAACAAGAAGGAAAATGTGTACAATTAAAGGAATTTCAGAAGCCAAGATGGAGAAAATTAAAGAGGCTGCTGCAAAGATTTGTGTACTAAGTTTTCACATTCTGATTCTAAGTCTGTTCCTTTTTTCCTAAAATGGTTTACATAATGCAAGAATATAAAGGAGATATTTCCAAATTATATTTTAACACATACAGGTGTACAAATTGAGTTAACAGATGGGAAATGTTGGCTGTTACAATTTCGCTTGTATGCCTTTAAGATAACAACATGCTTTCTTTCTTCAGGAATCGGGTTTTCTCACAGCTTTAGAATATTCAGAGAAAAGAAAGGAGTGCTTTAGGATAAGTACAGGGAGTCAAGAATTAGAGTAAGTCCCTTGGTTGTGTTTACAAACAAATCAGCAAGGCTTTAAATAACCTGTGTGGATGATTTAGAATGAAGGTATTTTTATAAGACAATCTTTGCTGTTTCTGGTTTTCCAGCAAACTTCTTGGAGGAGGGGTAGAAAGCATGGCAATCACAGAAGCATTTGGAGAGTTTAGGACTGGAAAAACACAAATTTCTCACACACTTTGTGGTAGGTCTGACCACCATCATGAGCCTTAAGCTTACAAAAGATCAAATAAGTGTGGGATTAACTTGGCTGGACAATTATTAACTTGTTAAGTTTTAAAATGAAATTTATTACATATAAATATTTCAACTTAAGGTTTATATGCATACATTAGATACATTTATGTGTCCGCACAATGCCAGGTGTTCTCAGCTTCAGAATAAGTATGGTTTACATCTAATATGTTTTACATTCTAGTCACTGCTCAACTTCCTGGAGCAAATGGGTACACCGGAGGAAAAGTGGTCTTTGTGGATACAGAGAATACATTGTATCCTTATATTTTATCTGTTTGTTTGTTTGTTTGTTTGTTTATTTATATTGGCATCTAAAGTCTTTTTGTTATTTTTGTCATAAATGAATTTCAAAAGTCACTAATAAGTTTGTTAGACTGTCCATATGTGTGAATACAAATATTACGTACAGATAATATGTATATTGAAATGCTTTTGCATAATTCTTTTTTCACCCGCAAGACTGGTTACTGTTTTGTTTCTTAATCCTAACCTTGGTGCAGCCGTCCAGACAGATTACGAGACATAGCAGACAGATTTAATCTAGACCAGAATGCTGTATTAGACAATGTTCTGTATGCAAGAGCCTATACAAGTGAGTCAATAAAGTCTGAAAATGAGAGGCTGTTTGGAAACAAAGTTGCAGTACATGTTTTATAGCAGAGCAAGATCATTTTAATAATTTTGTCATTGTCATACATCTTTTTTTTTTGGAGGGGGGTAGGGGTGGGGAGGAATAAAGGATCAAGCGATTTCAATAATTTTTATTTGCATTATAAAAGCTGAGAATTTGAACATGAAGAAGATGTACATTTACTAAACTTGAGTTGTAAAGAACCAAATATTAAGCTGATGGCACAATGCTGAAGAGTTCAATTACACCATCAGGTGAACACCAGTATGAACTACTAGACTTCGTAGCAGCCAAGTTCCATGAGGAACCAGGAGTTTTTAAATTATTGGTACGTGTATTTAATTTTGAAAGTAATTGAAGGCACAGGGGAGAATTTTTTTATTAAATGAAAGGAGTTTAGTATTAATAGCATGATATTAATTTAATATGATGTGAAATACAATTACACCTTACACTTAAAAAACTGAAATTGAAAGTTACAAATTAAAGAAGCTGTTATGATGATAGCAGTTGATTTCAGCAACGTGGACTGACATTCTCAGTGATCAGGATTATATTCAAATACATTGTTTAGATTAATGAATGTATGATGTTAACATTGCATGTAGGCTTTATGAGGAGAAATTGTAGAAAGCACTTTCAAAATGTGTTCATTGGTGATTTCATAGATAATTTGCTGAATAATTCCAGGGCTGTGCTTTTTATGGTATTTTTCATTGGTATTTCTAAAGGCAATTCATAGACTTTTTGACAGCTTGAGGGGTGAGGGTGAAAATAGTTTAAAGATTTGGATATATGTACAAAGTAATCATTAAAAAGACTTGATTCAAGAAGATTTTGTCATGGTTTAGTCTGGAGTTGTAGCATGGTTTTCCTTGTTTCAGATAGTGGACTCTGTGATGGCTCTCTTTAGAGTCGACTTTAGTGGAAGAGGTGAACTTGCAGACAGGCAACAAAAACTTGCGCAGCTTCTGTCACGACTGCAAAAAATTTCAGAAGGTAATAAAAACAACAACAATTAGACCAACAGTTATGCACTTTCAAGCAATTTAAATTCATACTGGCAGTGACATAATTACCCCAACTCTAATAATTTGAAAGATCATATAAAACATTGATTTTTTACTACTAAACATTGATTTCTGAATCAAAAGCTGAAAAAAAACTTAATAATGTTTACCACTAAAATATAAACTATCAATTTTCAGAATACAATGTTGCTGTATTTATTACTAACCAAATGACGTCAGATCCAGGTGCAACAATGAGGTGAGGTACAAGTAATGTTTTTGCAGTAAATATATATGATAGTAATATATCAAAATATATAAAATAACATCTTTCAACCTACTTTCACAAAATATAACTGTGCATTTTTAAAACTCTTTCTCAGGGCTGTGAGCTTTTCATAGTATGTTTGAAAAAAATGATGGCTTCTAAAAAGAGTCCTTTTGTGTCAGATAATGAAATTTTGAGCAGTGAAGAAGCATTTCACATTGAAAGAGTCTGTAACACATAACACGTACAGCCCAGTTGGCTGCAAAAGGGAAGAGTGTCAGTGAAGATCTTAAAGAACTTACATTTGGTGTCTAAAATTCTTTTCCCCCCAAGCAGTTTCCAAGCAGATCCCAAGAAGCCAATAGGTGGTAATATATTGGCTCATGCCTCAACAACAAGGATAAGCCTTCGTAAGGGAAGAGCAGAACTGCGAATAGCCAAAATATATGACAGGTCTGTTTGTTGATAGTGTGATTATGTGATATATTTCTGTAATATTTGTCATCAAGGATTGTAGAGTCGACCACATTATATTCCGTCAATTTCTGAAATGTATTACTGCACATTAATTAAAATTATTTGTAAGTACTTATTAAAATTGGAATAAGAAAAGGTTTTGCTTATAAGGATGAAATGTTTATCTATCATCTCAAGCAAATTAATGATTGGTGGCAAATGGGTTTCATTTAACTTAAAAGATTTCACTTTTTAAGCTGTATGTTTTAATTTCTCATGTGTTACATGTTGTTATTCTTTACAGTCCTGATCTTCCAGAAAATGAGGCCACATATGCAATCACTGCCGGGGGCATTGCTGATGCCAAGGAGTAAACATGTTTTTATTTTAATGTTGTATTTTCAAGTATTGAAAAGCTGGATCTTTTTCATAACATACAGTGTTTAAGAAAAGAAAAAAAATCCTCTGAAGTTTAAAGTGATGTTATTGATACTTTTTCAATTTCCACATCAATCCATAAGAAAATGTTTGCATGTTGCTGCAAATGTATTCACAAATGTAAATGTTATGATAGTATTTACACAGGATGGTTGCATTTTACTTGGTGTAAGTTTTAAGGATTTAAAAATGTAGTATTAAGTAGATCTTTTATTATTTCACATTCATTCACCAACAGGAAAAAAACACTTGCATCTCCAAAACAGACACTAATTGCTTGTAAAATTTAATAGTATAATTTCATAAAATACAATAGTACAACAAAGAAGAAACTTTAAAGCATAGTATTGCACAAACAAACATGGTTATATAAACATTAGGTTAAGATTATTTTTACATAACATTAAGTTAGAAAATATGTGAATCTATATTTACAAGTCACCTTTTCCTTAAATAATTCTATGTGTATATAGTTTATATATTATGCCACACTTATTTTTTGTTATCTTTAATGGCCATATATTACAATTTTAAATATTTAACTATTTTTACATGGCAATAAACAGAAGGTAAGAGTATTCTACTGTACAAGTAACATAATATTGAAACCATTATATGGCAGTGTCTAGTCTTTGGAGGTAGAAAGCACATTGGCAACCTAGAATATTTGGTAATGGGAAAATTAGTTTATAGATTTATAATTAGTGCTACTTCTGTTAACTTATAAGGGCTTGTATGTGATACTTAAACTGTTTTTTTAATCATTTATCTGCAATTGTTCCGTGTACTCTGAATCTGTACAAACACGTGTATTCTTTGTTGCCATGGTTATTGTGGATCCTTAATTCAACAATTCTATAGGAGCCGGGATCTGGATTCTGAAATTCAATGGCACATTCTAAACACACACATATATATATATTAAGACGTTTAAAAATGTGATCACTAAGTGTTTGCTGTTTGATCCATTAAAGAAACATATTGCAACTTACCAGAAACTGTAATTAATTATTTTTATGAACCTGTGAAGTTACAACAATTACTTACAGCCACCAGGTATGTCTGGAGAGGAGCTCCATCTTGGTTGTATGTGTAGTTCCCCAATAGTTTGCCTTTGATGTCTTTCTCATGTTCCAGACCCTTTAATAAACAATTGCATATATTTAGTTGTTTTTCGTATATATTAGTTATGAAGAAACAAATCATATGTGTACATAGTAAAGTCTACATAATTCAATATTTCAAAATGATACAAAATCCATCAGTAAAAAAACTTGCATAAAAATGTAAAATTAAATGTTCAGAATAGTATCAAAACTTGAATAATCATGCTGAATAGTGTTTAAGTACCCACCCAGACTGAGAAGTCTTTGGGAGCACTATCTATTACACCGGTGGGGGACAGAGCCTTGGGGATGTGTTCCAATGAGAAGGCACTGGGACGTATGATGTTAGCCAACTCGATGACTATAAAGCCCTGAGCTCCCTTAAATGCCCAACATTGGCCTGGATTCACATCAGGCTATGAAATGAAAGAAGATATGGGTTGGTTTTAGGAAACATTTTTTATACAAAAGCAACCCTTGGAATTGACAAGAATTCCCCCAACATACTTACATATATTATAATTACTCTTTAAATACAGCAAAAAAAAAAAAAAAAAAAAAAAAAAAAAAACTGACATCAGCTCTGCTTAAAAATACATTGAACTGCAAAGTTCTACTGGGGAAAATGGCTTCAACTGGTTCTACTGGCTTCAATTGGAATGTATTGTTATCAAGTTACCTGTATAACTGTTCTTGGAGAGTTGGATGAGTACCACAGAGGTAAACCAAACAGACTGAGCTGTGCAGTTCTCCTGTGGAAGGTTTCTGAGCATCTGGTACTAAGGACACTTCCACCTGGAAAATTTTGAATAGTGATATTTTTCCCCCTTTCTTTCTTTTTTTATCTTTAAAGATGCATACAAAGTCAATTTTTTGTCACAAAAACCAACCAAATGCCAACATATAGTTTGAAGTAGTATAACTAAGAAAATTACCAAAAGGCATTGTTTAATTTTACCCGAAAATGATGTTTGCATGGATTTTTCTGCTAGCAATCTATGCTGTATGTCAATGGGGCAGAAAAGTAGGTCACGAAAGTAGGTTAAATTTCTGACCAAAAATTTAAAAGAGGAGCAGTCTAAAGCTCTTTTATGGCCGATTGACTGATCTTTTCAGTTTATCCCTTGGCATGTCGAATTTATTTGAGTTGTATAAAAAACTAGTAGAAGTGGTTTCCATGTGTTACTGGGAATCCACATTCCACCGATGCTCGGTTCGTATGTACCTTTAATTGATAGATTGCACTAATATTAAATAGGTAGAAGATAAGTTTACACCATACTGTGCACTAACATTTAAACAAATAAATAATTTTAATGCAGTTATTAAAGAATTTTACTGGCTTGACTTTTTATAGTTTCAAATAAGAATATTGGTTTATTCAAGGAAATGTAATATACCTGCAGACTCCAGAGCAAAGTCTGGCATTCCAGTCTTGTCTGCTGTGAACACTGTCAGCTGGGTCAAAATAATACGCTTGATATCCTACAAAGATGATATCAACAAATTTGAATAAAATCAAACATTATCACTAAAATTACTGTTTTAAATCTAAACAACACAAGTATCTCAGCTTCCCAGTAACATACAGACATGTTTTTTTTTTTAACATACCTCCTCTGCTAATCCTGAAGAAAACCACCCGCCAGTCCCTTCCGTCTTCACCACTTCACTGTCCTTCTCTTTGATCTGCTCCATTATCCTGCCCACAGCCAGGGTCAGTTTGTTGTCCAGTTCTTCCTTGCTCACATATCTGTCCCTCAACCAGGCTACGAAGGCTGCCCCAGTGTTTCCTGCCCCCTCATCTTCCCCTGACTGTACACCGTTGTCTGACATCAGCTATTAATGTGAAATTTGATACATATTGCTGTGTTTCAAGGGCAAAGGATTACTGACCTGGACATCAGGTAAATTAATCATTTTAAACTAGGCCAATTTTTTCAAGTTCTTTTTATTTTTGTTTTGTAAAAATTTTACCATGGTTCAAATGTATGCATAAAGGTATGACATTATTTACACAAAAAAATAAATAAATAAATAAATAAATAAATAAATAAATAAATAAAAATAAATAAAAAAAAAATACTTCTAAGTTAATAGCTGACAAAATCATCCAAGTACTTTACCTTGGCCATATAACCAGCCAATTCAGCATGCACAAGAGCAGCGAGGTATGTATCGTTTTTACAGCAGTTCTCCTTCATTTGCAGCATGAATAGTCTCTGGTTCTCTTGAAGACCATCTAGGTCAGTCTTAAGAACAGCCAGCTGTGCCTCTAAACCAGCCATGTCTGCTTCTAGTTTTGATTTGGCCTCTGCTGAGTCAGACCCTTGACTGTGAAAGGTGTGAAAGTATATCTAAATCTTTGATAAGTTTACTGGGTCTAAACACTTAGTATATGACACCAACAAAATTCATATTATGAAAATAAGACTTAAATAAAATTGATATGTCAAAATTAATACTTAATTTTTTAATGTTTGGTTACAATAAATTTTTTACCTTTTTAATGAGCTTTTGGTTGACTCCAACTCTAATTTCAAAGCCTGCAAAACAAGAAATACTTCTAAAGACATACACAATTGTCAAAAAAAAAAATCAATCATTTCATAAGAAAATTTGTTATGTATTACAGTAAAATGTTGCCTATAAACTTTATATGTAAATGATAAGTAATATTAACTGTTTACAAATAAATAATGATACAAATAAATGCACACATGTATACCTCTGATTTTGCTGTAATTGCTAACATTTCTTCATTGATTGCCAGGAGTTTAGCTTTCTGGTCTGCCCACAGCTTGGCCTACAATGGGATTAAGAAGTTACATGGTGTTATATTTAAATTTCCATAAAATTTTGATAAAATATCACAGAAATGGCCATAATCAAACAGAGATGTAACATGTCAAAAGTGATTTCAATAAATTTAACACTAAATATCAAATTTTTGCAATAATTGCTACTTCATAAAAACTTGAGAGTATCTTCTTTTTATTCAAAATTTTAAACTCACCTGCAAGTCATCTTTTTCTGCGATCTTTGCCTCATTTACTGCTGCAAAAGCCCCCAATTCCTCCTTGATCATTGCCCTCATCATAATCTCTATGTCTGTCTTATTTATCTGCTGAGTATTGTACTGGTTCACATTTAAAAGGATTTGTTGAATCTTGGATGTCAGTGTGGATTCATCTATATGCATACTTCCTGAACTGGAGTCTGAACTCGAATCACCATAGAAATAGCTGCTACTGTCTTGGTTATTGGACTAAAAAAAAAAAGAGAAATATTACACAATATTCTTTAAAAAAAAAAAAAAAAAACATCACAAAGGCTATACACTGTTATCAGTTCAAAAATTCAATAAGAACTTAAAATAAAAATATGTTTTTCCTGATAAAACATATAGATATAACAACATCGCTTGAATCATAAACCATTTCAGTTATAGTAATCACAAATGCATACACTTACAAGAGAGCTATCATAACATCAGCAGCAAAATTATATCTCTCACCTGTCCCGAGGAGAACCCCAGCCATCCCCACAGACCACCACCTGTCTGACTGGCCACACTGTCTTCAGTAGAGATAGAACTTTCCTCAGATGTAGCCACTTCTACAGCAGAATCTTCAAACAAGGCTACAGGTGTAAAGATGCCACCACCATTTTGATATAATGCTAATAGACCTGGAACAATAGGGAAAATTCGGTATCAAATTAGATCTAACTAGGTAACACTAACCAACTATCTTAACAAGGTATCTCTGATTAGTTATATGTAAATCATTTATTTTCTTCATGTGGAAACATCTATTTTTATCTAAAACTATAATGCACTTAAGGTCACAGTTTAAGTTACTTAATATTCATACTTCCCAAGACACTAACCTGCGATAATAAGTGGAACAAGGAAAAGCAACAGCAGTATGCATGGGAGGCTCCTACGCCTTTTTGTCTCTCTTGATCTGTAAATATGCATAACAATTATGCTGAGGGTTCAAACCAGCAAAAAGCAAAAAAAAAAAAAAAAAAAAAAAAAACACAAAGCTCTGAATATGAAGTTCAAGCAAGCACATCATTTTGATCATTAACTCTTCTGAGAATACCCAAATCAAACTGGTTGGTAGGTACAGTACTGAAGTCACAACCACTAAATTCATCAAATCATGTTTTCTTATATCCTTACCTTGATGCCGTCCACATGTCTAGCAGCAAAACACTGGTAACGATTTTATACAGAGATCCTGCTGCAGCATAGAAGACATTGCTGCTCCCCTCACCTAGAAAAAAAAATTATAAAAAATTCATTAAGAAGAACTAAAAATCTTTCACTTAAGACTTCACATGTAATATCCAAAGGAACTTTTTATAGATATAATTAATAATGTCATATGATACGAGGTTATAATGCTACATTTGATGAAATACTCCTATATCATGGGAGCTGCCATCTAAGTGAATCTACTTCTATTCAACACAGATGCATCAATTAAGAAAAAAACTACTTATGGGTTTCCTTCTTCAGGCTGATTCTTAATTGTATTCATCACTTGTGCAATTTACAATATCATCAAAGCCTAACCATGTGTAATGGATTTCAAATATTATATCCTTGGAGGTATGCACATTCTACAGGCAAATATATTTCAATACAAATGAATGATTTATCTAAGCTAAATAACTTGCCTGCCACTGCCCCGGCTGACATTACTGTAGCTCCAGCGGACTTCATGGCTGAAGCTCCAGCTTTGCGCACACTCCTGGCTGAGGACGCCATTTTGGATGAACTTGATGCTGCAGCAGATGACACAGATGATTTTGCCGTTTCTGCTGATGAAGTCAACACTGCCCCCCCACTCGCCCCCATCCATGAGATAGTAGACACAACTGTTGTAAATATTGTCACAATCCATGTTACTACTCTATAGAGTGAGGATGTAACTGTAGAGAGTCCAGACACAAGGGTCTCCTTTCCTATAGACAGTCCATTTTGAATGGAGGAGCTTCCCTCGGAGAACCCAGTCCCTATAGCTGACCCACCTGATATCAACCCAGATGTAACATAGGAACACCCTGATGATACACCACCTTTCACTGCAGAGGCTCCAGCCACTGTAGTTGTGACTATAGTTGTGATTATAGTTTTTATTATTGTTATCACTGTTGTAGAAAACCTCTTTATCGTGGACTGGTTCTGGTGTGGATAATAATAATTGCCATGATGCTGAAGGGAATCTAATGAAGATGCTGAGGAAGATGAAAGTTTGGACGTAATTGCTGATGCAACGGACCTGGCACCACTGGCTAGTGAACGTGCCCCGCTGGCTATTGTTGTCATTGTGGTTATGGATGTTGTTGATGTATAATTGCTGTTCTTGGAATGTGATGATGTGGCATAACTGGATTCTGTGTCTGCAAAACCAAAATAACAATATAATTCCTTACATATGAGAAAATTTACCAGTATTAATGTAAATGTAAAGTAATTTTACTAGGTTTTGTTTGAAATTCATAAAAGAATTCAGTTTTAGGAATCTAACATTTCATATTTGATTTTTTCTAGATCTAGCTTTTGGTAATCTTTCTTTTTTCCATATTTAAATAAGCCACACCAAAGTCATGCATATCTACCTGATATTTCTTCTGAATCTGTGTTGTTGTCAAGGCCTAGAAAAAAGAGATCAATATACTTTGATTCTTTACATAAAGGCAAGAGCAAATATGTTTAAGTTGATCTGCAACAGATCTAGTGTTGAAATAATACAATATCCATTGTATCCAAACCAAATCTATGAATCTAGGATAACACTTCTTTCAGCCAAATAACCACAAGCATATAAATTTAAAAGATTGAAATCTAAAATCTGGTCATTCAGAAATTACATAATTGGCTAAAATAAAATTTAATATTTACATTTTCTTTATTCATAATCAAAAATGTTTAGCACTTGGTTAAAATTTTCTTAGTAGGCTCAGTGTGATCAACACAGCAACAGCAAGTAGAAGCAAGGAGTAAACTGCCACAATGTCTTTATCAAGACATTACGCAATACATAATATCATATTATGCCTTAAGGTTTACCTTCTTACCCACAGCAAGAGCATAATGTACGGCTCACATATCTACTGTTGAGAGACAGAAAGAGTTTTTGCATACCAAGTATTTACTGTTGTTGGGATTAAAAGGAAGTATTACCGCAGTACAAATAACAAGGTATTCTGCAGCAGAATCTGTTGATTCACTTTAGTGTACAAACAAGATTGAATGCTTTAGATAGTATAGGTAAAGGTAGCCAAGTGCAAGAAAACATGACAATACCGTATCTTTATAAATAAACTTATGATTATATCATATGGTCTTTGACAAATATTCATAGCTGCTTTCCTGAACTGTCCTTAGAATTTCACAACTTATACAAATTTCAAATATGTCCAGCCAAATAATGAGAAAAAGGGTAACAATAAATTGTGTATGCCATAGATACCGTAAGCATGTTCAAGCATAGAGTCAGCAGCAGCAGCAGCAGATTTCCTGGATCTAGTGGAAGACCTTGTGATTCTGGTATCCTCCTCAATGGCCCTGCTGCCTCCAGATGAGATATAACTTTCTTCATACTGCGATCTACGAGTCACCAATGTCCTGGTTTGCCGTCTAGGCTGGGACCTCACATTTATGCTGTCCTCTGTCACCAAAGGGGTCAGAGATCTACCACGAGACCTTCTTGAAGCTCCCCTACTTCGTTCTGGAACAAAGAAAATATCCAATTCATCCGGGTCTATAAACCTTTAAAGCCTGATATTCATTTTAGACAATATGGCAATTACCCCAATCAATTTTGTGAAATGATATATGTTTACGTAGCTTTCATTTTTCTTCTTATTATGGGGATACCACGCTTTATCCACAAAGACATGTTGAGAAGTATCTGTGATAAGACAAATACAAGTAAATAACACAGAAACAGGAAATCTAATCATGTTCTTAAAAATAGAATAGAAAATAAAAAGGCAAGAGACTCTTAACTACTTATGAAAGTTGCACTGACTACTAATAAACATAATATATGTAAATGTTACACCAGAACATCTTCCGTCATACCTCTGCTATAATATGCAATGTTATGGGAATGTAATGACTCATAAATATAAAATATGTGCTTAGAAGTAGGCTGAGCAATTTTAAATGTTAACGGTTTTGGGGCCTGTAACAGAATCTTTTTTCAAGGTGTTTTATCTTTTATTCAATCAGCCACAACATCACATCTTTGCAGAATCTAACTAATTTGTGTTCACAACAGACATGATAGAAATTAAATTCACTGAAGAACTTTCAATCAATTACGTACTACTCAGTATCTAAGAAATGGTCATCACTGTTAACTTTTCTTTAAATAAAATCATAAAATTACATTCAGATTATAGCCCTTTCCCAGCTAGTACACGGGCATGCCCATCCTGCTGATCTTATCCACATGTATGCTTTCTCTGCTTCAAATAATAGCCGTTTACAACAAAAGCAAATATGTATTAGGCTTTTAATAATGATTTAGAACCAGTTAAGTACTATGAAGTCAGTCATAGTCAACAAACTCCACCTCTCAAATATGCACTGTGGGAGTACAATTGCAGTGAAGGTCAGGAGGTGATCCACCCGCTCTATATAAATACGCCTGGCAAATTTCCCTGTTTGAAATTACTTTTCTTCTTGTAATAGCTAATGCCCTTATTGGAACCAGAACAAACTAAATCAATTACGCTCTAGATTTTATTTACAGGTCATGCTGCAGGAATTTTAAACTTGTGAGTAAACTGCTTAAATGGCCATCTTAAACATATTAGCCAAAAACTTCAACACTCATTTATTTTCAGATGTACAGATGATACGAGTATAAACAATAAATAGCATGTTAACCTAAATCTGGAATTAGTTCACTGAAAAAATAACGATACCAGTATGAATCTTGGCAAGAATCCTGACACAAAAACACAGAAAAAGTACCATAACAAAGAACTGTGTCATATGTATATATGTAACTGGTATACATGTATATTACACCAAGCTCTATTTTACCTAGTGTGCAGACTAGACTGGCCATCATCACAGACTAGCTACGGTCCGATAACCATCTCGAATGACATACAGCATATAATATATAGTGAATACTGACCATATGCACTTCCATCCCTTAGTACAAGATGATTAGGAGAATCTTTGAAATCCACTGCAACTCTGCTAGAAACTGCCAAATTCATTGTATTGATATATCCTGTTCAGAAATAATAAATCAAACTGAATGTGTAATTAGCATGTCAAATCTTTTGGGGCTCCCTCCACTTGGAATTGTTTGCTAACATGAAGACCATCCACCTCTGCTATGCCATAAAGACTATAAATTCTGTCGAGCAGGCTTGCCTTTTTCACCTACATTAACAAGGTCACCACTAGGGGTCTCTGCACATTCACGCAAAATGTGAAATATAAGATCTAAAATCTTCAAGACTAGTTTTCAATGTGATTCAGGTACTTGTAAGCTTGTTTTTGTACATACTATATTCAAACTTGAGGCTTAGAGAATTTGATAGGGATGGAATCAGACCGCTCCCTATTCAAAAGTCAAACCGGTTTTTTGGCAAGTTTTCATGCCACTGGATCGCAATGCTTCTCTAATTTCAACTGTTGTGCCACTGAGTAACAATACTATAAGTATTATTTACCAAGTCAACTTTGCAAACAGTAGTACATTTTAAAAATCGGGTAATGTCAAATCAGTACAGCATTCCACTATAATGTAAATAATTAAATGATGCAGCAAAAAAAGAATAAAATAAAAATAATGGGTTTGAATATCATTTATAATAGTTTTGTCTTGTTGATTTAAAAACACCAATGTGAAAAGTAGTATCAAATATGTACAGAATATTTAAAGCTTTACAGCTAGTTAAGCTTAACTCAATTCAGCCAACTTCTATGCCTAAAATCTCTTGAAACTGGATTAAACATGTATTTAATTTTTCAAATTTAATATTTATATTCAATATTCTCAGATTTAAATAAATTTCATTCAAAATAAATAAATAAATAAGTATTTATATGATTAACTTCAACCTTCGGGTTGCAATATTTCAATAGAGATTATTATTATTATTATATAAAAAAATATATTGATTTGATATTTGGCTAAGAAGAAAATATATACATGTACCACAGTGAACCTTTTATCGCAACTGTGATGTAACTTAACTGCAGTGTGATGGAAATACTAATATGTACAGTGTATGTCAATCTCTGTGTTGAGTCTAATCAACAGCTGCAAGAAAAATACTTTCTAGTAAAAAGATTCTTTATAGAACTGTAATAATGTTAAACATGCTCTTTCTGTGCCCATTTACGATGATTTGTGAGGTAGTTTAGGCATTAAGTTTGTGTATTGTCTTTTTGTCTAGATATATTTATCTAATTGTTTCAAATGATTGTACCTTTGTTATCTCTCCCATACACATCTGCTGAATGCAATCTTGTACATTTGATGAAAAAAACACAGCTGCAAGCAACTCAGTAATGCATCACAGGTGGGCATCCATTCTGAATCTGCATTGTTACATATACTGGGATTCAGCAGAGGATGTCACGGCATTCAATCTGACAAATATCTCTGTACTATCATTCATGTTTATACACAGCCACATGCCATTTCCATCAAGAAACACCTAGTATGAAAACCTAATGTTTTATTGTACATGTGTCCCTAAACTGTATGTTAAATACATGCAAACAAATGAAGACACTCACCTGTGTGCAACTAGCAGACTTACTTTTCTTTTAAATGTACATATGCATAAGAATTCAGACAAGCAATAAATCTCTTTAAACATGGGCCATTTATTTTAGAGGAATTAAAATTCCTATGGTTGCTAGCAAAATGAGACTAAATGCTGTGAAACATAAGCATTATATTTTTCACTAGTATTTTTATTTCTACAATTTTTCTAATATTTGATGTTCTGCAGTTTGATCACAAATTACCATTGAAGAAATATTTGTATTATGCTTTTGAAGTTTCATTTCATATAATTTTCTATGCCATCTGTTTAGAAAGAAAAGTCCATCAAAATAAATAATGCACTTGGTACCTTCAAGAAATAAGACCTGCTGACTGAAATAATGTTAAGAAATTCTCAATGAAATGTTGGACTGTATATTCTATCACATCTAAACCTGTTGAGTTGTCATGTTATTTTTATGCAATGATATACACAGGAATAAATGAGTGACAGAATGTATCAACTTCACAAACTAGCATAGTCAACTGACAGTAATTCAGTTGAAAACATTGAAATTTCCATTTTACTACCTACAAGCAAGCCCAGAGATTAGTCTCTATAGTTTAATGATATGACCTTTCAAAGAAGGCACTCAAGTCATCTGTCTAAATATTTATACAAAATTACATCTAACATCAAACTTATTGTTCTAAAAGGATGTTTTGGGGTCAAACTCCAGTTCTTTTCACATCACAATTTTCTGTCTAAAATAGTCCTGTCTGAAAAGATTATTTGGCTTATAAAATTCTTATTACCTGACTCTCTGTCATCATCCAACTCTGTCAAACGCTCAGTCAAATTAGCTACAGCTGTGTTGCGTTTTCCTTTCTGCAGTACTCCTCTGCGAGACATGTTTGGACTGATGTAGCCTTTGTTTAAATGCTTTACTGTATAAGTCCCTCTGCAAGAGAATTCTCTTGGTAAATTTTAAAGAACTTTTCTAAAACAAAGTTATGCAGGAAAAATAAACTGACCATTTGGTAGAATTATTTTCAACTGTATACAATTACATGTACATAAAATGTGCTTGTTCAAATATGAAAACAAGAAAACTTAACTTACGTTCTTGAATAAGTGTAATCTGTCTTTGGTCTCCTGCAAAAAGAAAAAAAAAGACTCTAAAGAAAAAGATCATTAAATCTGAAAATCATCAAGCCATTTAGAAAAACTAGAATTTTACCACTTAGAAGTCCACAAAATGGATTAATATTCCATAGGAAGACACTCTCCCAACTAAAAACATAATACTTATATATAAAAAAATAAAAAAAACTTCTGTATTAATCTTTGGGCCCACTACTTTGGGTGGGGTCCACGAATAATCTCACTTGCCTTTCAAAGTCGTCTTGCTGATATGTAAACTTGGTTGGGGTGCTAACAACTTTACCATCAACTTCTACAACTGCAACTCTGTTGAAGAAAAAAAGAACTATTTCATTCTACTTTTAATGCAAAATAATAAAACTCTACACATAAGAAGGAAAGTAAAATGTGAAGCTCAGCTTTAAAGAAGAATGTTTATTTTTTCACCAACAGGAATATGTTGGTATCACAAAAGGAGTCAGGCATAACACAACATAAAGGCTATTCAAATTCAGCTTTCCTCTGACACAGCAGGAATAACAACTATTAGTCAATGTTTCAGCTATAATATGCACTGCTATATTGAATGCAGATATTGTGTGTGAATGGTTTTTCGATGCAAACCATTGCTTATGGTTATAATGACCATTCACTGCATCAATAGTACCAAACAAGGCTAGTCAATTAATCAAATATTTACAATATTTAAATATCACATCTATTGCAGTTATGAGA
Organism: Lingula anatina; assembly: GCF_051362555.1. Lineage (NCBI taxonomy): Eukaryota > Metazoa > Brachiopoda > Lingulata > Lingulida > Lingulidae > Lingula > Lingula anatina. The sequence continues at coordinate 16,633,501 of NC_141768.1, forward strand.
ACGAACCACATCTCTTACAGCTAGGGAAACTGATCAAAACATATGAGTAAAATGTCTATTTCATACATATATGTAACTGAACTTCATTGAAGAACTTCTATTGATACATATTTTTCTTTCAATAAGTTCACTCAACTGCTTCATTGTGTATTAAATCAAACAGCACTGGAAAACATTCCTTTGAGGAATCTACCACATTTAGAAGACCCTGGGCTGTTGCCCGACCTCTTTTATTGTACTATTTTAGCAGGAATATTGACCATGCAAATAACACAGTCACTACATGCTAAACTTTTGCCTTTTACCAGTCCCTGTAAGCTAACAAGGAGAATTTAATACACCATTTTCTATAAAACCCTACAATGGGTTAACATTTTCTACATGTACACATTAATTTGACCCTTCATAACATCTTTTACTTTCATTAATACTCAGTTCCTATCATGTAACAAAGAGAAAGAAAATATTCAGTTTCAACTCATCCTTACTCTCTTGATTCTAATCAGTGAATTTCGTTGGCAACAAGTTGAAAAGGGGGAAAAGAGTGGAAAGAAATTTGTAAAATATTCCTTTCATTAATTTATTTATCATACCTACCTCTTGGGCATTTAATCTTAATTCACATAGTAATCTTTTATCTCTAAATAAATTTAATTTACCCACTATGATGATAATTAATCAGCATTCATTCCATAATTTAACACGTTTTAGCTGACCTAGCTACAGTCATTATGATAATCATCTTTAATTCCCATTAACCACCTATTTGGAGATGTCATGAGATGTCTGAACATTTAAATAATGATGAGATGGTCTTCCAACCCCAAACCAATACCCAGAATTGCATACTGCACTATAAGACTGTCATATTCAGCTTGCAGATTCTGACTACAGTAAACTTGTAGCATACATAAATACATCTGCTCCATCCCCACTTCACAGAGGGCCCTTTCAATAGGAGGTTATTATTATCATTATTATTATATGCATGGAGAACTCCACAGGATAAGTGAGAGTTGGGGCCTATATAAGCATAAATGCAAACAATGAATGAATCATGAAATAAAAGGTTTTAAGCGCCAATTTCTACGACCTTTGACAGAATGCTAAAAGCGTCTTTATCAACACTATGAGATGGGACAAACACCTACTTGTTAATGGTCTTTAATTGCACCTTTCTGTGCCTGTCATCAGTTAAGGGATTGTGATCTGTCCCTCCACAGATGAAACAAGGGGCCATGCTCTTCTTTGGTAACTTCATCTTGAGGATCTAAGCTCAAGCTTGATGGTTTCCACTCACACTCTCACTCCATTACTATTATAAGTGACCTAGTTTGGGATCAATATCACCAATGGCTTCCTGCAGGCATCTTATTGGTCAATCTAACTATGGTTAGCCTAATACATATGCATTAAGGCTGGAGAGTTAGGCATTAACTTCAAATACTGAGCTATGACATTTTTTCTCTTTAATATACCTGCACAAATGAAACAAAATGAAAATCAGGGGTACCTACAGACTTTTTAAAAGTGTATGAACCAGAATGCTTTTATATGCTTTCTTAACCAAAGAGGAATAATTCAAAATCAAACAGATTAATCCACTAACTGTCTTTTCCTGAAAAAAAAAAAAAAAGTTACGTACCAATCATTCATCATTATCAAAACAAGGCAGCAAAGCTGTCAAATGTACAGACAAAAAGCAGGAAATAACTATGCACAAAATAGGCTACTGCCAATTCTGATGCAAAAGTACATAATGTTAAACTGCAAATTCAACATTAAATTTTAACAAGACAGCACTGTTCTGAAATGGGTTTATTTCCATTTTTAACACTTTTTAAACATAAAACAAAATAAACAGTTTGCTGCCATTTTTATATGATCAACTAAGAAAATTGAAGAGATTGGAAAAATATCAATAGAACAGTGTTAAATGTCCAATTTCCTCCATTCTGAGATTCTGAACATAGTGGATGATTGAATCTGACAAACTGCAATGATATGAGTTTATTTCCATTTTTGACACTTTATTACACAATACACTATAAAAAGTTTACCATCATTTTTACATAATCAACTAACAATGTTGTAAAGATGCAGGAAATGTCAAACAAACATTTTTACGTATCTTATTAGTTTAATAATGAGACTGTTAACATGCCTAAGAATTGAATCTGAGGAAATGTGAAAAAACAGCACACCTTCTAAAATAATGGCACGATTATGCCGATTTACGAACTCAACCTGCATTTTAGTAAAATTGACCCCTCCTGTGACTTTCATGACAATTGGCCCATCTGTTTTTCTTCTATTGTGTTTACAGTGTTGCATATATGCTGAAAAATGAAAAAACAGCATAACTAGTAAAATAGTGGCCCGATCATGCCGATTTTCGAATTTGATCTGCGTTTTAGTAAGATCGATTACTCCTGTGAGTTTCATGACAACAGGCCTATCAGTTTTCCTTGAAATGTGTTTACAGTGTTGCATATATGCTGAAAAGTGAAAAAACAGCACAACTTCTACAATAATGGCTCGATCGTGCTGATTTTCGAACTTGACCTGCATTTTATGAATATTCATCAGCTCTGTAAATATACAGCCAAAAAGTAAAATTGACTTCCACTTATCGTGTTTACAATGAAAGTGCACGGCACCAGTGACAGTGACGGCGACGTGATTGAATGGATGATTGAATCTGACAAACTGCAATGATATGAGTTTATTTCCATTTTTGACACTTTATTACACAATACACTATAAAAAGTTTACCATCATTTTTACATAATCAACTAACAATGTTGTAAAGATGCAGGAAATGTCAAACAAACACTTTAATGTATCTTATTAGTAAAATAATGACTGTTAACATGCCTAAGAATTGAATCTGAGGAAATGTGAAAAAAGAGCATAACTTCTAAAATAATGGCCCGATTATGCTGATTTTCGAACTCGACCTGCGTTTTAGTAAGATTGACCACTCCTGTGAGTTTAATGACAATTGGCCTATCGGTTTTTATGTACAGACACAGATGTGTCTGTACATATTGCCATCACCTGCGTCTGTCGTCGCCGATGCCGATGCCGATGCCGATGCCGATGGCGATGCCGATGCCGATGCCGTCGCCGTGCACTTTCCTTGTAAACACGATAAGTGGAAGGCAGTTTTACTTTTTGGCTTTATATTTACAGAGCTGATGAATATTCATAAAACGCAGGTCAAGTTTGAAAATCAGCATGATCGGGCCATTATTGTAGAAGTTATGCTGTTTTTTCACTTTTCAGCATATATGCAACCTTGTAAACACATTTTAAGGAAAACCGTTAGGCCTATTGTCATGAAACTCACAGGAATGGTCAGTCTTACTAAAACGCAGGTTGAGTTCGAAAATCAGCATAATCGGGGCATTATTTTAGAAGTTATGCAGTTTTTTCACATTTCTTCAGATTTCCTTAGATTTAATTCTTAGGCATGTTAATAGCCTTATTATTTCAGTAATAAGATACGTAAAAGTGTTTGTTTGACATTTCCTGCATCTTTACAACATTGTTAGTTCATTATGTAAAAATGATGGTAAACTTGTTATCGTGTATTGTGTAATAAAGTGTCAAAAATGGAAATAAACTCATATCATTGTAGTTTGTCAGATTCAATCATTCACTATGTTCAGAATCTCAGAATGGAAGAAATTGGACAATTAACACTGTTCTATTGATATTTTTCACATCTCATCAATTTTCTTAGTTGATCATATAAAAATGGCAGTAACCTATAAATTTTGTTTTATGTTAAAAAAGTGTTAAAAATGGAAATAAACCCATTTCAGAACAGTGCAGTCTTGTTTACATTTTGGCATCTTTAAGTCGTGACTTTGAAGTTCCATCGGCCTAAAAACCTTTGTTAGTCACGTTTACTATTTGTCCATGATACTAGTATTTTATTATAAAAAATTGATGATCATTATGCTGTTAAACATTATGTAATATTGCATCAAAATTTGAAAAAAACCTATTTTGGGCACTGCTCCCATGATGACCATTTAAGAAAAACCATGTCATTTACTGTTCTCAAACTTACAGGAAAGAAACATGGGACTAAAATACAGCTTCAGTAGGAAATACAGTCTGTTTGGTAATTCTTACTGCCAGTTAAACAGTTATTTTGTGAAAATTTAATTTTTCACATATTGGCATTTTCAAGGTGTGACTTTGAAGTTCCACGGGCTTGAAGACCCATGCTAGTCACATTTTCCCAAAATCCATGATATGTATATTTTATTATTAAAAATTGACGGTCATTATGCTGTTAACCATTATGTAATATGGCATCAGAATAGAAGAAAACACAATTTTGGGTGCTGCTGCCATGATGACCATTATGGAAAAACCATGTTACTTATGATTGCCATGTTACTTATGATTTGGAAAAGCACATTTTACTTACGTTGGTATTACCTGTTGAGCATAATTAAAATTTGATGTTGAATTTGCAGTTTAACATAGTGTACTTTTGCATCAGAATTGACAGTAGCCTATTTTGTGCATAGTTTTTTCCTGTCTTTTGTCTGTACATTTGACAGCTTTGCTGCCTTGTTCTTATATTGTGTTTACAGTGTTGCACATATGCTGAAAAAAAGGAAAAAACAGCATAACTAGTAAAATAGTGGCCCGATCATGCCAATTTTCGAACTTGACCTGCGTTTTAGTAAGATTGATTACTCTTGTGAGTTTCATGACAACAGGCCTAACAGTTTTCCTTAAAATGTGTTTACAGGGTTGCATATATGCTGAAAAGTGATAAAACAGCATAACTTCTACAATAATGGCTCGATCATGCTGATTTTCGAACTTGACCTGCGTTTTATATATATATATTTATCAGCTCTGTAGATATAAAACCAAAAAATAAAACTGTGTTCCACTTATCGTGTTAACAGTGAAAGTGCACGGCGACGGCATCGCCATCGGCATCGGCGACGACAGACGCAGGTGATGGCAATATGTACAGACACATCTGTGTCTGTACATAACAAAAAACAAATATTTCAAAATAAAAAATTAAACATTACATATTACAACACATGTCCCAGCTCTACAATTGCTACAATATTACTTCATCAATTCTTCTGAGACAAAAGTGAAGCAGTTGTTACATCTCTTATTTTCCAGAAAATGCATATTGAAATATCAGTTCTTTAGTATATGATATACAAAATGAAGTTGTAATTGTTCATTCCTAATAGTACCTCAGATAAACTGAATCCAACTCTTAATTATTATTTTTTTAAAGAATTGGTAAGGATATTGAGATTACAGGTGGGAAGCATCCACTAACAGTGCAAAATACCCTAAATTTCAGAGTACACGAGAAACTCACCTCTATCCTCAGCATAACCATAACTGTTTTTAGTTAAGAATACACTGATGAGGAACATGTTAGGCACATGCACTGTGTGCTCAGTTTTTTTTAAATACTGATGGACTTTTTTAGATGCACTTTCATAGAGTAAAGTGTTTATATATCAATTAGTGGATACTAAACAGATGGACCGGCTGTTGCAGTCAGTACAAATGTTTTATACATAACACATACATTAATTGTATACCCCACAAGGTTTATTCAAAGCTCAATAACCATGCATTCAAACCAACAACCTCCTATAACACTTGTCAACATTCAAACTGGCGAGCATTACTTCTTAATCTATACCACACATACATTTAACAAATAAAGTTTTTCTCTTCATTTACCTGGGTTTTTCCTGCTTACAAAACTGAACATCACAAAGATCCTAGGAAACACAACAGGGATCAGCTGTTGATCCTGGGAGCCCTGATATATCCCCAACAGTTGTATACATTTGAACCAGCAGTCATCAATGGATCATTCTAAGGACTCATGGGTAACTATTGTCCCAATTCCACTACTTGAACTACTATTGGTATTTCACTCCAATCATTACAAAATTGCTCATGCTGTCCAAGGCAAACAGCCTCCATTATGGATTCTATTGTTGTGTTTATTCATAATTTCAAACGGTTCAGGTTATGTGATGTGCAAAAGCCAAAAGCATTTACCTTGAGTAAACAATACATTTTGAATACTACTCATAATGTCTATATATACTATAGTTAAATTGAGCAGAAGGAATATTTGAACTAGAGTTGAATTGCAGCAAAATGGAAAAACAAATTGTGCTTTTGTTCATTATTTATTCATCATATTGATAATAAGCACAGTTTGTTACCAAGTTCGTACCCAGTAAATCAATTTAAGGGTAGAATTAAAGCTTACCAAACCTTTATTGCAAAACCATAGATATATTAAATTTATGCATACGGCATTGCAGGCTGATCAAAAACCAGTCTGTTATTTCCCCCCTGGCAACATTGCTAATGAAATAACCATATTACATGTAATATCAGTATGTGAACCTCCCCTACACACTTGTTTACTTGTTGAGACCACACAATGATATTTGCATTCATACTTTTTACATGCAAAAGGATAATATTAATTAAGACAATTAAAAACCTTTATATTTCCTTACATATCATTTCATATCAAAATGGTAAAAAAATGTATTTCAGACCCTTTTCTTGGTCATCAACAGCATTCAAAAATCTTCAAATGCAACAATTACTGACACCACGTGCTTAGAATCTGATGACTGAAAAAGCAACGGTTATTACCATCAGCAATGACTAAAATACGTATCCAATATACACCAAGTGCACTCAAAAATTCAACTGAAACCATGTTTCAGTGAAAATGGTGAGCGTTACATTGATTCACAATAAGCGTGCACATAAATCACTTGCCTTCAAGCCACACTCAAGATACAGAGACCTGCACGTGCAACCAAATCTCAGTTAAGACCAACGAAATTCTTTTACGAAAAAGAATTAAACTGTTTTTCAGTTATACTCAATATCACCAACACCTATTCTCACATACCAGTAGATGTATATGTAATTAGAATCAAAAATAGGTATACCAGAATGCAGTAGAGGTGCCTGCAGCAGCAGAGACCCACCTGTGACCAGTCTGCTGAGACAATTCAATTGACAACCAAAAGTTTCTCTCTATATAAGTATATGCTGTGTGAAAGAATAGAACATTTGTAATGTAATGCAACAAACCAAATGGAAATTGATCCAGGCAAAGTATTTTTTTAAGCAGCACAAAATACACATTTGCTCTAATATGGTTATTTAAAAACTGTGATATTTCCTTTAATTTGGGAGATAATTTCACAATTCCAAAATATAACATCCTGGATAAAAAGAACTTTCAGAAGATATAACTTGTGTTTATATCCGGCACATTCTGATAAACCTAATTGAAAATCAGAATTTATCCACAATAAAACTGGTCACACCAAACAGCCAAAGACACATACTACTCTAAGTCCACACTGACTCACCCACAGACGGTGGTTGCTTCACTTTACAAGCTTTTCTCTGCTATTTCCCTATGACTAAGGGCTTGAACTGAGACAAAGGCGGCGGGCGTCAGTGAAACTGACCGAGGATGTCAATCGTCCCGAGTGTATGCGCAAAATATTTCAGATAAGAATCGAATACTAACATAAGGTAACATAAATGTTCACTGAGGGTTTAGATCATGTAATGGCGCTAATTATGAGTGTCATGTGTTAATTACTTGCTTACCTTCAAATGTCAGTTATCAACTCAAAATTTCCTCCACTCAACTTTCGTATCTGCCAATAAAAAGAAGGATAGATGGCGCCACGCAAGACAGAACAGCCAACAGATACCCTCTCTCTCTCTCTCTCTCTCTCTCTCTCGTTAACGTTAATATATTGACAATTTTATGTTTTCAACAGTTTCGGACAATTTGGAAACTCATTTGGATGTCAATTACAGATAACGTTAGATCTAGGCCTAACGTGTTAAATTTTAATTTTGGATGACATTTTGGTGATTTAGGCCTACACTGTGTTGAAAATAATACGTAGGGCCTAATTCGTTTTATAGAATTATGATGAAAATTTTGTTTGTTATATGACCCTACTATTGCATGTTTCCCAAGATTAAAAAAAAAAAAACTGAGAGGACAATAATGATTGCACTGTCAGAGTCAGGTAAACTGCGTGCGATTCAATGTGAAACTATGAGAGCGTTCCCATAACCCTATCGTACTAGCTGGATCGATCTTACTCCTCGGGGATTCTCGCTAAATTGCATTCAGTTTAAGCAGCTTAAATGTCTGGTAACTTAAAGTAGACTACTTGTTTAAAGTTGGGAAAACTTTGTGGTTCATGGTGTTGTTAAATGTTCATGTTGTTTTGCGAAGGGGCGTGCCAGACTATTAAGCTGATTACATTGACTGCGCCTTAGCCAGAACCCCCTCTCAGATAAATCGATCCTGCTAGTAAGATAAGGTTGAAGAACTATTCTGTTGAAGAACTATAGAAGAGGGCCTTTCACATAAGGGTTATTTAACGCAAAGGCCACAAATCATTTTTTTATGAGAATCAAGTATAGACCTACTGAGCAAAGACTTTAAAAAAACAAATTCCTTTCCCTTTTTGTCCAGTAGTAGTCCTTAATCCTAAAACTAGGCCTCCAAACCAGCATCCTTTCCTCTCTAAAATGCTATCATACTGACGACAAAGACGAATTGGAGCGTTCAATCATTTAATCACTAACTTTTCTTATAAATATAAGAGTATTTATACTCTATTTCTCCTTACCGATCTTTACTTGTTTTCATTGCATTGTCTTTTGCGTGTTCACCAGCATTTTCCATTCTTATTACTCATTCCACAATATTTCCATAAAAAGCAATCTCTGTAAGCCTTGTTTTCAACAAAATATTTTTAAATACATCATACTTGGATCGCACCAAGAAGTTGTATGTGACCTCAACATTAAAAATTTCACAGGTTTTCCAACCACGAAAACGATTTCCACGCTTGTTGACTCTTCAGAAAATTAAACGTGCCCTCAATAACTCGCTGGGTTTTTACTTATTTGATTTTATTTGACTTATTACTTGCAATTAGTGAAGGCGTAATGAGCCCTTAACTTAGCACATACACCTTTTATTCAAAAAATTGTCTTCGAATTTTAAGTGTTTGCAACATCCACTCCCTTTTTATTTTTAAAGCAAAGCGAAATCTTACTAAAGTAAAAATTCGTAAATTACTAAAAATAATCATGTTATCTTGATGTCTTAAGACCTACTTTACCTCAGTTGAAAAAAAAAGCAATACTACAGTAAAGTAACTTAGCATGTACCGGGGGCTTATACAAATTAAAATTACGTTTTATAAAGGTCATTTGTTGATCACAAAGGGCCCAAGTGGCCATCTTAAATTTGCCTATGATTCTTCAATGAAATTTAATTAATAACAAAGTCAATGGCACCAGAAGCATTAATTAACACCCTGTGTTAAAGTATTTGGCAAAATGTAAGTTTTCCATAATCTTGGCCAATTCAACTTGTCACAAATGAAGTCTGCTTCTTTTCTAGACTTTTCCGACTCTTCCGCAACCTCCTGGTAATTTTTCAGGATATCGCTACTGATGACGGACCCTCTTTGCGAATCTCGCGCCAAAGCCAGCGTGGCTAACCCCTTCAAGTCACGAGGCAATTCCAAGTGGTCGACAATGGCGTCACAGGCCACTGCAGTGTTGTTGACAAGATCCTCATAACGTATGGCTGCAACAGGGATTCCACTTGCAACGAAAGAAACGTACAGCGAACATGTTTCAACCCAGTGAACACAGCAGAACCCAAGGAAGGTAACGGACGAACAGAATTTAGGATCTTGCGTCCAGGCATATTTCTGGTCATCAGAAAAGAAATGATCGGGAAAGAATCGCGCTGCCGACGGAAACAGTCTTCTAAGAATTCCATGTGTTTGGATCGTGTACATAAGTCTTGGAATGGTTGGCCCACAGAATGCCCGACTCATGGATTGGGTGGTCTTAAGACCATCTCTGTACATAAACACGTGTCGAATGGCGGGAAAATACTTATGCACAACGTTTACGTGTTCCGTGGCACAAGACCTCGGTTTGATGCATATTGTAGAAGGATTTTGTTTAAGTGGTTTGCATATAACTCGCATTACACTAATCACAATTTTTTCGTAAAGTTCTTGCGAAATGCTCCGCTTAAAGTAAGCCATATTAGTCAGAGAATCTGGTTCAGCAATGGTTAACAGTTTGGGCAGAGTCTCCAGAATTTGACTTAAAAGTGTTGAACCGCATCGCCCTGTGCTTGATAAATAAATCACTTTCACTTTCGGGTCGCCAATTTCATCAGCAATTTTGAATAGAGACTGGACTGGCATAAGGACAATTCTCCGGGCGTACTTCAGTTGAGCTTCATAGAGAAATGCATTCGTATCGGAATGGTAAATGTCCACGGATTCTGGTGTTTCAACAAACACTGCTTGTTTAGGGGTTACACAGTAAAGGGAAATATTCTTGCTATGTATAATATTTGGATGTGCAAACCTCTCATGCAAGCCGATGAAATTTTCAGGACAGGCGACCCAACCGTCGTGAAGTTTGTGACTCCACAGGACACGCATGACTTGAGCCGAATGTTCGTAATGATCACCTCTGTTCACGCGCCTTTGAAAGCTGAGCGTTCCACTTATCCACCAAAGAAAGGCCTGTACTGAAGTGAAAGTCCTACGAACAGCTTCGTAGAAAATGTGATGCAAAACGACCAGAAGAATATACAACCAGTAACGCATCTTGTGCAGTTTGTTTAGTGAACCACCTGTTCTTCCGGTACATAGAAATATCAGTACTACCCTGATAAGATGTTACCCTAATATATGTTGAAGGTCATGTTTGAATGTTCTCAAAACTTTATCGTGTTTGTGAATTTCAGCGTCGTTTCAATAAGTGCATCTGGATCTTGCAAACGATCGTGATGACTGGCGGAGAACAAAAGTCTGCTCTGTAAAAGCAGCGAAAAAAATAATTGAATGGCTAGTTTTTAAATTAATAAGAGGACCTGCGACAGACTCCAAAGATTAGTATACAGAATTTGAAATTTCGCTTTGACTGTTTAATGAGTTGTCATGTTTGAAACTTGGACCTAAATTAGGTCCAAGTTTGAAACAAGGAAAAAAGCCAAACAGTATCGTCGGATCCTCCCCAAAAGTTTTGAAGCTAATCTGAATGTTGTCCATTTGTATGTTTAAGACGATGGGCAAATTATCGGGGCGAGATACAGTGTAGGCCCTACTCCATGAGACTAACCTTTGATCACACTTTCGATACCTAACCAATTATCGAAAATTGTAGATGCTTGAATTATTGTCCCTGGCCTTTTTCATCGCAAAACACCAGCGTAGTTACGGGAATTCATCTTATATTGCGCAAACTAAAAATATACCTGACGGTTTGCTCTGGAATAACATTCCGGGCACCATCAAAGCTAGTCTGAGTTGGTTCAGTTTTGTCGTAGGACCAGTAGACCGTTGATTTGGCTAGTAACTGACGTCCACAGATTCTCTATTGTGTTCTATCTGCCATTTTCAAATTCCAGTCCCCACCCAATTTTTGCTCAAGAAATTTTAGGGGCACCCCATTTTCTCCTCCACCCCAGCCCAAACCCCTCCGACTTAAATACTGACTGGTCCTTTAGGGGCATATACCCTGAAATATAGGGTAGTTTGCTCTGAAATGCAGAAAAGTACACAAAATTCAAGATTTCTGTTTATTTACGCAATTTTATTGGGTTACTTATAACTAGCATACACTGCTGGTGATCAAGGGCTCATTCCCATTGAAACTATCAGTCTATGCAGATCAATTTAACTCCACGGTGACTCACTGAATGCAATCAGTTAACAGATTCCTCCTTACATTGAGTAGAATATACAGAAAAGTTGGTGATTATATGAGTACATTGGAAACAAGAGGAGGCATGTAAAACTGATTGCATTCAACGAGAGTCCCCGCAAAATTAGATCAATCTGTAAACCGACTGTTTCAATGGGAATGAGCCCTGAGGGACCATGCTGATCAAAATATTGATTACAGTTAGAGGTGTCATTTTACCTGTGGACCAAAGTGCCTGGAAGTGTAGAATGCTGATTGGGTGTATATAGCAACCTGAGGATGACTCAATAACTCGTAGAATACGGCTGCAGAAAAAATCACAAAAATTGGGGTAGTTATTATTTACAAAGATGCAGGTGCAACAAATTTTTGATAAGATCTATTAAACCAATGTAGGTCTTGTTTACAAAGGTCCACTGAAAATAAGTTACTGGTGCTAAAATCTAAACAGAGTGATAGTAAGAAATTTGTCCCACCAGTCTAAAGTACACTGTACTTTGTCACAGCTTTTAATATTTCTGAAATTAATGGTAATACTAAACCCTGGGGTGGCGCTGGCAATATTTTTCTCTTAGCCAAATCACCACATTTTTGTCAATTTGTTATCAAAAAGGTTATAATTTGACTAAAACAAGTGAAATCAAGCCCTTTTTCTTTAGCCAATTTAAGTCAGTATTAGCATTTGGGTAAATTGGCGAGTGTTAGCGCTACCCCAGAAACCCATTATACACGAACTGTTTTCATGATAAACATATAATTCAAATGTCTTAATATTTCAAAGATTGCAGTTTCAAGGAGCTGCTTCTTATATCTTTACCAGCTGTGATCCAGGTTTAGCAATTTTTCCAGCTTTTTCTCAGCAAGGGGTTTGTATTCTGGGGCTTCCTTTAGGATCTGACCATCTCCTTGTTCTGCTTTGATTATCATCAACTGAAAACAAAGCATGTAAACCGCTATGCCTTTAATTATCATTCCAATGAGGTGAAATGAAGCTCTAATCGTTGCTAAATATTGATGTGACAATGAAGTCTGTTTTAAATATGTATGTGGGTCCCTCATTGCCATATTGTCATTCAATATTGATGAATTATATTGATGCAATAATCACATACACATTTATTTTAAAAAAATGATTTTCTTAAATGGATTAACATTTCCTTACGGGTACTGTCAGGGTTTATTATCATCAAATTCCATAAATTATGATTTTTTCGTGCATCCAATTATTCAATATGGCATCTATGGTGAGGAAAGGTCAGGGAGGGGGGTAGGTGCTTGTTCAAACAATGTACCATTGATTCTCAGTGTCAGATGCTAGTTCACTTTAACTTTTCAAAAAACATACTACTTCCTCTAGGGCCCAGATAATGAGTCTTTATATGCCTCTGAGTTAAAGCATCCCCCTCCCCCCTCCCCAAAAAAGAAAAAAAGGACATGAAGGCATCTTGTATGCCCTATCCCCTATACAAAAAAAACTCTAGTTTTGTGAAGATCACAATGCAACCACCGCAATCTTGCAAAAGGTGAAGGTTAGCTGGAACCCCAGCCTAGTTTCATTGTCTACCATGACAAAGTGATACACCACAGTTGAATATACAACAATTTGAGAAATATGATATTGACTTAAAATTTATAATGCAGTAGAAGAACCCTGTGAGGTGTACTAGAATATATCAAGTGAGCTTAAAAACAAGCAGACCTTTTACAGCACTACAGGCTGTACATGTAGTTTTGCACTTGATTTCATGATCAAAGAAATGAATTGAATACAAAAAGTTCTTCTAATCAATTAATTCTGCACAATAATTATACAACTATATATTATAAACATTCTTAGATATTTTATTTGGTATTCATCCAAACAGATTTTATTATGAACCACTAAAAAGCCAGTTCAATGTTTAGCTCTTAGTGGTCGACAAAGATGTCCAAGGCTGCTGCAGGGCTGGTGACAAAGTTCCTCATTGTAAATAGCTGCAACAGGCATTCTTTAAACAAAAGACATGTTCAAGGAGCAAGAGCAGATTCCAAACTTTGTTAGGAGGGAGAGGGGGATGGGTGGAAGAAGAGGGCACAAAGATTTAAGAGATTGCCTTGCTTCTCTCCATATGTAACCAACAATAGACAACTTGAGCAGGATATGTAGGAAACAAGATTGAACAATTTTTTGATATTGCTTGGTTTGCTTGTTATGCTTTTTGGGAGAGAGAAGGGGAATAGAGGGTATAGCACCTTCCATGCCCAAGCAGCTTAGGTGTGTCCTACCCTGGAGATCATCACTGTCCCTGTGAACATGACAAAACCATAGAGGATCACAGATCAGGCTAATTTTTGATCACCAAATAGGAAAAGATAGGGGAAAATGCACTGAATACAGATACAATCTCAGGATAACTGAATTCATTTGGATTGTGTAATAAAGCCTTTGACAGGCGGCTATTCTTTACCAGAGGCCAGCTAAGCGATGATGTCAATTCTATACACAAACCTTCATTGTATAGAAAAGTGCACATCATCTGCCAGAGACATACCTATGAATATCTGGTGAAAAACCAATCTGGGGCCTTGGTAAAGGATAATACGGAGTTGGCCCCACAGAAGACAAAATATAAATATATTCTGACCCAAGAAAAATCAGTTCTCAAACATTTCACTTAATAACATGAATGAAATGGTCAATGTTGTCTGATATTTAACTGTTAAAGTGGATTGCTACAAATTGCTTCTTGGTGAGACTACATATCTATACCATGTGTATTGAATGAAGAGACAAACCCTTACGCACAATGCTTAAGTGCTACAGTGAACAAGACCTTGGTTTACAGAGTAGCCAGGCACATCTAAACGAGTTAGATGAAACAAAGGAACAGATGCAATTGACAGATATCTGATACATGGGACAAAGGGACCCCCTTCTTACCAAAAAAAAAAAAAAAGAAAATGGGGTCTCTTCTCTTTCAAAAACAATTTCAAGAAAAGCCCATGGCTTTCACAGAGTCAGGTCACACGTAATTCTTACTGGAAAATGCAATAATTTGCACCACAGTAAAGTATAATAAATGTAAATGTAATAATGCTCCTACCCTCCTCAATACATGGCAGCCTGGATGTTCCCCAGCACAGGACAGGTGACAAAAGAAAGGCAGTTTAGCAAAAGAAAATGAGGGTACTTACATATTTTTCTCTTAAATATGATACTGTAAAATTCTACCCAAAACTGAAGTGCAAATCGAAAATGACACAGAGCTCAAGCTTTTATTGGTCCATATTTTGAAAGCATAAAGAATTGCATAAATGTAATCAACTTTTTTGCCCTAAATGTTAGTCTTCATGGCAAGTCAAAATTTTAGTAATAATGTCACTCAAACACAATGTAAAAGTCATAACAAACAACCTTAGATACTACATTTTATTTATCACTGGCTAGTTTTTTCTCAGCTACATTTTGTTCTATATTTTATGCCTCATCTACATTGTTCCACAATTAAAAAGCTGCAGGTCCACTGGTGCTATAAACTAGCCTACATCACTGTTATGATAGAAATAATTTGAGGAAACTATAGTTACTTCTGTCTTAATAAATGTCCAGCTGGATTAAACAAGTTAATTATAACCTGCTTTACCTAAACATTACCATCAACCTTGAAAAAGTATCAATAACAACTATGCAAATAGCAGTGCAGAAATGTTATGCGTAAGTAAATAAATTTTCCCTTAAAATCATTTTATAACTATATGTATCTTCATTAACATAAAGGATTATTTCTCTAAAACATTCATGATTATCCTTTGCCATTTAATTTGAATTTTTATTGTATACAAATTATATAATAAGTAGCCTTATCTGCTTACAATGAGCACATTAAAATCCATTTCAACTTTAAGGTATGGTATAAGGTAGTTTTCTATCTCCTGCATAAATGTGGAGGCATTGCATGATTCTCATACAGATTTCTTGCAACTTTTCAAGCTGTTGAATATAGTCTTATCATACAAATTTTCACTTTGAAAGACAATGTAAGATCATTCCAAAATAAGTTGTTAAATTCTTATACAAAAAAAAAAAAAAAATTATAATAACAATAAATAAATAAATAAATAAAAAATAATAAAAATCTGTGTTAGGGATATTTTTCCCCTCGAATTTAAGCCAGTTCAAAAGAAAGCTGTTCAGATACATTATCATACATGTTGATGAGGATGCTGGGGAGACATAAATGGGCCTCTCACTTTCAGATTTCACACAAGATCAGAAAAAATCCAGACATACATATGTTATAAATAACAGCTGCACTTGCAGTGAACTCAGTCATGTTACTCCTGATATGTCCTTGCAAAAGAACTTACAAGAAAAGTGTCACCATTATAGTTCTGATGAAAGGCTAAGAAAAAGGAAGTGCAAATTATACAACCTTTAAGCCTAAATTAACAACTCGGACACATACTGTAGCTGCGGTTAGGTAAATTATTAACTTGTGACCTTATATAACCAAACCCTGTACAGGATTCAATGTATACAGCTTGTCAATTCTGGTGGTTAAAATGCTGCAACTTTTTATACAGGTTCTTGTTTTGCTGGAAGTTATATTAACGTAACAAAAATCTGGGGGAAAATTGGAAAAATGAGCAACCCATGGAATAATAAACTTTGAATGGAAGCCCTTTGTATGGACTTTGGAATGAGAGCATAAATTACATCCTTCTAAAAATGGAGATAAGGTTCTGCTGCTACTAATGTAAAAGCACAGTTAAAGCCCATTTCAGATTTATGCATTTCTTCATATACATTCTGCATGCTTTACCTTTTTGGTAATGAAAAATTAGCAAAATTCTTTCAGAATTTCACATATATCAATGATGTATGCACCATAAAACTGCATATTTCACCATATTTCATTGTATCCTCATCTCTCAGGCTACATGATAAAGGTTATCGCTGAGTTTATTTCAGTTTGTATTTAGACTAACATTATATAACTGATGTCTGCATTTAGTCCCAGTCCTTTTTGATCTCAAAATGCCATTCCCACCTGAGAATTTCATTTTTATCATCATCAGTGAAGAGACTCTTAACGCTGTAATTGCCGCGGGCTATCATACCAGACGGGCAATCCTCTGGTGGAGTAGTGTAGGTATGAATCTCCTTCCTGGGACCGTAACTTCCAACCATATGGGATTCTTTGTCCACTAGAAAATGAATGATGGAACATATCACTGTCAGCAGGTCACAAGTTAAAAGGGGAATTTGTCTCATGGCAGCACTTCATTCAAATAGGATTTGTCTTGCATTTTTGTTAATTTTTCATGAGAAGCCATGTCAGTTTCGCATATAGCTTCCACTTCAAACATTTAATACAAACTTGATCAACTCAAAATTTCTATATGCTGGCAATCACTCACTTCCAAGCAACCCTTCATCAATCGCCATTTTGATCTTAACACATTAACCAAAATGTTTTACACATCTAGATCATATTGTGTAAATGAAAAAGTAAATCATAATAAAAATACAATATTCTACTTTCAAATGAGCAAAAACTACATATTTCACCTATATTTTACCTAATGCAGCTATATCTCATGAACACTGGTGCACAAATAAAGATTTTTAATCCACTGACTATTATCATGGCTTTTGAAACATCTATTCTGCATTAATTATTAAAAGGATAGTCAAAAACGATTATGGCTGAATGAAATGGTTTGCATCCTTTCAAAAGGGGGCCTTCTAAGTCACTGCCACAGGCTTTTTCCAGATGACATACTCATTTACAACCATTGAACATAATAATATAATAAAAAGAAACAAAAAGAGACTAGGAGAAGTCAGTGAGCAAGTGTGCAGAAGACTGACTTGCAACCCTTTCTAAGATATTATAAACAAAAACTTCAAAACATTTCATATTATGTTTTTGGGTGTTGTCTTGTTTAATGAGGGTCATAGGGATGTTAGAAAGTCTATCAAGTCAAACTTTTTTTATGCATAAGGTAAACAGAAATGTTTAATTTCACTGAATTATATTTGGATAATTTCTGGCATATTTAAAACTGACATATTGTAATATTCCTTTTTACCTGATACACAAATAATCAGTTTCAAAATGTTATGTACTTGGTTTTGTTATAATAAAAATAAGTTTACCAGGCCTGAGGGCCCCGTAACTCGAAAGCATCGTGCATTGGTACCGAGTGCAAGCATCTCAATTCCAAAACTCGCCCCATATAATAGCCTCGAAATAAAAGGTGATATCGCTATTTGCACAATGCTTTCGATTACGGGGCCCTGAACAGCAGTAAGTACTAGACATGCAAAAAAACTGCCATCACATCAACCCTCTTACCTGAAATTCCTTTCCTAGATGTTTTTAGCACAAACTTTAATCCAGGGACAATTTCACGCTGAACATAAAAGTAAATTTTGATCTTATATTTACATCCTTCTTTCATGGTTATCTTGTCAAATTTTTTACTGAGGTCACCTAAAAAAGAATAGGAAAATCATACGTAAATGTCAAATTATCACACATAATGGTTACATTACTAAACGAAATAAGTCTTTTCACATTAACTAAGGTCCCCACTGCAATCACAATTCACACCATTTTGTTTCTTTTGCTAAATGATGGGAATTGCTAATCCTGAAGTTAGTTGTATACTATTCAAGTATTTTTTTTCAAAGGTATGTATTTTATGCAATATTTTAGAAAAAGGTGATTTTTTTTATTATGATGATGATTTTAAAACAATGGGTATAAATATCTACAGCCACATTTTTATAATCTCCTAAAAAATTAAATGGAGATATTATTAAATAATGTTAATAAAATGTTTTTATAGGGTTGGCTAAATATACATTTATTGCAATTGAGAAAGTTGATTCTCTAGGTTGATTTGTTGATTCAGTAGTTCTCTACATTTTTTAGTTCGCAAGAATAAACTTGCATTGTATCATGTATTTCATTTTAAATAAAGAACATCATAAGAAACACAATTATGTTCAATTTCAAATATGTTCACTCCTTCCTAACCTGTGAGGTCCAACTCCACATCAGGCCTTCCATCAACAAGTAATGCCATCTTTGTGATTATCACATTCCTAGGGTCTTCAGGAACTGAAGGAGAGATAGAACAAATTCCCCATTTGCATATGTGCAACATTTTTTGTAGACATTATTTTTACTCAACATAAGTAAAATAAAAGAATTACTTATAGCAAGAAGTTATAAAGAGATCATAACTTCTTGCTTATAGCTACTACAGTTTTTGGAAAATTTCTATATCAATATCATACAACTCAGCTGATAAAAACATGACGTGGGATTTTAAAACCTTACAGGGTGCAGTATTTTCAGCACCAATAGCGGCAGTGCCAAGGAGCTGTTCCTTGTATTTCCGCAAGCTCTCATCCTCTGTATCGAGGTTCACCATTTCTGCTAGCTTCTTCTCAGCAGGGGGTTTGTATCCTGGGGTTTCATCTGGAGTCAGGTCATCTCCTTGTTCCGCCATGACTATTGTGAACTAGAAATAAAACATAAAACTGTCAGAAGTTACCAATCATGCTGTTTAACTGTACCACAGAATCATGCACTCTGAAAATAAGGGGATAGAAAAGTTTAAAAAAAAAAAAAAAGACACACACACACATCTGTTACCACACCAAAATGGAAAAAATTAAAAAAAAAAAAGAAAAGAAAATTGTACTTCATCATAGTTCTAAACCTATAATCAAAGCAACACTGAAACTGCTTTGTGTCAAAGCTTGGGAAGGATAGTGCTTGTCAAATCAGGACAAAATATAATAAAAAACTAAGAGTATTCATTTCAATACAATGCCATCTGTGAATATCTGATCCATTACTGAATCCATAAAAATGTTATCATCAGCAACTTCAAAACCTGCTCAATATAGAACTCACTAAGTATCATATATCTGAGTAACACCAGAAAACAATAGGACAAGTCGGCAATCTCATTTTGATAATCTACTATAGTGCTATGGTTTTGTTATCATGCATGCTGATGTATTGTATTTCATGTTTGACATAAAGTGCTCAACCAGTATGAAAATAAAATAAATATGAAAGCCCTCCTTGAAAGTAACCTGTAAATCCAAGCCCAGTTTTTTTCCTACAGTATAAAAAGACAAGAATACAATTCAGGTCCATGGCATCAGGGAGATCTTTATTATCATATCCCTGACAAGCTGATTTCCTTTTCAAGCAACCATATTATCACAATCCGACTTTTAAGTTTGATATCATGCAAGAAATATGTTTATAAAATGAAATCAACAATGCAAAAAAGTTTTTTTCAAATTACTATCAATTGTATGAATAAACAGCTGGGCCACTGGTCCTTAGTTTTACTCTAAACCATTCAGAACACTGCTAGTTGTGTGACAATGTCACCCAAGGGCTGGGAAAATGAAGTGCACTCTAATGAAAACCGGGCTCGTGAAGACACATGAAGTCAGAGATGGGCAGTAGGCCCTGTGATCCACCTGAATTTCTGTATGGACCTAAAAGACCAAATAGTACTTTAGTGAAGAATATACTTATGTCCACTGTTGCCTCCTCCTGTGTGCCAAATAAAAGTTATATTTGACAATATGAAAGCATACGTAGCATTATGAACATTTTTCTTTAACACAAGAAAAATGGTTTTGTTTCCACAGAGGCAGTAGAGATAAAATTTCAGTTCCAGGCCTCATAAACATTAATTGTTTTAGTGTTTGTGACTATGATCCACAATCTTTGACTTTGAATACCAATTGAATGATTTGGACTAGGGTTTCAAGTTCCAATTTAATAAAAATTGCAAGCATTACATTATAGGCTATGGACAAAAAGTGAGGTTGGGTAAGCTTTCATTCCAGTCTGTATACACACAGGATCTTTTTTTAAACTGCCAAATATTTTCAGTATGCCCAAAGTGAAAGATACAAGGAACTACAGGTTAAAGCTTTCAAAGATTCTAAGTCAAGAGAGATAACATTTTTCTCCCTATTCTAAAAGAGTAACCACACATATGGCTTTTGCTAAATTAATACATAAATTGAGTACAAATATGAATTTCCTGATATCTGTGAACTTTAACTATTTGTCAGAGCAAATTTTTTTTTCAGTTTGATGATTACAATCACTTCAAGCAATTTGACAGGGTGCCGAAGATCAGTAAAGCACAATTCATGCCAAGTGCTCACAAGAACAAGTTTACATTACACATCAGATGCCATTCTCAAATCAATGAAAGACTGGGGCTGACAATCATGGCCAATTGTATGCCTTCTTGACTATGTCCAAATTTAAACTACTAGTACCTATATCACTTCTGTACAATTTTTTATATTATAAAAAGGTGTTATATAGCGTGTCAATGGTGGGAGTGCATTGGCCCGACCATGACATCAGCATTAATCTAGCAACCATATGTTTTATTTTCAAACAGTTTTAATGATATTTGAAGAAAAATGTTTAAAAATCAATTTCTAGCTCTGTTAAGCTTTTGATAAAAACCAAAAATGCTTTTAATGCAGGTTTCCTTTTGGCCTTGCATTATCTAGCCTAGAGCCTTGACACACTTAAATTCAATACAGTGACTTAGAGAGTGACTTAGGGTATTGACTGGTCAATAAACAACTAACATCCACTACAATGACAGATATGCTGGCAAGCAAAGTTCAATTGGGGTCAGGAAACATACATGCATAGGACTGGGAAAAAAGCAAGTACAAAGACACCCAATAAAAATGCACATAACTAACAGCTTCAATGCCCTAGAAAAAAAACATTTTCAAAAACATTGATGGGATATGGAAAAAAAATCCACAATTTGCATGCATGTGAACAATACATATCTTTGTTACCACTCTTTCTTGAAGTATTGCAAGCCCATGTTTACTTGGTTAAATTATCCAGAATGGAAGGGCAAACCAGTAGTAGTCTAAGATTATCTCTAATATTTGAGCCAGAGGGACACATGTAAAATAATCAAAACAGCAGTTTTCTATTTAGTCTAATGCAAGTCATATATAGGCAAAATTGTTTAAATCATTATTATTAAGCAGCCTAAATTTCAGATTCGACACCAACCAAGCAGCAGCAGTTGGTTGAAGTTTTCTGTACCAATCACAAATGTCCATGGGTCATGTATAAAGTACAGTACTTTAAAAGCCAATTAACATCACAAAAGAATGAAATCAAGGTTATTTCACCTGCATTTGTAATATGCACAAACTAACTGCTGTATGTACCATTAGTGTATACTATACACTGTTGACATGTTTGAAAATGAAGATACTGCATCGACTGACTCTCCATACATTAAACATGAATTTAGGATAATACATAGCAGCAATTATGATAAATTGTTGCATAAATTATTGTAATATCAATTACAAAAAAAATGTATTTGAAATCAATGTAGTCAGGTCTCAAATTGTACACAAACTTTTCAACATCATAGACCTTACTGCTAATGGAATTAGAACTTGGCAAGAAAGCAAAGTTACTCCCCTCCAAAATCAAACTTCAAAGGAAATCTAATATCTTGAGACAGTGTGTACGTACTATAAATATATATATATATGTCTGTGTATATATTACATAAAATAATCATATTAGCAATACAAGCAAATGTACAAACACAATAAAAAGCCGGACATCCCATTAATACATTATACCGAATGGTGATTCACTTCATATCAATGAATAGCCACCCATAAATGACACCGGCAAAAAAACTCCCAAGTTAAACACCATAAACAATTAAAAGTAACTGAAGTCAACATTTACGCATAACATCACTAGTTGCATAAGTTATCGCCTACTGCACTGGTTGTATCTATATATATATTGAGAGATCCCTTTAAAGTTATATTTAAAGCTGAATCTACCTCGGTCAATTCCTCCTAAACGTCGAATGTGCCTGTAATAATGGCAGCGGGGTGGAATCCACTTCCGGATTCAAAAAGAAAATAGTTCTTGTTTTTTATTTGTGATTAATATTCATAAAACCATAAGAAATGAAATAGAAACAGTTTTATGGCACACAAAAAATTACATTAAAGTTTCACCATATATTTCCTGCACTTTATTGACAAATTGTAAGCCCATTAATACACCTCTCATCTACACTGTCAAAGGTTAAAATTGGCCAAGTTCGACATCGGAGCAAAGGATTATGGGTATTCATCAAAGACCACTGCAGAATCTCCGATTTGAAACAGAAAAAAATATTAATGAATCTTTTCAAAAGTATTGAAAATACAATGAACAGTTAATTAGCTTAACTCAGTGTGAGTGTTTGTTGTTTTACAATATGTATTTGAGACACCTTCCACATTTATGTACCAGAGGTTGATTTAGGGGGGGGGGTCTGGGGGGTCCTGACTCCCCCGCCTTCGATTGCTGAAAGAAATATCACACCAATGGTCCCTTCTTGAAATTAGAATTTTGACTAGCTGAATCATAGTTCTAAATCGTACCAAATGGCACCATTCGTCCTCTAAAATACCAACAATTTTCGCACCCCCCCCCCCGTTTTTAACCGTTTTTTATTTTCATAATTCAGTATTTAACACTTAAAGCATTTTCTCTCACTGCGAATATATGATGATGACAATAATAATGAATTTAAAACGATCTTTCAAGACACGTTTTAAAAGATCCACTGTAGCGGATCCCACACCAAAACGAACACAAACGGGAAATGGTCACACGTTTATTCACGCACATGCATACACTGACATGGTGAAAAGAGAAATGTAGGCCTACGTGGCTTTTTCCCGCCCGATGGTGATCCACTGATTTTGCCGAACTGACTACAATAAATCTTGAGACTTGGCGACCTGAGCATTCTGCTCGTCAGTTACAAACGTGGCCGCGCCCAGAACTACTTCTTGGCCATATATAGGCCTATACTGAACAAATCATTTGCATAACAAAACAAAGATGACTAGTAATACGGCCGTAAATCGCAACTTGTTGTTGTAAGCGACAAAATCCACACTGCTAAGGAAGTTTTCAGTAGAAAAATACCGGTAGGCATAAATAGGCATATCTCTATTTAAAGTCTATTGCCTTCTTAATAAATAAACTAATTAGGGCCTAATCAATTAATTCGTAGTCGATCACATTTTAAATATTAACTGGTAAATTTGATCTTTGCATTTCCAGCATTTTTCGTCGTCCTTTTTTTTTTACCATGGTCCTTTGGGAGCAAAGCATTCACAAGAAAAGTGAAAACAATCAGAATACTTTCTCTATCTTTATATCCGGTTATCCATGGGCCAATTCGATTTGGCCAAGAGTTTGTGAGATTTTCATCTTGAGTTAATAAATGGCTGTTTAAAAAAATATTTTTATTTATGTATATTGGAAAAACGTTCAACCATGCACAGTTTGCCAGATTAATATTATTTCAGCGATGATAATCATGGATCCAATTCCGTGGTCTGCACTCCGGTTGATGATAGGCGGAGGTCTTTCTGGAATTAGATGAAAAGAAAATGAATACACTAAATATAATAATATCGTAAACATATTCAACATGTAACATAATGAAATATAGTTAATCCTTGTCCCTAAAAGAATCTTATACTTACTTTGTTTTGAGTACACTTATAGAAAAAGATGTTAGAAAAGTGTATTGGATATGAGTTATGATCAACATGAGACGTTTTGAAAAGATTTTGACAATCTCGTCATTTAATGATAAAATGTTCAATATCACTAATACCTGGGACAGTGACTGTACCTTCAGTATAGTTACTCCCTGGTCCTATAAACATAGTATTAGTCACAAATAAACAAACTTGGTAGCTACGTGTGCAAGAAGCATTATCCCAGCAGGAAGTCGATGTTGACTAACGTTGGATTTTTAATGGATTTGCTTGAGACGTTCATCAACATCATTGATCAACAATTACTGATCTACATTTAATACTTGATATTTATTTAATGTCCACAACTAAACACTTAGCAGGGGCGGATTTAGGGCGTCTTCTGGGTCTTCCGGAAGACGGTCAGATTTTCAAGTTTACATTGACGGGTATCTAATTCTTTTTGTCGGAAGACGGTCAAAATGGAGGATGGACCAAGAAAGATAAATTGGAAGACTGTCAGAAAATAACCCTGGATCCGCCCCTGCTTAGCACATGTTAACTCATTTGTATATATAATTTGCATTTAAATATCGACAGTCATTAAAAGCTTAAATTTGAGTTCCGTCTACGTTATTTTCAAAATTAATAGCATAAGCATAATAATATACATTTATGATAAGTAGTGAATCCCAATCAGGTACCAAAACCAAGCCATATAGGCCTACACGCGCGAGCAAAAAAAAAAAAAAAAAAAAAAATTACCGGGAACAGTGACGCTGCCTGCTGTATAGTTCCTCCCTGACCCTAAAGAGAGAGATTTATATATAATAGTCATTTATATACAAACTTGCCAACAAGCATTGCGCATTTGAATAAATCCATGGGGTGGGGGGTTAGATACAAAACTTGTCATTCAAAATTATAATGCATCCTTTTTAACATAACAATATTACGAAAAATCAATTTTAAGGAAATCTTCCAAAATAATGTGCATTATACAAGATAGTGTGGTCTAAGTGCAAAATGGATATATCAATTTGAAAGCTAAGTCTAGATGTGAATGAAAAACACTTACAAGGACATATGCTACACATGTTCGGGCACTCCAAGGGTGCATTTTGTGTACCGCACGCGCTTCGCGTATAATGACTCTCGCAATACCACTCATCTTGGGCTAGGTTGCAGTCAACTATAATAAGGGAATATGACATTTAAAGCACAATGTAAGCAACATTTACATACCCTTACTATTTGCTTCACATAGTCTTTTTGTATTTGGCAAGGAGACTGGATACTTTTTATAACCAATTTAAGAACCAATGGATGCACCACGATGTACATATGTAGGCTACAATGTAGGCCTACATATGATATACACAATGTCAAAATACAAAACGTCTGAACCATTTATCATAAACATCCGTGAGAATGTATAATAATAATAATAATAATAATAATAATAATGATAATAATGAGAAGAACAATAATAATAATAACAATAATTATTATTATTATTCACACTTACTACTCATCCAGCACTTACGTTCACACTGGTGCCCAACGTGGAAGTTCTTGAAACACGAACAGCTGCACGTATTCAGATCAAGTATGCCCCCGTTATAACACACTATTCCACCGCAGTCTGAAATAGAAGTGATCTTCTTTTCACAAAAAAGGAATAAATTAGGAACATGTCTCATAAGTGCCTCACAAGTGCCTCATTGATTAAATTTCTCTTGTTTTTCCCCTAAGTTTCTATATAAACTTTGACTTTCTTAATGTCAACAAAACTGTATGAAGAAAAATGGACCCCAAACACGAGCAAATATCTCAAGTTCTAAAGTTTTTAAGATAATCAGCCGTGTGTGTCACTGTTTGTGTATAGCCGCGCGCGCGCACGTGTGTGTATATGTGTCCCATCATTTGTTTCATGTCGTGGGTTTCAAATCTGTAAGGGGGTGGTTGTTATCTGAATGATTCAAACGACGTAACACAAGAGTATATCAGAGGGGTAAAACAATCGTCTCCCCCTCCAACCCAAGAGTCTTCCCTGCAAGGGAAGTTTGAAAAATATGTTGCAATTTTTAGCATGTTGCAGTGGGCTTTGCAGTACCTGTGCGAGCTTCAGATCAGTCCTTTTTTGTCTTGAAGTATAGTTTAATGAAAAGAAAGCCATGTATCTTGGGGTACAGAGACCTTTTCTTGACAAGGACGGGGGGAGGCACAACCTTTCTCACATCTCGGACAGTGTTATATATAGCGAACAGTTCTCAATAACTGTTCACTATACACTGTCCCGTAACTTCAGTGTGACTGATGAAGCCCCACGTGTTGGGACGAAAGATTTCAGGTACGCTTTCAGCTTATTGTGTAGAAATTGAACAGTTATAAATTTCATCATCATGACTCGAGTGTTTGATATAAAGTAAGAAAAGTAAGACATAATATACAAATCGTACCGCATAACCCGTCGTTGCATGTCAAGTTGCAGCCTCCGCATTTCTCGCCTACATTGTATGGTGTCAACGTTCCTGCCACGTTTCCACTGAAAAAGATTAATCCTCTATTTCTGTACATAGATGCTAAGGGCAGAGCTGCTACAATTAGAACCTGCAACACACGCAGTAATTCTGCACGCTTGTTTATTACTGATTCGTTCTTTACTTCGTAAGTTAATTAGTCTGTTTACCATTTCGTTGTTCGTCCATTGAATTTTGAGTCTATTAATTAGTTATTCATTTAAATAAAAGTACACCTTTATACTTATGTTTTTTGGTTTGTTTTTATTCATTCATCTTTCTTTATTTATATTCTTATTAATAATTTCATTATTTCCTAAATCCATTCAGTTATTTGGTTTACCTTGGTCCATAGTTGCACACGTAAAATTTCCATTGGTTTCCACTGGCGCCCTTACACACGGCAAATGCACAGCCCACAAGACTACTACCAGACCAAACGAGCTGGGGGAAAAATACACTGTTACAGTAATGGTTTAAAGTTGTGCTCTGAAAAGACTGAATTTCATATCTCACATATGACACTATTAGCATTTTATGCTCCAAATGCAAGTTCTTTTTATAAACATATGTATTCTGGAGCCATGATGAAATTCAAATGTAAATCAATTTTCTTGGGATAATACAAAATTCCACGCAAAGGGGAGCCAAAGGCAAATATTTCTCCCTCCAATTTTCATATGTAACTAGGATGCGTGTCCATTAATTAGATGAAATATATCTATCAATACCTGAGTGAAGTGACCGACATCCTCAAATTTTACCGAAGAATCGTTATATCTGAAATCCTTGCTTTCATTAAACCATCCAGAGATGCAATTTTCCCAACTTGTGTAATCTATTCCGAGATTCTGCCCAACGCTGAATCTACCTAAAAATGTTGGGATATTATAGTTAGTACAAGTTACTAATCAATGTTCAAAAGGCATAATTGCGCTGTAGGCATAATTGCGTTGTTACTGACATAATTGCATGGCAACAAAGAAACGCGTGTCCACAGGACTGCTCAAATTATTTTGTATTTAACATCACATACATGTAAATATACCATGTGCAGGAAAAGTTAAAAATTACCAATTCTATAAAAGTTTCAACTCTCAAAACCCCAAAGAAGCATCTTTTTAAAATTATAAAATGCAGAAACACACAAAATATGTTTCTGCGTTATATCACATCATGTTGTTTATATGGGATCTATTCATTACATGACATTCATAATGTTTTGTGGAAAAAAATTCTTTTGACAGTCCTACCCGGTATTCGCCGCAGAATGCCGTCTTCATGATCGCTGATGCACTGCTTAGCCCATCCTTCGGCCACACGCTCCAGCTCATCATCCCATACCTTGGATCATGCAACGAATCATACAAACAGCATTTTTATTTTTATTCATTTCATTGTGATAGTTATGAACGATGAGTGCATCGTCTGTCATTCTGCTACAGCTGTACTACACCGAGCGAAAGAAATAAGATTATGAAATAGGGCAGCTAAAAGTGTACTTAAAAAGGAACTGACTTTACTGTTCTGAAGGAGACATGAAAATTAATTACAGTAGTAAAAAAAATTACCATCATTTGCATATCACTAGCGTGTTTTATCTGCCTTCTATACTTGTTGTGTTGATCTACGATTAACATTTTATCCTCAGCTGAAACTCCTAAAACCATAGATGATAAGGATTCGAGTATTTACAGTGCAGTTATGATGGTATGTCGAGCTAAGTAGGTCCTTTAACAGATAATGTTCAAAAAGATTTAATCTCAGCACTTTCAAATTGCAGTTGACATAAAGCAATATTGAATGTAGTAATATAGATTTATCATTATGATTTCGTTTTCTTTCATGCACGAATTCATTGCTTTCCCCAAAATAGCTCTTAGTCGGTACAAAATGTAATAGTGCAACTTTAATGCTGTTTTGCAATTATGCAAATACTTCACTAAATCTTATCTTCGAAAGAGCACACCTTATCTTCACATAAACATACAAAACACCAGGCCAAATTACTCTTATTTTGATATTTTTCACCAAAGTGACTTTACCTCCACTGATGAACTTTTCGGATGGTTCAAGACACGCTGAATGACCTGGGAAAGCATTGAATTTGTCTTCACAACTTGTAGGCTGAAAAACAGCATGATTTATCTAAATTACCACCATGTACAACTGTAGCACACATTTGGAACCGACGGGAGGGTCAATGAAAAAGGGGCACATCAGATTTTTGCATCGTGATACAAAAGGCAATTTTTCTTTCTTTCTTTCTTTTTATGATACTCAGTCTGATAATGTAGTACATGTAACAGAACTCAGTCGGATAATGTAGTACAATGGCTATCTTTAGTTTGGAACAAAGTATAAACTCTTGATTTCTCACAGTGGCGTGTCCCCTCCCGTGCTTGCGTGTACGTTCCTTATGGAACGCGTGTTTGCTAGCAGATGTGCGAGTGTGAGGCAGATGTTTTTTGTTTACTTTTTTTCTCAAATTCCGCCGACCTCAAAATGGCCAAAATAGAAAATGAAATTAAGCTCAAGTATAATATAATTTTTTTACCGACTTCCGAAGACTTACGAGTTTCACGGTTCTCACACGTCGCGTGACTGTATATAAGTTCAGCACGAAGGCCATTAAGCTCAGTTTTGTTACTTTTTTGAAGTAACAAATTGTTTCTATTAGCAAAATCAGGGTGTTCCCAGCAAACACAGATCGTTATTATAACGTTATCATAACGTTTTTGGGTTATATAAACGTTGTGGTAACGTAAATAATGAAATCACTTTGTATTAATAAGATCAATATATCCATATAGGCCATAGTGTTTTTATTTTCAGAAAGGTATTTGGTGTGATTACGCAGTATGCCACGTATTTTCGACAAATAAAACACTTCATTGAACAAGAATGACTGTTTACCGTTTTAAGATATGACATATTAAGTTAAAATGGGTGTTGAAGTAGTTTAAGATATTTTTCAAATAGTGACAAAGGTCTTTATTTTGAAAAAAATTCACTTTCCCCCTCCAACCTTTGATGAAAATAGATATTGTTTGAGAAACAAGTAATTAAAAAACACCTGCCTGATACTGAGTTTCCAGTGCAATATAAAGATACACGTGCACTGCTCAATTATACAACAATCATACATAGCTCACGATAACCCAGCAACTAACACCTCTCCGAGTGTTAGCTCCGGCTTTTATCTTCTTCCGCAGCATGATGTGAGAAACAACGGAACAAGTTCCTAATTATAGGAAAAATGTACTTACTCTTTTTGCAGTTGTTGTGCTGCATATTCCGACTGGAATTATGAACAAGATATTTTAGTAATATAAAATCTATATGTATAATATATACAGCTATTGAATAAGGGCCTCTATAACTGTTTTATGCAATGTGAAAGAAAAGAAACTCAAAATTATACGTTTTTTAAACAAGTTACATGTATTATAATATTGAAATATTTTGACACTGTCCTCTCTAATAGAACACACCTGCGTTTTTATAATCTGTGTATTAGGTATAGTGATAAACGCAATAATACATTGTGAGTTTTGCTGATAAATCACCATAAAAGATTACGGCGAATACCGTTAATTATTGATAAAACATAGTGCACTTTTAATGTACTTTCAAACACTTATCTATGACATGATATGAACATATGAATTTTTGATTTTCCCAAAACTCACCTTTGGAAGCTAAAAGCATTAAGCAAAACACCAATGTCAGTAAAACTTCCATTTTCGCCATATAAATGCTGCAGTAAAATACCAGTTGTAGGTGCCGGTAGTGATGGCCACGATATGACTTGTTGAATTACGGGACAGGTCGAATTTTCTTTTTGTATTGCCATTATTTGCTGAAGTATTTCAGAACTGAGATAGGTTTGTTAAGCCTTACTGATCGTGCCAAAGAGACCACACCAATCTGAATTAGGGAAAAGATAAGACTTTCTGGTGAGGAAAAATAACGTGACCGTAAAGCTTAAATTACACTGTCGTGTTTGAGAAAGGGATCATCATTCAATTTAGCTCAATTAGACTTTATACCACAGCAACTGGCAGACCCAAGATTTTGCTAAGGAGAGGAGTGGGACAAGAATGAATGTCTTTGTCTCGCTTGGGAGGTTTGAAAATATTTTAAATCAAATAGACCCTATACAATTAAAATACACTCTGCTGTTAATTAGTTCATAAAGAATTCATTACAGGCAGAAACTTAGATCATACAGAAAAATAATATGACAAGCCTGACGATGTCAAATCTTGGGGTTCAGTTTCTTTGATGTTTTGTCTCCGAGGAAACAATGCACATGTCAATTCAAATACGATAAGTTACTAGTTGACAGCACGTATTTTCTTTTCCGATAAAATGCCGGTCTATGTCGCATATATATATTGAACATGTATAATACCATTCCTTTTTATATACAGACACTGTAAGTGTCTTTATACAGTATATTCTGATAGGTCTGGCTGTCAGCGTCGTCGCTGTCACCGTCGCTATCGCTGTCCGACATGACGTTAGCCCCATAACTTCCAAACCGTATTTTTGTTTTACTTTAAATTTACCGAGTGGCTTTGTTTGGTAAAGAGGCAGGTTGATTGCGAAAATAAAGCATGATCGGTTTACATTTACGGTAAGTATTTTTTTTTTTTTGGCATAATTTTGGTGAAGTTCGCCCCATAACTTCCAAACCGTATTTTTTTGTTTTAATTTAAATTTACAGATTGGCTTTGTTTGGTAAAGAGGCAGGTTGCTTTCGAAGATCAGCATTATCAGTGTACATTGACGGTGATTATTCTGATTTTTTTATGTGTGAAACTTTCATTTTTCACACATTAGCATTTTTAGTGACTTTTATATCACATAGAATTGAACCACTTGCTAGTTTTTCAATGTCCATGTTACCTGGAGGGTAAGAGGGTAAGTTTGATTTTGCTATTTTAGAGCATTATGTAACAGTGCACCAAAGTTGGCCAATACATTATTTTGCGCCCTTTTTTCTGCATAATGTCTGAACACTTGACAGCTTTGCATTTTTGTTTCCTGTATGGTGTCTGTATATTTGTCAGCTTTGCTATCTAGTTATTACTTGTGATCATTTTTTAGCCTTTAAAATGTATTCGTCAAATATGATAAAAAGATAATACTCGTTGTAAATGCGCGTCACTTTATATGGCTGTTACTTTATATAGGCCCTTAACTCAAGCACGTCCGCTCGAACAGCAAAGCACAGTAAACCCCTTTCTCACGAAAATATTATCTTGATATTGTTGTATTTTTGCTAACTGGCCACTATGGTGATGTTTTTTCTTTTTTTTTTTTTGTGAGAAAGGAGTTTATAAGTAAAATATATACCAGTCTTTTTTCACAATTCTGTTGTCATGGAAAAATCCACCAAGCTGTTTTTGTGAATAGAGCGGATATTTAGATATTTTATGTCGACCATTCACAAATGAATGAAAAAATGTCTTTAATTTTGAAGTGTATGGGACACTTGTTTCTTAGATTCAAAACTATCCATGTGAAATGTTCACATACTTTTTCACAATTTTCTTGCCATGGCACTTATAGTCTTTGTGAATTGGCCCTTTCATTTTATTTCTTTGGGAATATCAGTTAATGTTATATGCCAAACTCATCTTTTTGACGTTGATTTGACGAATCAACTCTTGGTAGCGGATATTTGAATATTTCATGTTGATCATTCTTAAATAAAAGAAAAAATGGTTCTTGATTTCTAGGTGTGTGTGTAATATTCACCAGTATGTCGCAAACGGATAATGCATTTATTAGACTTGATATGACCTAAAATACAAAGTACATTACATTTCTGAATCTGCGACTTAATTTGACAGTTAAAATTTCATGATTTTTAGGCGCGGCACATTCTTGGAATAAGACATTTTCAATAGAAGAAATATTTTTGTTGGTGAGGAAGTTTGAACTTCCCTTTCCATTTCTTCTGACTATAAGAACGTAATGTCAGTTCAGTGCCGGTACATTCTTGATCCATGGCTGACAAAAGGCAATCTAATTCCGAGATGATGATAAGGCCAGTTAGATCGATGTCTCTATTTTGAATAGAAAGATAACTACAAGTGTCATTCAAAGAGAGAAGATGGTGGACCTGGTTTATTCTGTGCGAAAAACGTGCTGCAGGCCTCCCAGTGAAAAGACCCCTCAGTTTGCAGAGGAGACTGCGCATGTACGTGAAAATGAACCTGTCCAGTTGCTCGTCAAACGGGCTTTCGGTGCGTCTTGAGCACGAAGTTTCTACACGATGAAGCAGACCGAACTTAACAGTCATTTCTTGTAGATAAAAGTAGATCGTCAACAGTTTCGTTTGTACCTACAACGAAAAAATCATATGAATAATGTGGTCATATCTAGCGAACTTGCGACGACAAGAAACGTAAAAGATGCCGGTGTCAGAAAAATTATTTAAGGTTCTTTGATGCCAAAGAGCAATCTTTAGTATAATTCGAGACATACGGCGAAGATCCTTATCTTTGCCAAGCACTTGTGAGTGAACTTTTTCTAGCTGCTCTTATGCAATTTTTTTATTTCTTATTATTTCAACATTTCATTATTATTTTTGTTATATAATCTTATTCCAGACTATTTTAATTAAAATTACTGTCACCCAATATCTCGGCGGAAACAAGTTTTTTTCTTCAACCCTTTTTATTTTATTAAAACAATTAACTGTCAGAAACCTTACTAACATACACTCACAGATTTATAACAGGTCTAATTTCGTTAAAAAACTGAAGTGAATTTCAGACTTACACTGTCCTCATCTAGTTGGTCTGTAACGCATTTGCAGTTACGACAAAAATCCAGACGGGAGTGAGTCCACCTGTGTAAGATGGCACGGATTTCTTCTGTCTCACGAGTGCAACCGGGACTAGCACCACGGAAGTGGAATCCTAACCGTCGACACTGCAGTCATAAAGGCAAAAATTATTAGCAGTAATTGGCATCCCCTCACAGAGGGTGTGTCGCAAAAGAGAGAGAGAGAGAGAGAGAGAGAGAGAGAGAGAGTTAATATATACTCAATATGTCTGTGTCTGTGGATATCAATTCGGGTGCATCGTTTGATATACTGCCAACACCTTGATATAAATCAAACTTACGTAGCCATTAAGCAGGCCCTGGAGCTGTCTTCTTGCCTCCTTCACATCGTGTCCTAACTCTTGAATGGCAGAAATGTCATCACTCACGTGAATGGAAGAGAAGTCAACTGGAAGGACAAAACAGAATATGACAAATTCAATTTCCTTTCCCACACCTCTTTCTAACATCCACGCCCTCATTATCCTTCAACACGATACTCTATTCTAATAATCAAGCTTCATGAAGAAGAAAAACATCATAAATATCATTGACACACTCTTTAAGAAATCTGAATCTCAGTTCAAATTATATGCCGCGGGTTATGTGTGCGCGGGGATTGCAACGGCGTGTCTCGGCATAGTCAATACTCACACCGATTTTTGGTTTTTCTCCCCTGAATAATTTTTATTGCGCACATACGGACTACAATAATGAATATTCCACACACACAAAAAAGCATAACTTCAAGAAAAAAGAATCCAGTCAGGCTGTTTTTAAATATTAGCTGTATTTCAGTGCTGGTAATCATTCTTGTAAATTTAAGAATTAGAAGTAACACCAATTTTATGGTGTTAGCGACGCCGACGCCAACTGGCGCAGCAGGTGGATACATGTATATGTACAGAAACACATAGACACGCAGTGGCTCTTTATATACGTTGAACTACTCCATTGTAATATACATGTGCTGTCCATCCTTTACTATTCAAGTACTTCAATCTGCGGCAGAGCTACATTAGTTCCCTGAATGTATTATTATTATCCAACATTATTCTGTTCGAAATGCTCTACTCGAAGAAAGGGAAATATTCTTGGAGATTCAGACATAGTATATTTCTTAGTTTGTCTTAGTTTATGATAGCGATTGCTTCCATGGCGTTAGACATGTAAAACAAAGATATACCATCCATCATTTTTTTTCAATAATTTAAAGATATTCACCTTTTGGTCGCTTGGAGTTAGGATAATTCTGATTCTTCCTGATAATTCACATCCAGCAAAACTTGAGAGATCTTATCATTCCTTGTTTTGACTGACTGAGATTCTGGCTTTTTCCTCAAGCTTGACAGTGAACTATCACCACACACGGTAACCAAACTACACATAAAATGTAACAGTGATAGTGCTTACATAAGAGGAATAGATTTTTCAATCCTAAAAACATAAGAGGAAGCATATTACAAACTATGGACCCTTTAATTGTCGATGATGAAACTCCTGTTAAGGCGTTTTGTCTGCCATTTTGAAAATCGTCATTTCACTAACCTAAAATTTTTTGTGAAAAAAATTATTGTCACATGCGTGTTTAGCACCAATTTGTAGGAGGAAAACTTAACTTGAAGCGCACAATAAAAAACTAAAACAATCATTTAATGAAAACAATGGCAATGTTATCTTTGGCAGCTTATTAAGCCCATAAGAAAATCGTGATCATACCTGCCATCCTGTTACTTCAAATCTAGAAATCCAGGAAGTTGCATGACAGTAACATTAGCACTTTCTATCAGGCATCAACGATCCTCTTATTTTTCGTGATTACGCGCTGGACCTCTGTGGTGCAATGTAAGAGGAAACCTTACCTCGTGAGTAAATCATATGCCTTGAGACAGTAGTTGGATGATATGATAGTAAGGGTACTTCAGCACAAGTTAGAATTTTTCTCGCCGTTACCTTATGCCCCTATTTCACACAGACCACGAATCCCACGAATAGCCAGGAATTGACAAATTTCAGGATTCCTGGTTGAATCGTATTCAGTTCGTGAAGTTCTTAACAGATTCGTATATATTCGTAGTCAGTTCTTGCAATTCTTGACCAACAGGAATTCGTGGCAAAAACTTTAATGCCCCTATTTCACACAGACCACGAATCGCCAGGAATTGACAAATTTCAGGATTCGTGGTTGAATCGTAATCAGTTCGTGAAGTTCTTTACAGATTCGTACATAATCGTAGTCAGTTCTTGCAATTCTTGATCAATCGGGAATTCGTGGCAAAAATTATGAGCTGGTCAAAATTTTGGCCACGAACTACCGATTCCAAAAAAATGGTAGTGAATTCTTGACAATATTCGTGCGATTCCAGCCGAATCCCACGAATATTCGTGACACTATCGCACCTGTATCGTAACTGAATCGTAGAGCGTGTCGAATAAGGCCAGAAAATTTGTAACATCTCACGAATCCTGAAATTTGTCAATTCCTGGCGATTCGTGGGATTCGTGGTCTGTGTGAAATAGGGGCATTACGGATAACTTGGTGACCTCCTTGAGTAGAATACAGAAAAGAAAAGTTGGTGATTATGCGAGTACGTTGGAAACAGGCGACACGGGGTACGGCACAGAAATGTGCACAAAATCAGCCAGAGAAATATCTTAGAATATCAAGAGAGGTTACAAAACAATATAGTTCAGGCGAGTTAAGGACCTCATGAACTCCACAATGTTTTGAGAGTTGTTTTTTAAATTATGAAGGATTTTAATTAATGTTCAACATATGTTTGCATTACCGTATCAGTTAGACATGCAGGTAAACTGCATAATTTGACTAGATCTTTTTTCTTTGATAGACTTAGCGTACAGTCTTTGTGAGACATAATTCACCACAAACTTCCGCCAAGGCTTTGCGACAGTATGATGGTATACCGGATTGCTAATTGTTCTGCGCGACGACTATTGATATTCATATCTTTGTTACATTTTCCGAAAAAAGGAAAATGATTCTGCCATTCGTAAGTAAGAAAATCTGAGAAGCATTTGGAATTGAAAGCTATCACACTTTCTCTTTTTCTAGCAATAAACTGTAGAACTTGTGCCATGTCACCGTGCATATAAATCTCCACCATTACAGCAATGAATGGCATCTTTTGCACGTTCTGTCTCGGTTGAGATAATGAAACACCATTCCCTATTCCAAAAATAACGAACACGAAAACATACCTTCCAGCCTCTGAAAAATTCTTCCGGTGCAGGGATTTTCAAGATCTGTTCTCGATAATCTCTTGCCGTACCGCACCCAAGCTTTGGGCAGCGTCGTAGTGTTCGCAAGACTCGGTGTGTGCAGAAGGAACAACATTGCGATGAACTTGTTGAGTATACATTCTGAAACAAAGATATGTTGATCTTTGGGTTTGTAAAATTTTTGGGTTTGTAAAGAGGCTAGGATAAATTTCAAAGAGAAGCTGCATTCATTCAACACAACATTTGAGATATGAGCATTCTGAAAAGCTCATTAAATTTGGAACAAGACAATACACTTACCGAAATATGGTGTATTTTTCTTAATAACACATTTTCTGGAATGTTATGTGAGATTTATGCAACCCCATTGTTTTAACTACATGTATTTTTTTCTGAAGTCTCCTATTTCCTCCCAAGAGTTGACAAACCACGTTCCAATTTTTTCCTTATTTATTTTTCTTAACTGCCAAATATCGCAACATTTTTTTTCATTGAAATAAAAAGCAAACCTTTTCAATTACAAAGAATAAACTGATGCAGCGTGTCAGCGCTAATATTTTAACTTGTTAGCAGTAAACACTCTGACATCCTCTCTTTATAGCTAATCTTGGATTGTATGCTCATGGAGACAGTCATTTGATCCTCTATGAAGTGATACTGAAGGCAAGATTCGCAGAACACCTTTGCTTGAAGACTATTATGTGCAGCTTTATCACACTTGATACTTGGGTCAGAATGACAAGATAAATATTAAGTATACTGGTTGTTTTTCTGTCAGAACAAAGTAAAAATTGTATGCCAACTAAAACAGAATGAGGATAATTAAAGACAACCGTAAGCCACTGAACGTAAAATCAAGCGAGATTTCGGGGGATTTGGAGCAGAATGGGGTGAGACACAGTGACAATCTAGTGCCGCAACGTATAAAAGCTGCCAGAATGTATCCACGGAAATGTTTCTGGTTTCTCTTGCCAATGGGTAATGTCGCATTACAGTCCCAGTCCACTGCAGAGCAGTACACCATGTTACTTGTCATTTTTGAATTGCTATCTCAGATATAGTTAATATAACCTTGTCCAGATTGTAAGAAACACAGTTATGGAACCAGCAGTAAACGATCTAGATGACCCTTGTTCCCAATATGGCCGCCAAAAATCTACGCAACAAACTAATATGGCCAGTTTGGTTTGTTTATTTTCGTAATTAATACAAGAGTGAAACTTGCCCATACTACTTAAAATGTATATTGTTGTATATCTGGAAATAAAATTATCACCCACTGACTCACAGTGTCCTTCTTTTATGTTATTATGTATTTGAAGAGAAAACAAATAGTAACATTCAGCGGACAGCAGTAAATGACATGTCATTTCAAAGTAATAGCCAAGTCAAACACCTTAACACGTATAAGGCTACAGGACTCAGATTTGAATTTTGCGGAATTCTGCAAGATTTCGTCACTTCCGTGACTGTAACTGTCTGCAACAATGTCACAACGTGACTGTAACTGTCAACATGGTTTTCTGTTCGTTTTTGCGCGTGGTCACCAAAGTTTCAGGGGAAATGTCATGTCAATTTAAAGTAATAGCCAAGTCAAACATCTAAATGGAATAAAAAAAAATAAATAAATAAATAAAAAACAACAGCACAAAAAATCCAATAATGATGGTTAAAGATTTACGCGTCATGATTTTGCCCAGTGTTGGATTGACTGCTGTTTTGTGATGTCAAATTATCAAAGCACCAGAAATTGTTTACACATCTTAATGGATGGAAAATTTTGACAATATAAGTTCACAAATAAATAATGAAGACTTAGTAATTGATTCCCTCAGAAGTGGTGATATGATGAAAATATACCCCCGGCGGCCATTTTAAAAAAGACTTGGAGTTCTTTTAAGAACTAAGAAAGGCAATTTCTTTATTTTTTTATGTCATTAATTAGAGTAATTTGTCAATATCTTTCTGCTGAGAAAATGAACAAATTAGGCTTAACACTGCGCTTAGCAATTATATGACTCGGTAATTTACCATCTTCTCTACTTGACTCTCAGATGTGATAAAGTCAGCTGAGTCGCGACACGAAACAGTCATCAAGCAAAGACATTCTATGGATCTGTACAAAATGAAACTGCCTTTTAGTATAATTGTAACCTGTATGTATTGGGTTATAAAATTCTGTTACACGAAAACCAAGAGAAATGAAGAAATTGGTATTGAAAATAACTATTTATTCTGATCACCTGATTAAAAAAAAAAACAGTAACCCTGCGAACATTCAAAACAACATGGAACATTCTACACGTTTGTCAAATATATTAAAACCATTGACTTACCCAGAAAAAGTCTCATGGTTGGTTGAGGTAATCTTAGATCAAATGCAGCAGTTCACCATTTATAAATAATAACCAGCAGGTCAATGTGAAAAATTAGTTTGACTAATTAGTCCGACGCTCCTTTTTTATCAGAAATGTCACTAAAAAGTAGAGGTTTTGCCTTGGGACTTTGTTTTCGCAGCTAGGTGTGGCTCAGCTGAGACGTGCATGGTCAGTGTCGACGGTTGATTAAATACTTCTCAAGACAGTTGAATGTCCACGACAAGTATTTAGCACAAATTGACCAAATTAGTCAGACATTACGTAAGAATTTGGCGGGAGGTGACCAGCGCACGTGGACGAGTTTATTCTGTATAACATCTCTAGAGCGTGATATAGGGTCACTTTATTCGGTTTTAGGGGTGTTTTAGGAAGAAATGACTGCATTTTTTCTCGGTATGTATGTCAAATAATACACTGTCACCCTCTCGCGATATATGCCATGAACACCTCTCGCTGACGTTCGAGGTATTATGGCATAGGCCTATATCGCTCGGGTGACAGTGTATTATCTCACACTTGTTAGAGGTAAACACTCTGACTTCCTCTCTTTATAGCTAATCTTGGATTGTATGCTCATGGAGACAGTCATTTGATCCTCTATGAAGTGATATCGATACTGAAGGCAACATTCGCAGAACACCTTTGCTTGAAGACTATGTGCAGCTTTATCACACTTGATACTTGGGTCAGAATGACAAGATAAATATTAAGTATACTGGTTGTTTTTCTGTCAAAACAAAGTAGAAATTGTATGCCAGCAAAAACAGAATGAGGATAATTAAAGACAACCGTAAGCCACTGAACGTAAAATCAAGCGAGATTTCGGGGGATTTGGAGCAGAATGGGGTGAGACACAGTGACAATCTAGTGCCGCAACGTATAAAAGCTGCCAGAATGTATCCACGGAAATGTTTCTGGTTTCTCTTGCCAATGGGTAATGTCGCATTACAGTCCCAGTCCACTGCAGAGCAGTACACCGTGTTACTTGTCATTTTTGAATTGCTATCTCAGATATAATTAATATAACCTTGTCCAGATTGTAAGAAACACAGTTATGGAACCAGCAGTAAACGATCTAGATGACCCTTGTTCCCAATATGGCCGCCAAAAATCTACGCAACAAACTAATATGGCCAGTTTGGTTTGTTTATTTTCGTAATTAATACAAGAGTGAAACTTGCCCATACTACTTAAAATATATATTGTTGTATATCTGGATATAAAATTATCACCCACTGACTCACAGTGTCCTTCTTATATGTTATTTTGTATTTGAAGAGAAAACAAATAGTAACATTCAGCGGACAGCAGTAAATGACATGTCATTTCAAAGTAATAGCCAAGTCAAACACCCTAACACGTATAAGGCTACAGGACTCAGATTTGAATTTTGCGGAATTCTGCAAGATTTCGTCACTTCCGTGACTGTAACTGTCTGCAACAATGTCACAACGTGACTGTAACTGTCAACATGGTTTTCTGTTCGTTTTTGCGCGTGGTCACCAAAGTTTCAGGGGAAATGTCATGTCAATTTAAAGTAATAGCCAAGTCAAACATCTAAATGGAATAAAAAAAAAAAAAAAAAAAAAAAAAAAAAAAAAAAAAAAAACGGCACAAAAAAATCCAATAATGATGGTTAAAGATTTACGCGTCATGATTTTGCCCAGTGTTGGATTGACTGCTGTTTTGTGATGTCAAATTATCAAAGCACCAGAAATTGTTTTGACAATATAAGTTCACAAATAAATAATGAAGACTAAGTAATTGATTCCCTCAGAAGTGGTGATATGATGAAAATATACCCCCGGCGGCCATTTTAAAAAAGACTTGGAGTTCTTTTAAGAACTAAGAGAGGCAATTTCTTTATTTTTTTATGTCATTAATTAGAGTAATTTGTCAATATCTTTCTGCTGAGAAAATGAACAAATTAGGCTTAACACTGCGCTTAGCAATTATATGACTCGGTAATTTACTATCTTCTCTACTTTACTCTCAGATGTGATAAAGTCAGCTGAGTCGCGACACGAAACAGTCATCAAGCAAAGACATTATATGGATCTGTACAAAATGAAACTGCCTTTTAGTATAATTGTAACCTGTATGTATTGGGTTATAAAATTCTGTTACGCGAAAACCAAGAGAAATGAAGAAATTGGTATTGAAAATAACTATTTATTCTGATCGCCTGATTAAAAAAAAAAAAAACAGTAACCCTGCGAACACCCAAAACAACATGGAACATTCTACACGTTTGTCAAATATATTAAAACCATTGACTTACCCAGAAAAAGTCTCATGGTTGGTTGAGGTAATCTTAGATCAAATGCAGCAGTTCACCATTTATAAATAATAACCAGCAGGTCAATGTTACACGAGCATTCTGTTTTGGCATTCCGTGTCAGATTTGCTCTCCCTCGTCCTTTTATACTTGATTAGGTGTTGAGGGGCGTTTCCTTGCTGATACTTAAACATGTAGATGAATGTAATGTGTAGCACGTCACCTCGTCACTTATCACATCACCCTGAAGGGACAGAATGACGACAATGTAGAACCCACGACTCCACTACTGGGAGTAATTGTTCATCTCGGAAAATACTTACAAAATACTTTCCTGTTATGTGAGTTTTAGCAATAGCCAGAATAATGGTGAAACTAGTATATTCTTAGTATTAGCACTATTAGCACTTCAAAATTGGTGGCTTTCGTGGTTGGTTTTTATTTATCATTTATAGTTTATCTCTGTTGCTTTTATAGGTTTGTTTATTGGACAAATTGGTGGGTCTTGGGTGGGATTAGTATTTCCTTATAATACATCTCCCTTGTTTTTCGTCAAATGTTTTTGACAAATGTTTTGTTTGTTTAGACATTACCCACTAAAAAGGTTTTAATTAGAACTTAGACTTATGTCTGAGTTTTGACAGTTGTCTACTGTTTTTAGCATTTATATTACTTGAAACGGCAATTTTTGGACAGATATTACTAGAAAGAAGCCAATACTTAAATGCAGGTTAACGTCAAATGATTAAAGTTGGCGAACTTGCTGCGCGTTAACACACCTACAAGCACAATACATACCATACTACAGTATAATGCTAACCTATGAATTATTATATTTTTATTTTTATTTACTTTTTTTTCGATTTTAAACGCACTCGTGTTCACATAGTTTTGAGTCCCTTCAGTGTTTTCCTTTTCACCTAACCAAATGATAACCCGTATACATGAGATGCCCTTTTGTGCGTCGCATCTGTGTCTACACTACACTTATAGGTGACATCAGGTTGTAAACCGCAGCATTTATCTGTCGGAAAGCCGTTTGTAAACTTCCCCTGAAGAAAAAGACGTGGGTAAATTCCCGGAGCACGTTAACCCCTTTTAGTGAAAAGCATTTACGAGACGAAGCAAAATTTACAGCTACTGATCTCTTTAGCGGAAGTATTTAGCTTATTGCTGACTGAATAAAGTCTCTCTGGGAGGTTGACTTTTTTAATTGGATGGTTAGTTTTCATGAAAACTTTCTTTCCTGTGGTGATCTTCCCGTTAGAAATACTTGCTCTCCCCATCAAGGAAGCCAGTACTGTATAACGACTGCCAACATATGCCCATGGCAATCAATACAGTAACACGAGGGCCAATGCGGTCTAATGACATCCAGAACAGACCCATAACAATCAAGGGAGTTTCATGACAGATAGTGCTGCCCCATGACAACACTGATAATAAAATTGGAGTCATTTGACTCTCTAGTTAGCACCCCTTGACCCTCATGGAGTAATTTTGACTCCTAT
Source organism: Lingula anatina (assembly GCF_051362555.1). Taxonomy (NCBI): domain Eukaryota; kingdom Metazoa; phylum Brachiopoda; class Lingulata; order Lingulida; family Lingulidae; genus Lingula; species Lingula anatina. Next base: position 16,676,715 of record NC_141768.1, read on the forward strand.
ATAAGGGTCAAATTACCCCACTACCAGAGCTTTAGACTCTCTTATCAGAGTCAATCACCCCCTGGCTCTCATGGAGTCAATCTGACTCTAAAACCAGAATCAAATTACCGGGGGGCAGTGTCTGGCTGACCCCTTTCACCGACTCTTTTCGCTCGCTGGACAGTAAGCTTCGTTTCATTGCTTGTGATGGCATTGAGCAGACGGCGTGGAGAGAACAGTTTTCATCTTGCTTTGTCAGTATAAACATTACTTTATTGGCCATAGTTGGTTTTATGCAAGAACAAGTGGTTGTCTGTGTGTTTCTGCATGCAGAACTAGTGCACTTATTACTGGCCTGGGCTTTCAGTTGCCACAGCCTTTATGTGATATGTTGGTACAATGCCATTATAGCTGTCCTTGTCCTTAACATCCATGGAGGTCCTTAAAAGCCATGTAGGTCAGTGACAAGTATTTTCTTCGAGGGGCAACTGAGTCTTTTTCGTTGGATTCCCGCTACTCTGAAAACTTGACCAATATTTTCGTTCGTAGAGAAAGGATTTATTGGCACTGATAGCTTGTAAGTCAGCGTGATGCCATCTGGAATCTTTGCTTACGTCTGCCTGTGATCTGATAGAAAGAGTTAATTTGCTGCCCCCCCCCCCCCCCCCCCCCCCCCCCCCCCCGTTGTCATTTTGGTACTTTTATTGGGGCAATGTATCACAATCTGTTTGTTTCGTGCCCTTTTACCATCAACTGTCTGTTTCTTACAGTCATGCATGTACCAGTAATTGTTCACTAAATAATTTGAGTTTTCACGATTTGAGATACTTATCTTCTATAACAGTAAAAACTTGGTCATTCTGACCCCCAAAACACTGTCGTTACGTCATCAGCTCGAGTTAACACATTCACCCTGATGTAAACGTGTTAGATGTGACGGTATTATCTCATTGCAATATCTTTCATCTAAGCGGAAAATTAATGAATTAATTAACCCTAACATGTCGAACCCTCTTAAAACAATCCAAGCTGCAAGTTTTGAAATCTCCAAGATAGCATGCTTTAATAGTCTTTATTGCTTCCTGTCGGCCCTTAAAAGGTATGGAAGACCACAGTGGGGGCAAATAGCACGTCGCACGTACATAACCCGAGTTAGAACTAACTGCAGTGTTTGCTGCTACTATACATGTCATGGAGATTTCAAACTAATATCATGCCCCACTTTGGTCACAAAAGTGCGGGGATAACAACAACAACAACAACAATAATAATAATAATAATAATAATAATAATAATAATAATAATAATGGTGATTAGGGTGATGATTGACCAAGTATGGTGAGTTTTGCGATTTTTAAACAATATCTATTGGACTTAGATATGCCATGCTTACAGCGTTTTTAAAAATGCTTTACCTGCATATTAAACATCAAAACTCTACATCAGAAACGAATGCGTCTAACTCATAATGGACCTTGAAGATGTGTTAGGATACAGTTTTGTGAATAAATCGAAAAGGTGAAATAGCCATTAGTATTGGAGGAATCCATTTTAATTCAATTTTTGGCACTTTTTAAATGTTCCAATTTGTAGCATATCATGGCAAAAACCAAAAGAGCACCCCTAAACGTTTTTTTATGAATGGGATTTGCTCTCATGCTCTCAAGAAGTGACTTGCCTAATAACATATGTTCCTCACGCGTACTGCAATAATCTCCCATTGGCGGTGTACATGCAATTCAACAAGGGTTACTTTTCTGCACTTTTCTTCCGAAGAGAATGGCGGAGTTGGTTCAGTAAGTGGGGTTGATTATACTGTGCACCGCGCACCATATTTCATCCCACAAGTGTTCAATAGGGTTAGTATCAACATTTTTCCGCAACAAGTAACTCACCTAACTGTGAGCGGGTGCGTTGCCATGGTGACGGTTTTGAGGTGTCAATTTTGTGATCATTTTCTAACGTCTATGGAAATCAATGTGGATTATCAGATTTGAGAGGGTGCATGGTCCAGATATTAATAAATGATGAACAACATGTATATTTTTTTGCTCCGTAATTCATGTTAGATATGGAAAAGAAAATAAAAACTTTTTAAAACGTTTTACAACGTGATATGATATGTTTCGCCAATTAAAATAAAAAATCTTCTATATTGTAAGTATTGTGCAAAAACCTTTATTGAGGTATGTATGAGGTATATATTATATATAAACATATACAGATGTAAGAAAACTGTCAATTCTTCTTTTAGATCTCTGTTTTTTCTACATAAATAAATATATAAATAACGTACATATAAAAATAACGTACAAAAATACGTGTTTTGACACTTAGAGTATAATTACTATTTAGCAATTACCACAGTTTATTTGGCATAAAACATTTCTTTTGTAAAAAAAATATATCTTAAATTTGTATAAAATGTGTAAATAAACTTATCAAAATAAAATGTGCGAAAAATGATATAAAATATTTCTTCATTTAAGTCTCTTCATCATGAGGCATAATCATAAATGCGTTTCAAAGTCCGTTTGTTCGAGTCGTTTTGACCTTTCATTTCAAAGAATTTGTTGTCAAAGTCACGATAAATCGTTTAAGATCTTGCAGCAGCGTCATGATTTTTAGTGCAGTATAGGTGCCAGTTCTGCGTAATTCTTCGCCATATACGTGGTCTTGTATTTTTCTCGCTTTCTCTAGAATCTGGGAGTCGATAGGGATGTAATTTTCGCCTAACAGAATTTTGATTTTACACAAAGGTTCGCTCATGGTGTTGGAAAATCTGCAAATGGACTGTTCCACCATTCCACTATCCGCCTTCGTAAAAATTTCCAATTTGTAAACAGTATTCAACCTTGCAGTTGCTTTAAGCATTTCTGTAAAAAGACTGGCCAGGTAGATGTTTTGTGCTTCCTGCAACGATACATAGAAGGGTACACAATGAGAAGAATAAAAAATCATATAAAATGGTACCAACAGATTTTAAATCATGACTATAGACACATCATTTAAAAAAGTCTACCCTTTTACGAGACTTCCATTGGTCTATATGTTCCAATATTATATTATTTTCTCTGTTTCAATAAAAAGTTTAAATACATTAAGCATGAGAGTACAAACGCTGGACAGTTGAAACATACTGTGAAGTTGAGTTGCTTGCCCTGTGGTTTTACATTTTGGTGCCAATCGCATTGTAGTTCGCTTGTATGGAGGTTGGCACTTAGACCAGCTGACTGTAAACAGAAATTATACATCACTTTGAAATCAGAATTTTTCCAATGTTGAATTTTACTAATTTTCTAAACATTTCATTTTCAAACACCACGATTGGACCTTTTTCACGCTGTGATATAGTATGGAATATTCCCTTCGCCTTTTAACTGATAACTGGATTGGTCTTCAAATAACGACAATAAATCTCTCTCAAAACTTACATAAATGTTAAGCACGTCTTTTATTCTGTGGCAAGATGTCCTCCAAAGTCGCCTCAATGCCAAAAGGGTCCTCTTCATTGGAAAAACAGTCAATTGCACACCTGGACAGAAATACGATGGAAAAGTTGATGTCGGCATATGGTTTTGATGCCATATATACATATTATACATTCGATGCACTTAAATCATCAAAATATTTTCTCTAAGCTATCTGTGCAATAGTACTGTAAAGAACAACAGGGGGAAATGTAATTATATTCGATGCAAGACTCGTTCGTGCCAAAAGGAAGTAATTTCCACGTGAGTTTGGTGGGAAATTTTGTCACTGGTCCTATCGATTCCCAACAAGGGAATACTAGTGTCTGTTTCGCGAGACTAAGGCGCAATGGGTTAGTGCTAGCATCACTTACCTCTCCGTTGCCGAAAAGGAATCGCATCCACAGAACAAGGATTTTCGTAGTCAATATCAAAATCCAGATTTTGATTTGATCGGCAAGATGTTGCGTCTAAGACATTAAGTGCACTAAACAAGGCCAAGCCAAATATTGCCGCTTCTGTAGAGAGGAAACAATAATGGATTAGCATAGTTATTTTAATCAGTTAAGTCTCACAATTGGCATGTGATGTTTATTGTACAAAAGGTAGGTAAAGGAGGGAAAATTTACTCACATAAAGACAAGGCAACAGTCCATTAAATCGACACCTTTGATGTCATGCGTTTCATTGCAAACAAAAATAAAGAAACCACAACAAACATAATCGAATCTGTGTCCAAGTAGAAATTATGAAAATCTGTCGCACAATATATTTCCTTTTTAGTAGATGAAGAGAGAAAATTGTAAATTTGAGCTGAAATTACTTATTCGACACTCTACATTATGTCCTGACTGTGTTCTTTAATTGTACCATTTATATTTTGTCATCTTCTATTTGTTACGTGAAATGTATACAATAGGTATCAATTAGACCATTCAAAGAAAAATAGTTATCACATGCAGAGGTATTTCTTTGGCTATTCTAACACCACATTAAGTGCCAAAACTTTTTCTTAACGATTACTCCTCGTTCATAAAAAAATTCGATTATCAAAAAAAAAAAAAAAAAAAAAAAAAAAAAAAAAAAAAAAACATCGTTATCATCTGTCTCTTTACACTGATACTACGTTCTTCACTAGCATAATTACACCTTTCCACGCGAAACCTTTCAAAAACCACAAGAGTATAATCGCGGTTTATCCATCTCTCCCTACAGCTAACATTTTGCTCAAATATCGATCTTGTTTTATGTAAACGTAGAAAGTGTCATACTCTCGTGGACATGCCAGCCCTATTAGACTCCCCATCTTTTCAGTTCATCGAGAAGGAGCATAATATCATTGGCATTAAAAATTCTAAAACTAGATGTGACATTCTTTTGCTAGACTCAAAAGGTGCGAAAAAAACAGTTACAGGATGTGCTATTGCCGACGGCACTGTTAAGTTTCACTTAGGTTCGAATAAAACTGATGGCGGATGTGTTAATGGAGTTTAGTTACCATCATACTGAATTTGACAAACATTGAATACAGGTGGCTGTCTAGATCACAAGGACGCGTGCCTAATTTTATAATCGAGTATTCTAAAGAGTCGTACCTCTGGCGGTACAACTTACCTGGAGGTGCCAACCTATTCAAATATCAAGTTTCGACGTAAAATGCTCCTGCTATTCTACACATACTTTCTTTCAAAAGTAGTAAAAAAAAGGGTCACTAATACATGTAGTGAAACAAAAACACGAGTTTCCACAATCCTTAATGCGTGGTAAACGAATCAGTTTTTGTTAAAACATTTTTGGCACTGTGTGCTGCTGGAGTTCTATTCATGAAATCGGTACATTGATTTTTTTATCACAATATAGGGGGCCTACAGCGTATACTTTGTGTAGCGTAAACAACAAAAATAACCGTGTCAAAGTGCATTGTGGCTATTTCCATTAATGAACTGTTAATGGGCTATAAGAGTCGTATCCTTTTCTGCTTTTTAACCATGTAGATATTCAAATCTGATCTGAAGTTAAGAGAAAATGAATAAAATCGAGTGGTGCCAATTTGTCATTTTTGGGAGGAAATAACGTTTTTGGTTTTGGGGTTTTCTGCCAAAACTGCCAAAATTACCTAAAAGACAAAACATTTGTGTACAAAGGGATATTTTTTAATGCCTGATTTTATGTACTTTTACATGAAATCACTCCATATTACAATGGACTGGCAATAACTTAGAAACAAACATATACGTCGACAGTATGCGATACCTATCAAGAGTCCATATACTTCTTAAAAAGTACAGTGAATTCCGTAGTTATTACACGAAACATATTTATCATAGCTTGTTCAATCTGTAAAGGTATAAAACGGCGAAAAAATGTTCACGGGCAGGCAAACATAGGTTAATGATAAATAACTTAGTTGACAGCTTTACCTGTTATTGTTGACCCCACGATCAGATAGATGATTTTATACAACGTTAGATACGTTTTTGGTTATCACAAACACACAAAAACATAAAAAAATATGGATTAAGCTCCCTTTACCCACCACTTCCTTCTTAAGGGGAAACCTGAATGAAAATATTTAAAAGATCGTTTTAAATCAGAGTTAATACATACAACTGACTCAAAAGTAACCCGTTTGTTCCTTACTAGTCCTTAATCTGTGATTGCAATTAATCGTTTACACTTACCCTGGACTCTCATTCTCATTAGAGTTATTTCAAATCTATCCAATGCATATACTGCAAAATATTCAGTCTTTTATACCAATAAATTGATAGTAACTTCCTTTAATTTATTTATAAAAATCCATCATTTTATTTTAAGTTTCCTTATCCTTGATTAATTTTCATCATTCCTTTCGCAAGATTTGCGGAAGGTGCAATGGGAATCCCATGTATCACCTTTTACTACCGATTAGTACAGGAATCGGTCACTTCACCTTTTCTGTGGGAATGTGTGTTAAGGGACTAAAGAACAGTATCTTGAAATATAAAACGCTTTTACATTGTATAAGGTGTATGAAAGTATCACGCGGGTCGTTGAGTTTGTCATACCTCGTACTCCTTTGGCCATTGCCATGTGTGGCAGATCACATACATATAAAACAGGAAAAAATCGATAAGCGTTTATAGTGCGAAACTACGAATATAAAAAGAAAAAAACGGCTTGCTGGCGAAATTAACTGACCTTAATGGCACTTTCGATGATACACTCAACATTTCGCATCCATTCAAGAGACATGTTATATATGATAATCAATAATTTCATTTGACACGACCGAATTATGATCTTCGCTCGCCATCTTTCGCAAAACTCATTATGTTCGACTGTTTTAAACATTACGTTTAAATCACCTATTGCTAATTTAAAAAATGATTGTATTGTGACCTACCGATTTTATTAGATCAGATTAATATGAGACTTGTCACAGCGCCTTTGACGAGCTGTGGAGTTGAACGTGATTTAAAGCCAGAAACACGCCGTTTGCTTGCTGCGGGATATATGTAGTTTTTTGTTTTTTTTTTCATCTTTATAATAATTCTCTCCGCTTAAAGAGTATTCAATTGACTTTGGATCTGAAAATGGAGACACACGCACCGATGATAACCCACGCTGCACGACAGCTACTTGAAAAGAACACGGTTTTCCCCAAGTGAAAACTACCCTAATTTACTACCTCAATCTTAATCGAGTCCCATTTTGATTTCGCCTGACCCAGGTGCAGAAAGACTTGCTTTTAAATTAAAGCAGTTTTTATCGGTGTATCAGTTTTCACAGATGAGAATTGAAAATATCCCACTTTTAAAGGACCGTTCTTTTCGAATAGCTAAGGTCTCCTGATGTACACATAAATTGTGTGTCTCCATCGGGTACGACACCTTCACTTAATCTTAAGTATCTTTTTATTTTAATTATTTCTTTTTTTATTGTAGTTCATTTTACTTGCTTCGTATCAATCAGTTTAATTCTCGCTGCATAAATGACGAGTGAACTGAGGTAAACTACTTCCCCTCGCAGGTAGAATATGCCTGAATTCTTCCACAGCCTCTATATCAATTATCAAAAATATGCATTGTTTCAATCTCATAGTTTCAAACGTACACTATGACACTTGATTCAGACTTACCCCTGTTTGGCTCTTCTTCCTATGTTTCGATTTCAAGTGATTCAAGTAATGAGAAGGATGCGACTACTGTGTTAAATTTTTGTTGGAGGATTCACGCACTAGTAACTTCTTTCTTCTACTCCCAACAGAGACACGCACCAGTTAACATGTAACTTCACATTGTTCCACCTTAAAATAAAAAAAAAATCCCATTATTTGTGCTCCTTTAAAAAAGGAGTTCAGACAATTGTGTCGGTTATCGAATTTCGATAAATTTAAAAGTGAACGATTAAGGAACTAAATTAAGTTTCAGATTTATTAAGCATAGAAATTTTTATTTCTTAAGATGTGGTATAGCGAAACACTAACCTATTTCCACTGCTCGCCTTGTGATTTAGACCATTTTTTATTTCAAGAAATGCAATTATTTCAAGAAATGAGTGTTACACAATGTGTCTCAAACTGTCGAGCTGTCCCCGATGAAGACAAATGCCAAAAGTTTTTTGATTCAGGAATTACAAGCAATAACATAAACTTCGCTTTAAAATGACGACCCTGACAATAACATGAAGTCAAAGGTTTTATCAATTTATCAAGTAATATCTTTTAAAGATATTTCGATTACTTTAACAAAACAGAGATGCGTAAGATTTATAACGGATGAAAATCTAACCAGATGAATCAACTGTCAATTTTTGCAACTGTTCAGAAAAGATTTAATCCGGAAACACAGCACCTTGATCGATTTTTACGGGGTTATGATATTTTTGTCAAAAGATAAATAATTGGAGTAAAATATATAAAAGGAAATAAGTTTCACTAAAATTTTGAAATTTCGGTAAGTAATAATCTTTACCTACATTTTTTCAACGGTTACAATGTTTTGCAAATGTGTGCTCGAGTTAGATATTCACTTCACAGAGGACCTGAGAAGACCTTATCTATGATCTGATCTCCCATACGTCCTTATGAAGTTTCTCAAAAGTCTTGATATCGATTTTCTTATCAAGACGTTCTCCACATGTCTTAAAGAAACGAGTATTTACGAAAACATCTGTGTTATATTAGATGTACGAACGTCTTCAACAAACGGCCTCTTCGCGAGAGGTCGCCGTGACCAAGACCAATGGCCGAGTGGGCAGCGGCAAACACTGCAATTTTCATGCAGACTTTACATGAGGTACTTGCAATCATTTATCAGTCGCACTTTTCGTGTCTCCGATTAGGCGAGAAGTTTAAAGGAACATAAATTTAAGTTGTAGAAAGTAAAGTGCTAGTAATACCCTTATCTGAGTTGTTGTGACCCTTGAATAATATGCAAGTTATAGCAAGGGGCACAACACTGGACTATAAAGTCAGATTTCAACTTACAAAATCAGATTTCAACTGTGACCCCAAAGTCAAAGTAGAGTTCACAGTCATCCGGAACAGGCCTACGACGAAGCGTGTGTCGCTCCTAGAGCGACTGGGGGCGGTGGAAGCATCTGTATTTGGGGCGGAATGCATGTTGATGCCAAAACCTCATTGGCAGTCAACGATGGAAACCTGAGCCAGATCAAATACATGAATATTTTGGAAACCAACTGCCTCCCATTTGCTAGAGGGCAAAAGTCGGGGAAAAAAATTCACATTAAATTTCAATTCTGTGTAATAAAAGGGTTCTATTCATTACATCTATTTCGTTGTCCCATTTAAATAAACTTTTAAAACCATTACAAAGATCACTCAGAGGTTCAGTTCACGTTTAAAAATGTCCCAAATTCATATCCTGCAAGCTGATTTTCTGTCCTATTAAAACGACGAAACTCCTTATTTAGAAACACCAGATGTTAATTTTTCTCAATTTTTCATAAGTGACAGGGAAAAAACTCATTACCAGCAAAATTATTTTATTATAAATCGTGCAAAACATCCCATCTATGAGCAAGGGCGGGGCTAGCAATGATACGCAATAAGGAGAAAATGTTTTTTTAACATAATATTTGACCCGATATAGATAGGATGCCTTAAACAAGAAAATAACATGATTGTCTGCGGATCGTTTTGTACATCTGCAATTGCGACAGATGAAACACAACCTCATAGGCATCGGTGGTTCCTGCAAGACTACAGTCAAGGAGGACCTGCACTCTACCAGGTGTGTCGGTAGAGAACCTTAAAAGCGTCTTCTCTGAAGGACAGGTGGAGAAACTGTACATGTAGCTTACTTTGGGCTGTTCTTGCACTAAGGGCAACCAGCAAACCATCAGACCACTGGGTTGTTAGTATGTGCTGTATGTCCAAGGGTAAGATTAAAACATTTGCTTGGACCTCAACCATCAAAGTCGCTGCTAGAAGCCTGGGGTTTACAAATCACAATGGAAAACATAGCCCATACGTTTCACGACCATCCAAACCTAGACCAAAAAACATTAAAAAATTGAGAATTAGGAGGAATAACGATCTAATGATGAATTCAGTAAAATAAAAACACTCTTTAAATATCAATTCATACAAAAACCAATAAAATAATGAAAACTATTACAGGGCACACCTACAGCATTTGATTAGCTTTCATAGATTTCAGTCTAGTTTCTAAGACGTCGATGCGTTAAGGTAAAAAAAAGTAGCACCAAGGTTGTGAAAAAAAATCATTTACGCCTGAAGTAACTGCATATCTCCAAATCGAATTTGACAAGCGCGTCATAAATCATTCTGCCTAAAGTGGTTACAAAGCCTCTGTGCGTGCGTGCGGGTGAAAGGGGGGGGGGGGGTTCTGACGCCTGTTGATGTGAAGTACTCCAGGTCAGCTTATTCATATGCAAAGATTCTTGGAAAGAGAGATAATGTACAGCGCAGTGAGTGACATCGTGACAACTGGCTGTCTCGTACCTAGAGGGAAACGGTGGCGTGATTACTTCTCTTACTTTACGATAATCGCAAATAATAAGAGAGTGCAGTTGACTGTACCTGCCGCAAGTACACGTACCTGGGGTAAGCAGGTGCAAGGTTTCATGGAAGAATATAGAAAAGGGGAAACACATGCTTACATGCACCATACAAGCAAGGCTGACAAGTGTTGACGATATAAGCCTACAACCCGCTGAGCAACTACCGCTACAAAAACGTTTAGTTGATCAAAAAAGCCTTCTGCAGTCTACCTTTACCCAACTTTGTGATAATTCAATGCTTTACCATGACGTCATGAGGACAGCTTACCCCCCTATTTACCTGCCTTCGAAAACATTTAATTCACAGTATTTATATTTCGATTACGCTTAGATTTATTGTGCATGTGCCATGTGTGAGACAACGCATATAGACTTAAACTTTATATTTATATATAAGAGCTTTTAAAGTAGGTCATAGACGGTTTCTGCTAAAAAGAAAATACAGCATTTCATTTGTTTGCAATTGATACGTGCACAGGAAACCGGATGATCATTGAACTGGTGAAATATGAATAAGGAGGGAAAACACTTTTGTCAGAAGCTTCACATTGGGCATACTATACCAAAGCACACGCGTTTTCCAATAACCCCGAATGCCCTAAGCTTACCAGTGATTAGTTTGAAGCCGTCAACTTTCCCATAGAGCTGCATATTGTTGTGACAGTGCTTCACGCAAGAACATGGCGTCAGCGAGTTTAGTTCGATCTACCGATCGTAGAAATTCAGTTACTACTGGACCACTAGGCTACACCATCACCGCTGAAATAGGCCGAGGGGTGTTTGGAGTTGTTTTTCGAGGTGTGGATCCGCGAGGAAATGACTGCGCTATGAAGCATGTACATCTAACCAGTCCCGTAGTTCGGGCTGAGATAGCAATGTTATCCCAACTGCATCCCCACCCGAACTTAGTACGGGTTCTTGAAGTCAGCGAGGATCATAAGAAACCGGACTTTGTATGGTACGTGATAGATTTTTGTACAGGTCCAACCTTAAATGATTACATCCTAAGCTCTGTTCCTAAGATAGACGTTTCTTTAAAGCTTAAGCTCATACTAGACGTCGCCAATGCATTACAATACCTGCATTCAAAAAACTTGTTGCACCGCAATCTTAAACCCGACAATATATTCGTGAGTGGATTTGAAGGAGGGGAAGGGATTGTCACTCGGTGTAAAGTGGCAGATTTTGGCTTGGCACACATTTGGGAAGCTAATACCACCCTCCCGACATCGTACTATACCAAAACCTCGCACAGCTTCGGACCCCCATTTTACACAGCCCCTGAGGTAAGAGAATTGAAGATTGTTACGGACAAATGTGATATTTACTCGCTGGGAATGCTTTTACTTGGATCGATATTGGAAACGACGGCACAGTGCCTGTGGGCAGTAGAGAAGGAAATGCTGGTGCCGATAATCAATGATCAAGACATAGAAGAAGCCACACCTTTACAGATACAGAAAGCAATGGAAGACAAAGGTGTTAGAAACACCCAGCTAATCCAAATTGTCATCCACATGCTGTCTGTTGATCATGAAAGGAGGCCTAATATATTTGAAGTATGCTCACCTCTACTGGATGCGTTATTTGCGCATTTTAATTCCAGATAGGCAGGATGGGGAAGGTGGAATAATGATGGGCTGTATTGTCTATATCCGCGCAAATATAATGATTAAATCAATAACAGTACAAAATACAAGCCTACTTCTTAATATTTTATCATTTCATCTGAGTGAAATAAATCCGGCATTAGGACTGCCAGTTTAAAGGGAATGCCTAATAACCGTTATAAGCGTTGATTTCAAGCTTAATACTTGATTTAAGGTGCAGCTTATTGTAAATATGAAGCTACTGTTATCCTTTGTTGTGATTCAGCTCCATCGGGTGTAATATTGATATATATCGTATAGCGCGGTCAGTGTTCTTCATTCAGTAACTCATGTTCGATACGTTGTGTAATATGAGCTAGAGCTTTACGTCAATGCGGCGAGAACAATTATAAAAAAAAGCTTTCAGTGATATCCCAAGAGGAAAGATAATCAAAACAAACTCACATTAGTACGTATACTGTAGTTCCAGCGTGCTAATTTTTTCAAAAAAGGTTTTTGCAGTTTAACTTCTGAGGATGCCTTAATATGAATTTGAGACCCTGTCTGATCTTTCAGAGGCATGCCAGGGTTGTTGCTGACAATTGGAAAAGATTATGAAGAGGGAAGGAATATGAAGCTGCCTCCACGCACCGACCCTCTTCGGTGAACTAAATCTTCAATCCTCTTTTCACCCTTAATTTCCTACTGGATTTTTATAGAAGTTGATATTGTGATACCATGGTTAGCCTTTTAATTTACGTACTGAATGTTAATATATTATTATTATTTATCTACGACAGTATATATTGTGGGATACAGTCTGATAACATATTGATCCATAATCCAAATGGCCGATGTTTCAGCGGATAAAAGATATTTTTTAAAAGTCCATTACGGCAAAAAGTCGAATCTTTTGCATCATAAAATCGATTACCGCTACGCGACATTAATATACTGTGTTTAAACAATTTAAGTCTAACATTTGAATAAAACTTCGAAAGTCGATATCACGCACATAATTGTACTTCGGTCGAGACGACGGATATTAAAAAACTGCCAAAAAAAGGACTGTTGTGTTTTGAATTAAGATTAAGGTTAGGTTGACATTTAGTGTTAAAGAAAAAGGGGGATAATTTACCCTTCATGCCTTTCAACGTGAATGCTATAAATATATAATTTTATGGAAAATATCGCAAATCTCATGAAACTGTGGTAAGGCAATATAATATTCACCAATGAAATTTTCGCTTTTTTGCAGACGAGAGAAATGTCTTCAGTGGCCCAGAAAAACCTGGTAATGAAACGGAAATTCGAAAGATTGTGTGTGTTTGTATGTGTTTGTGAGCGTACGTTCATGCGTGCGTTTTTGCGTGCGCGTGTGTGTTTTTGAGAGAGAGAGAGAGAGAGAGAGAGAGAGAGAGAGAGAGATTGAAACAACACGATAAGCGATTGATCGATATTTGATATACGTAAGAACAAATAATTCCATGTTGCCTTTGTAGCTAATTAAAAATTAAACTGGCTGCCGCTTGCAAAGTCGCAGGAAACGACACGCGCGGGCAAAGTATATTTTTTTACATGTAGTATCAGACTTGAGATGGAAATGTCAAATGGAATATAAATGTAGTTTAGCAATTAATTGTACTAAGGAAAAGAAGGTTCGAGAGGAATGGAAACGTAGAAATTATTCTATTTCCGTTTAATGATGCAATTTTCACGGTGGTCTTGAACCAGCAGAAATATTTCTACGAGACACATTTAAATGCTCTTTCTTTTTTGTACTATGTTTATTTATTTATTTATATGTAAAACTACAATTTCGTGTCCTTTTCAATTTGTAATGATAATGGAATATTTGCATGCGATATGTTGTGAAAGCACCGGATGATCAGTACATGTTTCTCTTATTTGAATTTTACGTCATTAAAACATGAGAAGCAATACCCCAATACCCAAAGCTCTGATTCACGAAAACAACTTTCAGAACTGACTGTTTATTGCAAATACGCAGTTATACATAAAAAGAATTCGTCCTATTTATGACACGCATACAGCACACAAATATCTATGATTCGAGAAAAAATTGCACGATCATTTTGATATAGACCAGTTAAGAGGTTTACAAGTGCGACTCTAGAAAACTTTGCAGTTTAATTTGACACCTTGCATCATTCTATCATATCAGAAATGGCATACAAAGCAACTTGTTTCTCTTTCGATAACAAACAATTGTTTCTCCAGACTCGCAGGAAGCAGAATATAAGCTTTTGTGTGTGTGTGTGTGTGTGTGTGGGGGGGGGGGGGGGGGTAGTTGGGGGAGGGTAAGCATTCCGAAGGAAAAAAGATATTGTTATTGGACGGCAGACGTAAAATAATTTAGGTAGGCCCTAATGGCCCCCACAGCCTACCCCAACCCAGGTAAACTGGTACAAAATAAACAGACACGCCCATGTTTCGTGGATGTGCATAATGCGAATATGATTAATGGCTTACAGGTTGGACTCGAGTGGTTCCACTGAAAACCTGCTATTCATGAGACACACAAGCGACTGTTCTAGAGCCCTCTCTACAGTTTCAAACCATTTAAAACGGCATGGAAGTATTTAAGTTACGGCATAAGTTACATGCCAGTGGATATATACATGTACCTTTGTGAATGTGAATATCCTTGCATAAAATGCTCAACTCTGAAAATGATTCCTACAAATCGTACCATCCGTGGGTACCGAACACAAGCCGTCGGTTCAAAATGCTCACCTTTCATGGACTATCTAAACTTCCATAACATTTGGGCAGTTACCGGTATATGTGATTTGAAAATCTCAGGGTTATCAACTATTCATGGTCCTTGTGGTGTTTTTCAGGCTCATGCATAATTAATAATAATAATAATAAGTTTATTGAGCACTAAATGATATGAATACATTTGCAGGCTCACTAGACTACATTATTTACACAATATAAGGATATACATTTATATATGTTTACATATGCAGTATGCTAAATTACACGTGTTAATGCTTGTTAGCGATTCACAGCATTATCGACAATTAGTGACGGTGATGCACTAAATTGCAACTATGTATTTTAACAGCAGTCTTTACAAATTCTATTATTTCTTTGAGACTTTTTTCACAGGGTGGATTAAGGAGAATTGACAATACCTGACCACTGTCCTCTAGACCCACTACATTGATTTTCAAGAGTTCATCATGCATTCGTTGCCTTTCAACAGTGTATCTTGCACATTCCGGGAGGAAGTGTTTTCATCCTCTACGCAGTTGCAAGCTTTACATTTTCTCTCATCAAGTGGAGTTTTAGGGTTTGTGTATCGGTCCCTTTCTATTGCCAGGTCGTGATCACTGCCAGTGGAGGAGACACTCATTTTGATGTATTTTTCACATTCATAAGATATTTTAATTCTTTTGTATGTCCTTAATTGTTTGAGGTCCAGTTATTTAATTCCTGCCAAAACAGTTTTTCAATTTTTATGTTCAATTTTTCTACTAGGTTTTCTATTCCATGTATTTTCATTGGGTGGTTGGACCACCTTTGCACACGATTAACAATTGCCCTGATATAGCGGTACTATTACGCGCTTACACCAGTATATGCAGATAGAAAACTCGGCATGCGACACGTACAGTTTGCAGTCATGCCACGTTGTGATAGGGGTTACAGGTAGAAAGTTACAGGCTATGACATGAAAATGCCCAAAAAGGTACCCTAAAATGTTACATCTGACCAGCATGGATAGTATTGGGGAGGTTATGGTTCCAGAGTATTTATTAAAAAATTAATAAATAAATAAAGGGGTCACTTTTAACGACAGTGATTTAATGTGAGATGCAGGCCTTATTCGCCCATTCGCTATGTTTTTTAAAATACAGCATTTTAATGTAGCAATAGCTCAGGTGGCTGGCCTGTCAGGACTGATACCATTATGAATTCATCTGTGTAAGCATTGTGGTGGTGTAACACGTGTTAGCACAAAGTCGACGGCGGTGGCAGTGTGATCGATCACTGTACTCTCTAACTCACGTTAATGACATAGCGCACAGTTGCCGCGGTAAGGTGGAAGGAACGAATTTTATCGTGGTTTCGACACTATTTTGGTGGCCATTGTGAACTACACCTTACTCATTCTACCGTTCCTTTTATTAAATTATTCTTTCATGTAACCGTCACTTGACACTACAAGCCCCCTTGGGTGGTTTCAAATTTTATTATTTCTTATACTGTAACTCATCGAGTGCTCTTTATTTGGTATACGTGAGTCATATAAAGCGTATATATCAAATATAAAAAGTAGCTAATTTTGAGTAAACGATTATACGTAAGCCTTTGCTGCTGAATATTGAGTGGAGAAACTAGAAATTTGGGCGGGTAACATTACAGATTTCTTCTTCTTAAAGTGAATGCACTACGTAATCGACAAAATGACAAAAGACTGGAATATATGCTAATATTCAGTTGTGTGTCATAATGTATTTTTAGAGTCGTTACAATTAGTTAAATTTCAGTAAATAGATCGTATCAAATCACCGCAAAGATTTTTAATAAGAAAAGAATAAGTCATAACTTATTTAGATTACTTATTTACTAAATAGTTCAAGCACGCATGCCCTTTTAAAGAACTACAAAAGTTAAAGAAGTATTTTATCTTACTGGTTTACAGTCGTTGGGAGCATATTTTAAGTGTGGTAAGTGTGTGTATGTGGGGGTAACCACTAGAAGAAAATAAGTTACAGGGTAGTAAAATAACCTCAGTTCATAAGTAAACCGGACTTATCTCCTCCGATGCAGCAGGGGGTGATTCTTAGCGGGTCGGCCAAAAGGGCTGAAAGGGTTTTTTAGGAGTTCTCCTTGATCTTTAGCCACGAGGTTGGAGTCCTGTGTAGACGGTTCTTCTGAAATCCAGGTTTCGCCACGGTGTTACCACTGTCCCTAAGAGATGGTGCTGACAAGTTTTTCTTACGGCGTTTTGTTTTGTGGAGTCTTCGATCCTGTCTGGCTGTTGTTTTACGTACGACCAGTACTAATGTTTGGTCGCAGAACACTTCATCTACACAACTTGCCCACCTCTTTTAAAGGCTATATGACGAGGCACCGCCCCCTCTTTAAATGTGCTGCACAAACTTACAACTGCAAACTCCAGTACACGTAGAATATTATTTTTCTCCGATTTATTATATATATATGCCTTTAACAGCCTTGTACCCCACTCAAGATATTTGTTCGATTTCTGCCACTTGGAGATTGTTTACCATTGCTACAGTCAGCTTTATAAATAGTTTTGTATCAGCTTTTAAATTGTTGGGATAACAATTTAAGATTACAATTGTGCCTGTAATTTTAATAATATGCCATCATTTTAGCAGGACTGCAATATGAATTTTTTCTTTAAATTATAGGCAATTCCACTTTCCTTCTTATTAAGCAAAAAGCTAAATTGGCTAAATCTTTACACACCCCGGATTAAGAAGGAAAAGTCCCAATCCTATAACTATGGTTGGTTAAGTTGGAAGGTAGATAATGTTATGCGATTCATTGCCATACCACGCCCCATTTTCCATAGGGGTCAGATTTTAGTAAAATAGAAAATCGCTATCAAAATTTGTCCCCTTTTTGGTTATAATTTGCCGAAATATGGGTTGTGGCCCAAAGCCTAACAGAACAGTTTGTGATGCAGCGGGTTGGTCACAAGTGACAATGCAGTTCGTTAAAATGGAATTCAAAACTCCGTTTGCGGTCTCTTCGCTAACCAATCAGCTATCTTTGGGAGAGCTTTAATGCGGCCAAGGAATGCTTGCAATTCGTCGCAATTTGCCATGCATTTGGGGAACTTAACCACCATCCCTGAACATTGATCGAAGACTGCTAGATCGGCAATGGAGAGCTGAATGTGAAAAGAAATACAGTCAATTATTCGAATGAAAAACTACGATGAAATAAGAGTTTAGTTTTTAATATCTTATATATCTCACTTAATTTTGAAAAACTAAAAAATAAGACCACCATTTTGAATATAAAAGTAAAAATACTGTACATCTTAATAATATGAGCAGCACAATACAATATTTCAAGACAAAGCCTTTTGTCTAACCTTGTCTCCTGCAAAGTATCCTTTGCCGCCGTCGTTGCTTTTTAAAAGTTTATTAAGGCGTTGCATGAATCCAGGCAGTGTTTCATCAGTTAACTTCTTTTCTTTCTCTGCCTAGGAAAAAGATGGAGGACCAATGAAGTCAACAGAACTATCACTTGATATTCGATTGGTTTGAAACAAAATTGGCCTTTAAAACCCTGGTCCCTTGTCCAAAATTCTATTACGGCACCATGGTTACCCCCCCCCCCCGGACAATCCCCCTCAAGACAGCCTCACCCCTATTCCAGGAAACAAAATACACAGCTTTTTCACTATGTACTTGAGCCATTCACACATTTCTTGAATTTTTTACTGAATGTAAAAAAGAAGACAAAAAATTAAATAAAAACAATGATTGGATATTGATTATAAGACTCGGTAGGCTCATTATACGCTTAAAAAGTGAGGTAACTTTAAATTTCAAGATGCTACAGATGCTTCAGGTGCATATTTGACATTACTAATAAAACAAACACTACACCATTTTATCCATTTTTCTACACAACTTTCACTTGATTAAGGGGAAGGGGGGTAAAACAGTTAATAGTACCAGTTCATCAAAGGGATTCCTAGATGAGAGAGATTATTTGTTTAATCCGCCTATACCTGGAGATACATTTTGATTAAAGGCAGTCATTATTTTGTTTCAATATCACACTGTTCATGCTCAGTTTGATATTCATTACAGGAAGGGGAATTGCCCAAAGGGAATTGTCCGGGGGGAGGGATATCGGGGGGTAGGGGGATTGTTCTGATACCCTACATGTAATACACTTCTTGTCACAGTTATCAACCATTACGTACACCAAACAGACCAGTCACTTAAATATGCTACCTTCTTTGCTTCATCTTGCTCGAAATGCCAGTCGATAAGAGACTTGGTCATATCCTCTAAAGTGTAAAGGACCTGGTCGATCATGGCACCGTCCATGGTACTATTTCCATAAAGCCCTAGAAAGAAAGAATTGAGTTGTAAAAAACACTGAAATAACTTTAAGGTGGCTAGACTTTGTACATGTAGCACAGCCGCTGCCTTTGATCAACGCTTAAAATTTGTTTCTGTAAGGTAATCTCTTACGTGTTTAAGCCTAGGTCCCAACTACGTTTTGGACGCACGGTTTTTAGGTTCCTTGCGTCCGACTAGGACGTAGCTATATCGCAGGGAAGAAATCAAGTAATTGGTGATAAGTTTCTACGTGCTGTTTGCGTCCTCCAAAAGTCGCACTATGGACGTGCTCCTCAGGCACGAATTCCCAAGTATGCCCCATTTTTTGGGCCGTAGACCACACGTAGCAGCCCGCACGTTCGGTTGGGACCTAGGCTTTACTAGTAAGCGAAAACTACAATGCAGAAAATCTTTGAACATCTGTCACATTCCTTACCGTGTTCTCGTGCCACATAACGCGCCATAGCCAAACTCTGACCAATCTTCTTCCCGTCCACCTCCATGAATGGGCTCTGTCCGGTTGGGCTCACTGTAAAATAAGTGAAATTATGTTAAACGGTAATACTTGACTATGACGCCTGGCCTGGTTGTCAGATCCATGCAGCTTCGTTATTTTTAAATTGCGTGGATATGTGAAGATTTAAAAATGACGAATGCTGACTCGCACAGAATCTGAATCTTAGGGTCTAAAGCTAACAAGGCAGAATATGTAACTGGCATAGGGCTTCAGACCCATGAGAGTTGAAATTCACATATTAAAATGCCACAATGAGAAAATTCGAAATTTTACAAAAAAAGTGCACAAATTCAAGAAAAATAATGTTATCAAGCGGGCTTTCCAATAAGAGCTGTATGTCAATCCTAAGAATAATTCTTTAAGTTAGAAAATAATGTAACACGTTTTTCCTTTCAGAGCTTATTTAATTGCAATGCAAAATGTTTTACTCAATTGGGACGCAATATTATATAATGATTAACTACATAACATGGGCATGTAAAAATGTTGTGACTGCCATACGGCGTGTTTATGCCATCGGGAGTTTAAGTCCCACACTGAAAATGCCAGTATGTGAAAAATGAACATTTCACAAAAATTGCATTTATTTCCACAAAAATAGTCCAATCAGGCTGCTTTAAGCTGTATTTTAGTCCTATGAATATTTTCTGTGAGTTTTGGAATCATAAGTAACATGGTTTTCTTTCAATGGTCATTATGACGGCAGTGCCCAAAATAGGGCCCGGTTTCTTCAATTTGATTCAAAATTACATAATGCTTAACAGCATAATGACCACCAATTTTAAATAGTTCATAAATTGGATATTCAGAAAAATATAATTAGCAAAGGCTTTCAGGCCCATGGAAGTTCAAAGTCACACCTTGAAATTGCTCTTATGTGAAAAATAATCATTTCACAAAAAACTTAACTTCCATAAAATTAGTACAATTAGACTGGTTTTTAAACTCAACCTGTATTTCAGTCCTTTGAATAGGGGAGTTGGACCCCGGGGTAAGTTGCCCCCCCCCCATCAAGTCACTTTAATAAAGTTACTTAAAGATGCTAAATTATTTCATTTGGACTCACTGCCGACGCTTTCTTAGCACTATTGGATACGATCACTTTACAAAATGATGTGATCAATTCTTTTACCCCATAGTTACTTTGTCATAAATTGATGGGGCCAACTTACCCCGGGGTCCAACTAGCCCCGGTCTCCCCTATATCGACAATTATAAGTAGGCCTAACATGGTTTTCCTTTCATGGTCATTATGGCAGCTGCGTCCAAAATAGGGTTTTCTTCAATTTTGATGCAATATTACACAAAGCTAAACAGCATAATCACCACCATTTTGAATAATATAATAAAACATCTTGGATATTCAGGAAATGTGACTAGCAAACGCCTTCAGGCCCATGGAAGTCCAAAGTCACGCCTTGAAACTGACAAATGAACATTACACACACACACACACACACACACACACAAGAATGCATAACTACAAGGAAAAATCCAATCAGGCTGGTTTCTGAACTCGACCTGTATTTCAGTAATACTTATCACTCCTGTTAGTTTGAAGACAATAGTTCGAGGTCAGTGCGATATTTGTATTGCATATATGCTGAAAAAAGGCTAAAAATTTTTTTAATGGTCTGACCAAGCTGATTTACGAACTCGACCTGTATTTTATGAATATTAACTTCTGTAAGTTTGAAGACAATGCAAGTAGTTCAAACGGTTTTCCATTTATTTATTTATTCGTTGTATCTCTGGAAATGCACGGCGACGGCGAAGACAGCGAATGGCTATAAAAAGTCAGAAACCTAACGATATCGAATGCATCTACCACTATTGGTTATATCTAAAATCCGTATGCTGTTTCATAGGTTAGATGTAAAATACTAAACTTCATCTACCTATCCCTTAAGATGTCTAGGGATGTATAGTTCTGGGGAGTCTAGCCATCACCGCTAGCGTACCGGTGTCATGAAAATGACAGTCCGTGTGACAGAAAGTCCGCCCTCCATATAGTTACAATGGTTAGGGTTAGTTTGATCTAAGCGGGTCAAAATCTAGGGCGAGACTCACCTGTATAAATGATTGGGAAGCGGACTCTCTGTCAAGGGGTACATGATACCGGGTACTGTATATCGCAGAGATAATCACAAGCCTTGGAACAATGGCACGTCCGCTCTATCAAAGGTCAGCAGGGCGATGACATCATTTTCCCCAAAATATTTATCGCTCACAGTACAGAAAAGTGCAGAGATATAGCCAGAGAAATAAAAGTGAATATCAAGTGGAAATTGTTTACTGGGGCCATGGCAGTAGGTTTATAGGTATAAGATACATGGACCTAAGCGTAAAATGAGGTAATAGGGAATCATGCTTTGTTCCGTGATTGTGGTGCTCGCTGAACTTCCACTACATGCACCAAGAAACGTACGAGCAGGTGCAATCTCTCTTCTCTATTGGATTAAGACTAGTATTTCAGGCGATGCAACAAATAAAGAATCAATTGAATGACTCAAATGTTTTATGAGAATCAGACATGTAAGATTACAAATGGAAATAACTCACGCTGCTTGTAGTTATTAAGCCAATCATCACGGTCTTTAAATCTGATGTCTTCATATTCCACACCGGCAGCAGCAAGCGCCAGACGGGTAATCTCTGCACGTCCTCGTGCGTTAAAATAATATACCTTGTAGCTCGGCATCTTGGAGGTTAACAAACGCAGCTAAGTAATGAAACAGAAGACAAGGTCTACACTTGCTACTCGTACAACCTGTGATTCTACCCTCAGTATCGGGGCGTATATGTATGTCAGAATAAGTGCTGACTCACGACCTAACCCAATATCTACAAACATTGTACACCGTTGGTTTACTCTTTGGGGCCATTATATAGGTCACTCGATAGAGTCAATACTTTAAAGGATTGATATCACCTTGGCAGTGACAACGAGTCATTGGCACGTAGTCATTGGCCATGCAACAAAGAACAGAGAAAAACTCACTGAACAGGCGTCTATAACAAGATTGAGAAATGTTTTGCAATTTTTGCAATGATGAATTGATCAGTAATTTGTTTGGGTTTGCACATAAATATTACAAAAGCAGGCTATACATGTAGATTGTAGGACCTATGAGCATACGGGTCAAAATTATTATTGGTTTTTCGTTTCTAAATAGGTGTTCAATTACCTCTTATTTACATACTGTTAAACAAACAGACATGCATATGTTACTCTTAGAAGGGGGTGCATGGTCATCAGGCGAAATATCAAGTGGTGTTTCACACCTTAACATGGGACAAAATGCATACTTTCCGTGTGTGAATATCTCCCAAAGTCATATAATTTCATATTTACCCACCCTGGAAAGCTTCTTATCTTTCTCAATCCAGACCCTACAAACGTTCAAACCCCTGATATATAAGTACCTGACGCCAGTATTTCCTAATTAGAAATTAGAATATCAAATACCAGTACAGGTACGGATTGAGAACAATATGGTTGGTGGTGCGATATGATCTATATATACCTTTTACATAATTGCGAATGATGTACACAAGCAGGAATGTATGACATCAGCACTCAGACTGTATTTTGCGACTGAGATAAGCAGAATTTTTATGTGTACCCTTATTACCACACGACCAGGGTCCGATGTCACTGGAATGCATGAAGAACGTGGTGTGGGTCATTTGGAGTTGACATAGTTCGTAACTGTCGATATTTGATAGAATAAAGTTCCTAAAACTGCCCACTGCCACATACTGGCGTTTTAGATTCGATCTTGGAAAACGAATATTTGCTAGAAATAGTGCGTATGTAAGAAAAATAGCTTATGCTCATAAAATTATCAAAAAATCCACCTACCCCAGTGGCAGATTTAGGGGGAGGGGGTCAGGGGGTCCTGACACCCCCTTCAGTTTCTGGAAAAAATATTCACTTCTTAAAATTAGAATTTTTACTAGCTAAAGCATAATTTTAAACTTTCCTGGGGCCTCCAGCGAGCCCCGAACCCTAAGGGTGCTTTCTGCTTATCTCAGTCGCAAAATACGGTCTGAGTGCTGATGTCATACATTCCTGCTCGTGTACATCATTCGCAATTATGTAAAAGGTATATATAGATCATATCGCACCACCAACGATCCAAAGATCCATCTAAAGATTAAGATTTAGATCGACCTAACTCCCTGGGGGTTCACGCTAAATTGCAGTCAGTCGAGCGGGCACCATAGTTAATTACCCCCTTACAGCTTTTAGTAGGCGGGACAGACGCTTAAGCCGGCCAAGCTGACAGTTATCTAGTTAGACACCCCACAGGGATAGATCGATCTAAAAATCTATGGAAATGGGGTGTAAGCCAAGGGGGCGAGGAGCGGCTTTGCATCCCAGGCCTGTCATCCCTCCCCCCCCCCCCCCAAAAAAAAAAAAAATCAGACCCACTAAAAATAATCCTGTATCCGCCCCTGCACCCTTATATTCGTGTTGTACCCGCGTACCCCTCCTTGTACCTAATCTTGAGTAGTGTACTAGGTGCAACCCAGTTGAATGTACTGAGTATAAACCCATTTTGGAATGTCTCGAAGTTCTTATTACACGTTTGAAACCTCGATTCTGTTCTATGGGCTGTTGTAACGTGGCAGAGTCCCCCATAACAGAGAGTCCGCTTCCCATTCATTTGTACAGCTAATCCTCGCCCTAGATTTTGAGCCACTTAGGTCAGGCTAACCCTAACGGTTATAACTAAATGGAGGGTGGACTTTCTGTTACACGGACCTTCACTTTCGTTACACCTGGCCATAATAAAATGGGCACGAAACAAGTTCCTGGAACGCTACCGAAGTGTCTCTCATCATGAGCAGAATTGGACAAATATAGCAGGTTGTGCAAAGTTCAAGCCAGTGGGCAACACGAGCTAAATTATGCATTTGACCATGGACCTGGTTTTTAGGTTCATATGGTTCGATTTATTGAATCTTATTCCCTAACATTTGTTGACCGGGAAACATGACCGATATCAGTCCCTAAATACGTTGTTCCATTAAACAAAGGGATCATCTGCCTCTTTACTGATAAAGTAATCCATTCAAGTAAATTTTTTAAGACCCGATTCCGCCCATCGCAGCCCGCTGTAGTACTCCTTGCTGTCCGCTCTAGTACTCGTATTGATGGCTGTTCAGGGAGATCTGTTTCAAAGCGAAAAAGCAGTTATTCGCCCCAATGTATGTAAGATGTGATTGCATCATCTCAAAACATGACATTGTTTTTCTCCCGCATTATCAAAGCAGATGAGGAATAAAGTAAGACGCACAGGACCCTGTTAAACCTCGTGGGGGCCACTAGAATTAATTGTTTCCGAACTTTTCAATACAGCCAGATTTAAGTTTGTTAATAATGGACGCTTTTTTAAAAATGTATTATTGTAGATTATGACAGGTTTTGTTTGATTGAGGGATATTTTAAGCAACATTTTTAAATCGCTCTGAGGATTCCTCTGCATAATACAAAGCAATGCTCATGTAGCTCGTTAGAAACAATTGTATGGATTTTAAAACTGCGTCTCCGGTCTGTTTGCCACCCAATTAGCTATATTTGGGATGGCTTTGATGCGGTCAATGAACGCTGGTAAGGCAGTGCATTTGTCCATGCACTTTGGGAACATAGCTCCCCTGCCGGCACATGTGTTGAACACTGCAATGTCAGCAATGGAGATCTGGATGATAAAAGAAATAGTTATCAAAACTCGAACATATATATCACACGGAATGTTTTTTTAATTAGAATTGGACTCTTTTTGTGTGAACATCAGTTAAATTATGAGCTCTACTTACTTCTGAAATGCCTGACCTATTTAATTAAAATAAAATAAAATAAAATCATTAAAAGAAGACACTTGCAGATTTAAATGGTATAAGCATTATTCTGAAATACAATATTTCAGAAAAATCGTCTTTTATATTACCCCATCTCCTACAAAGAATCCTTTTCCGCCGTCATTATTTTTTAAAAGTTTGTCAAGGAGTTGCATGAATGCAGGAATGGTTTCTTCATCTAGCTTCTTTTTCTTCTCTTCCTAGCAAAAATAAATAAAGAAATAAATAAAAATACTAATAATAATAATAATAATAAGATGGAGGACAAATAAACCCTGCAAAACTACTACCTGACGTTAGATTGGTATGAAAGTAAATTATCTTTAAAATCCTCTCCCCTTGCGCCACTTGCCACAGTTATCAATCATTGCATGAAGTAGACAGGAAACGTTAAATATGTCACCTTCTTTGCTTCATCTTGCTCAAAACGCCAGTCTATTAGAGGCTTGGTCATATCTTCTAAAGTGTCGAGGATTTGGTCGATCAAGGCACCTTCCCAGTTGTCTTTACCATACAGTTCTAAAAATAATAAAATGTTGATTGAGAGCACCATGATTGAAAAAATAACAATAAAAGCTTCCTTTTGTTTCCAACGTACTCGTATTAACATGAGCTTATCTGTATTCTACTCAATGCCAGGAGGCGTGTTACTTTGTTAATTTGATTGCATTCAGCGAGATTCCTTGCAGAGTTGGGCCATTCAACGTAGAGCGACAATTTCATTGGGAATGAACCCTTACTGTGTTCTCGTGCCACATAACGCGCTATAGCCATACTCTGACCAATCTTCTTCCCGTCCGCCTCAAAGAAGGGGCTCTGTCCGGTGGGGCTCACTGTAAAATAAGTGAAATTATGTCAAACGGTAATACTTAGCACGAAAATTCATGCGTTAGCACTCCTATTGACGATTCTGACACGTAGGCCTACTGGCTGTGATCAGGATCGTCAATAGGAGTGCTAACGCATGGATTCTCGTGCTATATTTGACTGAGCGTCAGATCCGATGCACCTTCTTATTTTTTCAAATTTCTGGTTTTTTTTCATGTATGGAGATTTATTATTATATAACAAAGGTGCTAAGCTTACTTATGCCCCGTTTCGGTCAATTCATATGCCCATCAGGTCCGTAGCCAGCAATTTCAAAAGGGGAGTTGTTTTTTTTTGAAAATGTGGACCTTTTACCATGAAACCTTCATATACCTAGATAAAATTTTACCCAAAGGGGTCCTTTTCCCAGCAAAAAGGGGGGTTCTTTCGACCCCCCCCCCCCCCCCCCCCCGACGGGCCTGCGCATAGCAAGGCTATACCCTCTACCAGGACCGCAGTTATTATTGTGGACATTTTCAACCCCTTGTAAGTTGTTCTAAGTTGCGTTGTGAGTTACATGGAATCTCATGATATGTTTAACTAGGCCGCATTTAATGACGAGTCGATCGAGGGTTCGTAGACGGAACTAAAGCACCTCTGCCTCAGCTATATAAAAGTCTAGTTTTTTGCTAACGGTAGGTAGGGGCAAATAATTGAATCTAAGAGTAAACCGAGGTATATGGACGTCATGCGATTAATAACGTACGTGAATGTAGGCCTACACCTGTGATAAGATGGCGCAGGCGACACGGTTCATTCAGTATTTCCTTTGCATATGCAGCCACTACAAACAGTATATACACTAGTTACCGTGCGTTATTCTCTGCAGGGTTAGCTTTCAGTTCAAACAAAGAAACAATGAGCCAATGCCAAGATAATGTATTAGAAATAAGCATTTAAACAATCGCTGAGCGATTATAAGCGTAAAGTGGCTCACAGTGCTTGTAGTTATTGATCCAGTCATCGCGGTCTTTAAATCTGATGTCTTCATATTCCACACCGGCATAAGCAAGCGCCAGACGAATGACTTCTGCACGTCCTCGTGCGTTGAAGTAGTACAGCTTGTACTTCACGTCCTTCGACATCTTGGGGGTGATCAGATGCACTGCTACGTAATGAAGAAGATAAATTTTATGCGTGTTACTAGTACAACTTGTAATTCTACAGTGTGTTTGTCCTCTATACACCGGGTCGTATGTGTACTATCGTGAAGAAGTGCTAACTCATGCATATTTTTTATGCACACGTACCGTACATAGAACGGTTGTATTCCGTTGGTTTACTCGTTAGGGTTAGTATATAGGTTACTCGTTAGTGTTTTTATATAGAACGACTGATGTCCACTCTGACACTGACATGCACGCCCCCCCTCCCCCCCCCCCCCAAAAAAAAAAAAAAAATATATATATATATATATATATATATATATATATATATATTGGTTTGTGAAACCGGGGCCAGTTGACAGGGACGCATAGTTTTTCACTGTGGAAAGTGATTTGTTCCGCTTGTTTTCATTCCTTTTAAAAACACTGCATCATCTTTCCCTCAACAAATTTGCCCGTCCAACACACTCATGTCAATTTTTAAGCATGGATTTTATTGGCATGTTCTTGTGAAAAAAAAAGTAAAGGAAATGAAACAAATTACTTCACAGAACATACGTCAATGACTGGACTCAAATGTGCAATTTTTGGTGAAATGAACCAAACAATTGAAAAGCAAAGTTTTTTTGTGCGAAGTTGCTGTTAACAACATAGCGTCAATTACAAAAATGTTTTTTCCCCTAACATTTTTGAAGATAAACTTTCAATATAGTGGAAACAAGAACAACACATGAAAAGACATTTTTATTCCCATAATATTATTTTCATACTGCTATGACCTATTTGTATCTGTGCCCTGGTTCTCAATTTAAACCTGCCATATTACTGCTGATGAAAAAAAAAACAAAAAACAACTATGAAATCAGATATCAAAACCCGCAAATAACAGAATACAAAACAAAGAAGACAAGGCTATTAAGATCTCAGAAATAGACCTACTTATTACAGTAATCAACACCACACATACTTAAAAAACATTAAATCTCCACAATATTATTTTAACAAGTCCCATTGCAACAATACAGCAACAACCAAACATAACAAAACTTGTAAAAATATAATAACCTAAAGCCTTTCCAGTCATTTTACTTGCATACCAGTAATATAGCAGCATCACCTTTGGTGTATTTTATTGTACATCTTTTTCTAGTCTTTACAAAAGACTACTTTGGAAACTTTACTTGATGCTGATCACTGAGACACCTGCTACTATTTAGTATTACATACAACACCTGGATAACACTGCATCATGTTGAAATGTTCATTAAAACTGTTTGCATTTAGACATACATAGACTTGCAGACGGTGGAGAACTGCAAATCTTGGAAGAGTGTTACTAAGAGAATATTACATATCAAAGCAATGTTAGCAAAAAAGTTATCAAACACTCACAATACATCAGATGTATTCAGCAGATAATAGCAATATGTATCACAGTCAGGAAATTAACAACAACATCCTAGATGTAACATTTAGTAAAAAAAAAGTTACATTTAAAGCTCAAATTAGCTGCTGAATTGGTGTCTGTGTTGCTTTGTGCTCTCAAAATTGAATTCACTTGTCTACTATTTGAACTTTACATTTTAAATATAACCAAAAACTGAGTGAAAAGACACAATAGCACCCTTAAAGCAATGACCATGACAAGGATTACATATGTGAAATACAAACTGTTTTTGGAATGTTTAAGTTTTACTGCATTTTACAATCACACTGTATGCACCTTAACAGCAACTTTTCTATTTGTCAAAGAAAAAAGGCACTAAATGTTATAAATGTCTTCAAATTTTGCAAAACAAAATGTAACTGAGTGACCCCTTGATGAATCATTTCTATCCAAATCTTATCCAACGGCCTTCCTGCAGATTTGATAGTCGATGTGAAATTCAGATGAATTATGCCTTAAAATCAAAGTATAAAGCTTTTTAATGCTGTAATTCTTCACAACACCAGTTTCAAAATACCTGTTTGTCTTAAATGGTGATAAACCTTAAAGTTGTCTTTTGCTAACAGACCATGCCCCTGCCAAAATTTTAATCCCCTTAAGAGCTCAAAATTGGTTCAAAAGCCCCTTTTTTCTCCCTCTACAAAAACATCATGACATCAGGCCTTGCAATGATGATCATGATCCTGAGAGACTCTGCACCAAGTATTCAATCAATATATACACCACTATTGACTCCAAACTCCTCCCTCGGCATGGCACCTCTTTAGCACGAGTCTAAACTTCTCCCGCGGCATGACACCTCTGCACCACAACTGCAAACTCCGCCCATGGCCTCATAACCTCACCTTGATGCAGCCCTATCTAACTCGAATCCATGAACTAATGCATCACCATGACGCAGCTAATTCTCTCCCAATGACATGAACCAGCCAAATATCCTTTGTCAATTTCTGATCACAGATATAATAAGCAGTGTGCCCTTGAACAGTAGATGTGCATAGAAACCATGCATAAAATACCATAAAAAGATCCCCTGTAACTACCTGTTAAATAAAACTACAGGTTGTTTTTCCTTTTTCTATTTTATAACCTTGACAAGTTTGACTTAGTAATGAAATAAACCTCCAGTAAAAATAAACCTC
The DNA here is from genome assembly GCF_051362555.1 of Lingula anatina. NCBI lineage: Eukaryota > Metazoa > Brachiopoda > Lingulata > Lingulida > Lingulidae > Lingula > Lingula anatina. The sequence continues at coordinate 16,706,820 of NC_141768.1, forward strand.
TTAGAAACCTTGAACAGCAATGTCCCCACTGTTTGATATGCACCCACAATTAATTTAAAATGATAATTGTTGTTTTCACCACCCCTCAAACATTCACAGCTGATATCATGTGTTTTAGTGTCTTTCTTGCACTATGAAAACCTGCCCCTCTTGTAGCTGCTTTGTTGCATTTAAGAAGTGCTGAAATTTAAAAGAAAGAAATGTTCATTAAAGATTACCATACCCATTCAAAGAAACATTTGAATGTTTTAAAAAATATGAAGGATCAAACTATTATGTTGGGACTACATGTCTCACCCTTTTAATTGCTTTGTTTATTTAGAAAACAGAACTTCGCTGTCTTCTGGTCCACATACTTTTCTGCACATCTCATTTTCTGCACTTAAAATATATCACTATCTTAATGAGTCATAAATTATGCTAACTTAAGTCTACAAAGAACACAGCTCAATTCCTACTATTTTCCTCAAAAAATTTCAAAAGTTTATAAAATTTCCAAAGATATTGCACCCTCATCTACCCGTCTGTGCAGTGATGGTGTCCTCCTTACCCCCAAATGTACAATACTACAATTACCCTTCCTCTACATACCTCTCTGCTGCCGCAGCAGGCTGCTCCTTGGGAACTGGCGAAGCAGGTGGTTCTGGCTGGGGAGGAGGACTGGCCTCTCCACCCTCCACTCCTTGCTCTGGCTTGCTGTGAGAGTCTGAACTGAGGCTAGACACACTGGACTCTGTCACCTTGAGTCCCTGTGCAGGCCCATTCTCTACCACGGAACCCTGACTGCTGGTGCTGTGGTGCCGGGCTGGTTTGAGGTTAGCCTTCAGGGGGCCCTGCTTTGGCTTGGGTTGAAGAGCATCTGGGGAGGCCTCTTGGATCTGCATGTGGTACTTATAGGTCTCCTCCGTGCTGTGGACCTTACCTGAGAGGGCGAGGTGGACAGAGTGTGAAACAAAGCTGGGTGACATTTAAAGTTGAACAAAAGCTGATTATGTCCTAATAAATTTAATATTGTTACACTGATTGTATATATGTTATGTATATTCTGAGCTTGTAAAATATTTTGTACTTTCTGCTCACGTTGGTATCTACTGACTTTCACTAGTGACCTTCATATCAGCACTTAAACATGGTGGCCAAGACAAATGTTATACTCCAGAATACTTTGGGATGCCTTTGAAATAATCCCGTGTGTATTAGATATTAAATCAAATATTAAAATTACAATATTTAGTGGCATACTCACACCTGGCAAACCTCTGACATCTACTAAATGTTGACACCATTCAAATGTACAGTTACCTGACGCCAGATTAAATGTCCTTCCCTTGACCCCCGTCTCCTTGGGAGGAGGTGACCACCAGCTGACCAGTGACCCCACAAGTGGAACATGGCGTAAAAGGCCCTGATACAGTATAATACAGAAGTCACGTCAAGTCATGACATCTATTTGTTTTTTCCCAAATACACTTTTTTAAATAATGCAATGATAACACTAAGTAACATTATGTCATCAGACTTTTTTCATACTTCCAAGGCATCATAAAATGCCTTTACCAAACTTGCAATCATAATGCTTGCAGATATATAGTGCCGTCATCTTCCGCGTATCATCATAATGGTATAGATTATGTTACATCATGCACAGTTCAAATTTACATCCATTTTAACGAGGAAAAATGCTGAAAAATGAGAAACAATTACATTCCCTACCTCCTGTATAAGTTTTTCTTCATTTTCTTTCTTCAGATCTTCATTGGCTGCCTCTATACCTTTCCTGACAATTTCTGACATCTTCTCCAGGAATTTGGATGATTCTTCAATTTCTTTGGCAGTAGTGTAGACCAGTCCTATCAGCTCTTCCATGTCTGTCTCCTCAGTGATGAGACCAAACCTTGCACACACCAAACCATCCTCTGCTCTACCTGAAGAAATAATATATACCAATTTATTATCAAATGACAAGTGTTAGTTTTCATATCATAACTGTTAACTGTGTTGCTTTTAATTTGGAGACTGTTCACCTGGTGCAATGAAATTAAGTTGTTTTGACTCACATGTACAGGCCACAATGTCCCTGTTTTATCCTACTACAATCAATGCTAATGAAATGGACCTTTAACTTATTAACTTTATAACTCCTATTGTGTTTTAATATGTAACTTCTTTTAATACTAGGTCTTGATACATGTACAAGCTGGCAACATGGCCATTTATTTTTAGAGATTTGCTAAATTCTAGTGCATGATTATTGTTCTTGAAGTATGTTTATTTCTGTTTTTTTTTCTTACTTCATCCTCATATGTGTCCGGCTGGTGTCATACTTTTCCTTCATGGGTCCCTTTGGTCTCTTAACGCAACTTAACTTTGTTTCCTTTTACCACAGTCATCACTTACTATGTGTATAAATATTCTCACTTTTTACCCCCTCCAGTTCTCTTCTTACAGGGCCCCAAGTATATTCAGCACTGTATATGTGTGCTTACATATTTTCATTTGTTCAATTTCTACACAAGGTCTTACCTAATGAAAATGCAGTGTCACTAGATTTGAGTTGTTTGACTAGTTCAGTGTTGAGGTGATTGATCTCTCTTTTAGCAGCAGCCGTCAGAGCATCCAATTTGTCTATCCAGTGGTCTGGAATGTATCTGCAGCAGATTTGACAAGTTTTAGTTAAGAAGTGAAAAGTTACGTTGTCAGGTGTGTAAAAACCAAAGCTGAATATTAATCCTTGTACAGCACATACACGTATATATATAATATATATTCTTATTCAATGCACAAATCACCCATTTCATATATACCAAGCTTATAACTACCAGTCAATCTTAGTTTCCTGTTACTCTGAACTAAAAGGAATAAATACTGCTTCACCAAAATGAATACTGCTAAAAAATATTGTATCCCTGAACCCCATCTACAAACAAATAACTGCCTAAACCTACAACTCAACAGATCACAACTGACACCAAATGCAAACAAGTGATAACAATGGTGAAGCAATACTAAAAAGTCAACAGCGCTGTTCTGCTCCGACTTACTGCACTGCTCCCAGTCCAGCCCAGGTGGGCAGGTGGACAAGCCTCAGGTTATCCTGGGCCTCCACAACCTCCTGGAAGTTCTCCTTCTGCTTCACTGTGGCATTCAGAATGGACTGGAGAGGAGAGGGTTCCAGATTAAGACTCCAGTTATGTGGCAAATTAGTCATATTGCAAATAAATGTTTAAGACACACACTTATTATCTTGGACCGTGACCCCTCTGTGGCTCAATCGAAGCTGTGAAGGCGGCAATTAATTTACACAGTATCAGTATACAAAGATGATATATCACTCTAGTAAAACCTATGCACTTACCACTTGCTTGCCTAGAGATTTCCCCCACACCTCCATATCTTCCAATGTTGTTCCTTGGACTGACATAAATTGGAACAAATACAAATTATAATCCACAATATAGAAAATGATCCAAATGATCATGAATAGACTTTAAAATTGAAGTTTTTGCTTACACTTGGGAAGCTTCTTGGTGATATAAAAATGAACAGCTGCAAATGACAAACTTGAAATATTACAGGAAATCTGAAATCTTCCTTCACCCACTGATTCCTGTATTAGTAAAGGCAGCCCACCAACTGCCAGTAATGATTCCAAGGGGTGAATAGATGCAGTTATGTCACTCTTGAATATCATTAGCCACTCTGGAATATTATTAGCTTTGGCAGTAAAAAGCAACTGCTCTCACCTTGTGCATTTTCCAGTGGTGAAAACCTGATACACAGTCCTTCATTTGGAACTTCAATGGTGTCCAGGTGCACTGTAGACACTTCCCTCTTTAGAGTTTCAGCAAGCTAAAACATCAAATACGTCACAATTAGTTCAAAGCAGTGAAGTTTAGGACACACGTCTTTTGTTTCTAAAAATACTGCTTTTAGGAAAAGTGACAATTTTTCTTAATACGTAACTGAAATCACATTATGCTTGCAAACTTCTATCTGAAAAGTGGTAAACTGAAAAGTTCCAGTAATATCTAACCTACAGTCAACCAGAAAAATATCAATTCAGGCTTACAATTGAGGATGATATATACAATAGGAAAACCCCATACCCAAATGTTAAGGGCATCAAAATAATCTTCATGTCTGTAACTCTCTTCTGTGTCCACACTCATAGTGGGGGGTTCAGCGCCGTCCTCTGATTGAGTGCTGCTGGGAACATGGTTGGCAGAAGTTTCTTGAGCTGCATATGGGGCACGCTCAGGCATCTTTGCTGGAATTTTGACGGGTTTTGGTGCATTTTTTGCATAAGAGGCTACTTCTGTAATGAAAACAATTTTTTTTTTTAAATCAAAGGTTGTTGATGGAAATATCACAAACAGATAATAAAAACATACATTCAGTATGGTTTAATGATGTCCATCTATGCAAATGTCATTGTATCTTAAATCAGTCACTGCCACCTTTTGTGGTGAAAATTCATTATTTCAATGGAATTTCCACTTTTTTTCAGGCAGGTAGCAAGGAATACCTTAGGACTCAGAAATAGGATTCTACGATTAAAGAAACTGGGTAAACTTGTATTTATGCACAGCGAGCAACTGATTTGAATCATAAATAATAAATGCATCTTGAAGCAGCTGTAAAACTTGAGTATTCAAATGAAAGAGCTTAGAGCAATATACATACTGACCTGGCGGCGCATCTGACGCATAACAACTGTACTTAAATACCACACTTGGGGAAGAGATTTCATAAGTCAACTGAAATAAGAGAAAAACCTTTACTTCTTCCTGAATGCAACAGAATTGGCATAAAGTGTACTAGATGAGAATGACTGGGTTAAGAAAGTGTTACTATGCAATGATATTATTGATCAAACCCATCCAAAAGATAACTCTATGTGATTGTAACAGTTTTCACATAAAAATACACACTCTGGGAGGATGGCTAGATGATACTCTTACCATATAAGATTATCCAAATCGCTTTGCATTGTTTAATATTATGATCATACTTAAAATGTTCAATATCAATATCCAATTTTACAATATCTAATTCATTTTGAAGCTGACAGCATGTACTCTATAGGGGAAGTGTTTTTTTTTTTTTTCGGTACAACACCAATGCTAAACAATAACTGTAAACAAAATGAAATAATCATATAGAGTGCAATAAACATAATTCAGTGCTAAATTAATCAAAATCTTGTAGTGTGAGACATCAATCAGGATTTTATTATCTCCCCTTTTTATCATAATTGACACTTATATAAGACAGCCCATACATGTCAATAAGTAGACAGAAAGTTAAACACTAAACATCAAAGACTTCTCACAAAACTAAACTTGCAGTGCTATAGTCATCTAGATCTGTGATAATGAATACTTATCACTTTAAAAAATAGGATGTTAGCCAGAGCAAAGACTTCTCAGAATGTAAGTATGCTAATTTAGAGATTGAAAACACATCTTTAAACTCAGCTACACCCTCTTCAAATTGTCCAGGCAATCAAATACTTCTACTCTAACCTAACTACCTGCAAGCATACTTACAAAATTGACAACAGCTTTACTGATACGTGACCTTAAAGATGTTTCATTGGGGTCCTTGTCAGCAGGCTTAACTGTGTTACTCTGTGAAGTTAATGGTGTACACCAAACGTGTTACTCACAGCAAAAACACAGTAATACTGGATAATGTATATATACTCAAGTATGAGGCACAAAGAGGGATTTGATGACAGACCACACATAGCACACTGCAGGTGTAGAAGGTTGTACTCACAGCAAGCCTTAGACTACACTAGACACAACACAGAGGTTTGTTAGCAACACCTTTCTTTGTCCTGATTTCACTTACAAGGGCATTTATAGCTTTTGAGAGCATGTGCCCTAAACCTTCACTTTCAGCTTCAGGCTTGGGAGGTGCTCGGTTACTCTGGTGATAGAGTCAGATAAAGATACCATGATATTGAATTAACTCTTACCAATAATCCCAAAGTGCCTAGATTGTTTTGAAAATTGACAACTCAGATAAATAATAATAGTGTAATATAAAGATAAGGTATTCTAGTAAGTATTTCTTGTCTACAGTATTCACAAACCCCATTAAGTTAAACTCCATTCATCCTAATGTCTAAACAAACATGCAGCAGGAGAGATTCCAAATGAAAACCTTAGTAACAAGCCTCAAAAGTTTGGGTTGGGTACATTTATCAAACATCATTCAGAGCTAGAGCTAAAAGAAGTGTAGTTTACATGCCCTATCATAGGAGAGCATTTGCCATAATTGTTTGCTTTATCCTTCATGCAAACTGGTTGCCTTATGAATAAAAACTGTCTTAAAAGAGTTTTTTCTCCCAAACTAAAAACTTCAGTTTAAAAAATTGGTATTACTTTGATAAACTTGCAGTGATAATGTATAAAATGTATAATACTTACCACTTCCTGAAGTGAACTGTGTCCCATCAATTTTTCATGCATTTTCTCTGCCTAGTAAAAGAGAAATATAAATCCATGTTATGATGTACAAAATAAATATAAATCATAATGCAAAGAGAGAGGGATTTTATTAATAAGTTTCCTGTAATAATAACATTTAGATAACTTAATATCATTTCATCAAAAATAAAGATATTCAATTGCTTACTAATTCAAAATGATTTTTAAGTTTGGAAGAGTTACCTATATAGCTTAAAAGATTCATTTTTCAATCTATCATATAATCAATACACTGGGGAGCTTTTCCTATTCATCTACACGTTAACACATCTAAATTCATCATAATACATGTAAAAATGAATATAATCAATAAAATTCCAGTTAATTCATATGTTACCAGGTCTACTGATAATTTGATCCTGTTGACCACCCCTTCGTGCCCCAGGTTTTGTAGACACACCCATATGGGAAGACAACTGAGCTTGTAGTGTGTTTGTAAAGATGTCAGGCCAGCATGGTAGGCCTGGGTGCTGTCAGCAGTTTTATATAAGGTCTGAACAGTAATGTTAAGGTAGAAAAATTTACAGTTAGGGTAAATGCCACTTAAAATGATAAGTGTCGAAACTGTGTACATAGTAAACTCTACCAAGAAGGAAAATCAGAAACAGATAATTTTATTCGTAAGCTGGTACTTCACATATTTAATCAAACACTTTATTAAAACTGGGCGCCAACAGAAGACTTATCATTCCACTTTTAATTCACAGAGCTTTTAAATTCACTAGTTTACCAGATAAGATGGTTTACTTTAAGGGACATGATGAAAATGGGCATTAATTTTTTTTTTATCAAATTACAGAATAACATTTTCTATCCACTTAGTCCTTTATGAACTGTCAAATGATGAAATTAGTCAAAAGGATACCACATAAGGCAAAGAGGGCAGACCCAGCCAGCAGCCCAGGTTTAGAGTGATACTGTCTCCGGTCTTCACTGGTGACACATTGGTTGGGACAGAGTACATGGCTAAGGTGGCCAAGTGATGACTAGAAAGTACAGAGATAAAATTACAAAATTATTTCTTGAAACTATAAAAATTTAAAAATAAAGGAAATATGATGGTGAAATACTAAATTTAATTATCAATCTTTCGTTATATGGGTCATCTTTAGAAGCAACTGTTTTTTTTCTTTTATTTTGATATCATTTTCCTCAACAAAGAAAAAGTTTAAATATCTTGGGTTCTACTTTTGACATGTTGTCTGCCAAATGATACAGCATGAATCTGTGGTCTTACCCTTCCACATGAAACCAAATCTGGTGCTTTTTACAAATGCTCTGAATCTTTTCTATGTCATCAACCTGAGCAATGACAGGAGTACCTGAAGATACACAAATGTGAATGTTCAAATAAAAGATAATAAATAAAGTAAATTAACATTTAAGGTCTGCTTTTTGTAATTCTTTCATGTTACTGTTATAAAACTTTATCTATTTTTTATGAAAGCTAAATAGGGCACGATATGAATCTAATAAGTATATATTCAACAGCAGCTGCAAACACTTTAAGATAACAGATATCACTAATACCTCAACTGATTACATGAATTAGACACATTCACCGCAGTGTTACTATTACAACATCTATACTGTATACAGTAGGTGTTAATGTAAACTTAGGCTTCCATTTCCTCACCATCATAACATAATACAATTAGAGCACAGCTGGTGGATTTTCATTTTCATAATTTATATGCCATATTTTTCCATTATCAACACAGGCATAGATGTGCAAAAATATATATGCAGATATCACAACTGTATATTTATCTGAAATGTCTATCTCATCATCTATATGATATTTTATCCAAGGCATTCCATGTACCAACATATGTAATAAAAAACCATAAAACTGCATTGTTGAAAGACTGTCTTATATAAACTATTAGGAAATTATGTCCTTTTTTGACAGTAATCTTACCTAAAAAATATAATCCTACCTGCATTTAGGAAATTTGATAAAAAGATGTTAAAAATGTGTACGTCCCATTTCCTTAATTAAAGGGATCCTCCCATTTTTTAAAATTTACTATGTGATCTTACCCATCAAATATGTACATTACCTGCATATCCTAACACCAGTAGTGGTGTCCTGGCTGACGTGACATCATCCTCCACTTGTTGCTCTAATGCTGTTGTATCCTGACATTAAATAAAACAAATATAGATATAACATAGACAAAATTATCAGACTTTTTAGATATGATATATGTTAACTTTTTGTGCCATATTGGACTATATTTCTAATCCTTTAATGATAAATATTCAGACACAATAAGACAAAGAACAAAAAACACTGACATCATTTTAAGTATAGTCAACTATTTTTTCATTAACATTATTTTGCATTTACCAGGGGAACATACATTTTAAACACTGATACATGCCATAATTCTATATATAAAATAAATTTAAAAAACCTCCATCTTAACTAAAGTCAATAATTGATTATATTATATTATATTATATTGCATATAAGAAAGAATCTTAAGAAGATATAGTATGATAAAATATCTACAGAACTTTGCTCCCACTTTGAGAGGAAGAAAACTAACAAGTAGCTTGCCAGGTTACGAAGTTGTTTCACTGGTATGTTTCAATAATACTAAATTTCTTTATAACCATAACACAATATCACCTTTTATGGGTTTTGAAGCAATGATGACGCTTAACATCCTTAGAAATATTTAAAAGAATGGCCTAGATGCCCTGATTACTTACCATTTTATGCTGACAGCCTGGTTGTATGCTGCAGGGAATTGTACTGAGACATGAACTGGGCAATCCAAGCTGTAATTAACATATAGGAAAAAATAATTTTTTCAATACATTCATTTAAATTACCAGGTTTATAAATTGATGGAAGAAAACCTAAACAACAAAAAAATTAACTTGTTACCTTTTATTGAAAGCTCTGGGCCATAAATATATAATGTGATATCCTAAATATACATAAAATTATTTATGAAAATTTCTCTGAACACATGCAGTGTCTATAAACAACAAGAAATAAAAGTGCTTTAAGTGCCTATCTAGACATTTAGAATAGCAACAAATAACAAGCAGAACTAGACTTACATCACTGGAGCAAATAAAAAAAATTTATTTTTTGTTCATTCATCACACCTTAAACAAAAATTTTGATATGGCTAATTAAAAAACAGCTACTTAACAAACTCAAAATCTCTTGAAGAGTGAGGCAAGGTTATATGTGAATCCTATCACCTGTGCACACAGATAATCTCCCATCCCAGCTTTGGCTGCAGAGCTGAGGTATATCACAGGGGGCCTGGAGTATAGGGCTTCATAGCCCTCATCCAAGTATTTGGGAAACTTTTTGTGCAGGGCAAGACGGCACAGCCTGATTAAGCCTTCTCTCTCGTCCTCGTGGTAGAACACTGCTGCATCATCAAATCTAAACATAAAATAAATATTTTAAAAATAAATAAAGACTTTTGTTAAGAGATGCCACTAACTAAGAAACCATTAGATGCAAATGTGGTTGAACCATCAATGGCATACGTATCAATGCAAGTCCCAAATGTGCTAGTTTGCATTCAGTTGTTTGCTGAGTAATTAAGTATTAAGTAGGCATTGTAAGTAATATAAAGTACACATAGAAAGCAAAGGATAAAATGAAAAACAAAACTGAGCAAAAAATGTAAAGACCTCACTTTTCTTATCTGTTGAGTACGTATGTGTCTTAATCAAGTGAACTGAATTTCTTTCTTTTTTTTTCACATATACAACTTGTCTGACCCAAATACCCTGACCTCCTCGAACTTAAAGTGATTGAATTATCATCTACTCTGTTATACCATCTGAACTAGGACAAACATAAAAACCATTATCACTTTATACACAATACAGTGTATCATGTGAATAAAGCCAGTAGCAAAATGTCACGAGAAAAAGATCAACAAAAGTACACCTCAAAAGACTTAAATGATGGCATATATGCAACAGACACCTGTAACACTGACTTGAATGCATTAAAAAATTGATCTCTATTTCACAGAATATGACCTTATTCGTCTATATATCAGCTGTATAACCTGGTTAAATATTAATGGTGTCTAGTCAAGTTAACTACAAAGTAGGTTCTATCTATACAGACTTCTGCGCTTATGTACATAATTCTAAATCCTAGGAAGCCTTGTTTTACTGTCACTATAATTGCTAGTAATGTAATTTGGTTATATATGGGGTCAGAAATCTATATCACAGAGTCTGCTGAAACACTGTATGTGAAGCCATGGCAATTAAACACAACATGCAGCCTTATTTTTGGACAGGCAGGCCATAATAGTAACTCCAACACCTCTGCATTTGCATACTAGCAGGCAGATACATCTCCACAGGATCATTAAAGACATGCTAATTACTCAATCTTTTCAATGTGGGGAAATTCTTTAAATTAAAACATTCCTATTGAGTGGTGACAATAAAATTAATAAGCAGGCTATTTTGTAGTTCTATTCTATGCAGTAAAAGTACCACAAATGCAACACAGAAATATCATCCTGTGATTACAAAATTATGTATCTGAAAGTTTGATCATTTTTCCTATTGAAAACATTGAGTCATTATGGTAACTGTACTAACCTGAACATCCGTGAGAGCCACAGGGAAGTGTCCTCTACTATATTATTGGTGAAATGTTTTAAATGAGAGGGTTCAAGCAGAGAGACGTATGCTGACAAGCCATGCGACAGGATGGCCACCTCTGCATTTTCATCCAGTAATCTTAACTTTGCAGGTCTGAAAATATGAAACAAGAAATAATGTGCTTCCAACTGAAACATAATATGCCATCATATTTTACCTGCTTGAAATTGTTTCTCAAACTGTTTCTAAGACTAGGACAGTGTTTCTAAAAGTATCATGTAAAAACAAATTCAGCTTCATTTACAAAATGATCATGGTATTACTTACATTAATTTTTGTTCTTCTAGGCCATCCACATAATTTTCATAAACCATAAGGTCTTCCAAATGTTTAATTATGTCTTCCAAATTTTGTCCACTAAAATAACAGATAAAAAACACTTTTATCTGACAGAACATAGCATCAAACATGAAACTGATAATTGTAGCATGGTTCTAAATTAAAATTTTAATCTTAAAATGTCCTTTTTAGGCAATTTTTAGAAATTTAGTCAATTCTTTGTAAAGTTATAATTGTTTTTAGGCAAATTTTAGAAAGTTAGTCAATTCTAAGATCTTACTGTCCCTTCAGTGGCTCTGGAATGTGTTCACTTAATCTTAATTTTCTTTCTGCTTCTTTTTCCTCTCTCCACTTCCTGCACAATAAAAAAAAATATGCACTTCAATGAAGGGAAACTAGATAACTCTTTATAAAGTTGACCAATATTTGGAAAATGAGAATCCAAGTAAGGAATGCTACTATTTGAAAGTTTATTTTCTTCTGCCTCTCATATATTAGGCGCCAAATTGGAATTAATGTCAAATTTGAAAACTTTCATGGTGCCATGCACATACAAGCTGTTGAACCTATACATGTACTGTACAATCACATTATTACCAAAATGCTATATAAAATATGATTGAGCTCAATGAAATTCAATTCAAACATATGCACTGCCTATCACCAGATGGCTTGGCTTTAAAAAATCAGTTTGGCTAAGGACAATAATATGCCCAGTGAATTCAATAATCTAACTCATAATAGCATGCATTCCAAATCTTGCTTACCTATTCATTTCATCCATGACTCTGTTATTCTCTTGTATTTTCCTTTCCAGCTCAGCTAACATGGGATTCATCCATACCTGAGGGGGGAATTGTACAAATTTACTGCAGTTTATATATATACACTGTACTTCATTATAAACGGGATGTAAGGGCTATAAAATTAATGATCCACCTCGTGACCTGGTGATAAACATATATAGCACTACATGTAATCAAGCTAACATTTTTTGTTTAACTGCATAATATAAAATGTAAAAAATAATAAGCATTAATATTTTTTTGTTTTACGTTTCATATCCCAATGAAATGTCTAATTACACTTGAGCCAAAGTGCCTGTCTGTCACGTGATATAATAATAGCAGTTCGAGATAAAAAGCCCTTTTTTGTCTCCTCATTTTTGCAGTGATTAAAATTGTTTGAATGGCAATAATAAAAAAATGAAATAAAACAAATAAACTAAAAAAAAAAAACTTTACCAAAGCACTACAATACAGTTACTGTATCTTTATTGTCCTCAATTCATTACTTTCGATTTTATCTCCATAAAATATTTATGTGACATTACATATAATACAGATGAGATTTTCACTTTCAATATCAACAACTTTGCAAAGCATTTAAAAATCTTTTATATTATATACTTTTTACAAGGGGAAGGGAACAAAAAATAATCTGGTCCCTCCTTCTGAGATCCTTGATAAGCAGTTGTTTGTAAAAAATGCAAGAGAGAGATGAAATATCGAAGTAAGGAAAAAAATGGACAAAGATCAAGTTGACATTGGCACTATGAAGAAAGGGTAAAAATGCTTGAATGGCTATCATCATCTTCTCAACATCTGTATCATGGATTATTCCAATTTGACATTCATGTAATTTTTTTAATTTTAAATCTTAATAATAAAGGTGGGAAATATGGAGCCTTGGCAGTTGACTACCTCCAGTCTATAGTATCTGGCCACAACAAAGCCTAATGAGAACAGTTTCTAAAAACTAACACTGAGTCATGCACATTCTTGCACTCCCTTTCGTCTAAGCTTTATCGTGGTGTAATCTGCGTTATAATATTGACCAAAAGTTGTAAACAACCTAAAAAGATATTTTCCCATTTGCGTGTCATTTTCAGATTTACTCTCATTAATCTCTTTGGAAATTAGCGCATCTCATTCAGTTTCATTATCATTTTATCAAATGGATGCAGAACTTCGAGATGATCTTCGAAGCTTTAGTTACCTGAATACCCCTACATGTACATGTACGACATTGACATGCATAAATCACGCGTGCCGCAAGACCCAAATTTACAAAAAGTTTTTTTCGACTTCATGTCAAACAACCTGTGCTTTTCTCTTACCCTTCTTAAATCTCTCGCCATTTGTGAATCATCCTCTTTGGTCTTAGCCTTTGGGTTATCACCGCCCCTGGGAGTCGTTGGTTTGGAAGAACTTTGGCTTCTCGGTGATTTAGCTGTTGTTTTATTTCTTGGACTTTTGGGACCATTTTTGACATCAACTACTTTTACGTCCTCGACGCTCTTGATGCTTTCCTCTCCACCGCTATCCTGAGCGCCGCCTTCCAACCCGAGTTTCAAAAGAGGTTTGTTTTCGTCGGCCATTTTTCTCTGGTTACACGTCGGAGTGCCACCAGAGGGTACGTTCAGTTTGACGACAACGCAAAATTGTCTTTTTTACTGTAGTTTTATTGTTTTTCTTATCTCAAAGGTAGAACATTTTCACTTTCTATCATTTATATACCACATTTGTAACTAAATCGTTCACCCTTCCACTAGAAAGTTATGTCGTTAAAATATCAAACGCTTCTGCGGTAAAATGAAAATTCGCAAGGAATGGTGGAATCAACAGGTAGATTCCGTGGTAAGTTCTGGGGGTTTGATTATGGCAAAGTTCATGAAATGATAATTATGAAATTAATAGGCCCTTAAAATGCAAGAGAAGGATACTGGAGAATTCAGATGACACCAACACATACAGAACATTTAGTGTCAAGTGACCGTATTGCCGCCGACTGTAAATTAATAGATCTATCAATTTGATATTCATACTACGGAGCAAAGGCTGTACATTACAAAGATTCATTTAAGTTGACAGTGGCAGTTGTCGTCACTGCCTGTAAAAAGTCCGAATGATGTATTTTGCCTAGCATCTCAACCTTTATGTAGCTGCATAATTCGCCCCGAATTAAATCGAGGATAAGATTTTAATTAAAATAATGATTTTTTTTATCCTTTAAAAAAAAATAACAGGTAACTAACTGTTAAGTACTAGCAACAGTTTATTGCCATAAGAACTTAATGTAAAACAAAGGCCATTTATTTTGTCCCTTTAATAGTTTATTTTGTGACGTGGCTTCAGTCATATGATATTGTATTACCTGAAGGTGAATAAACACAGTCACCTGAATACACTCATACATTGCAGTTGACAGTGACATGAGTCCAATGCTGGACTATTATTTTCTGGTCTAGTGCCTCTAGTGCATGAAACCCAACAATAGGACATATAGCTATGCATTGTTGTTCTTGTTTGGTTAGAAATACAGCTTTCAAAGCAAGGGTAGAGAATTACTAGTACTATGTAATAATATGTTAAAGAGATACATGTTATATTCTAGACATTATGTTCAGGTAGTCTTATTCAAAGCTGTCAACTTAATTTTGTGGTGGTGCCCATTTAACTTTGTGAATTATTTTGTATGTTCTCTTTTTCCCCCAGTAACTACATATATGCATTTCCTTAGTTTTTAAGTTATGTATTTGAAATACTTAACATCTTTTTAAATTAAGGTTTATTTATATTTATCATGATGATTTGCTGTATTGAATAACTAATTCCATTTAGTACTCAGAGTATTCAATAATACTGTAAAATAAAACTGAAATTCATTCTTTTTTTAATTTCAGATATGCCCCTTTAATAGACAGAAGGTTTAAAGGAATCATCTGAGACAGAACGTAAGGTCCATGGGGAAATCAAGCAAAAAGAAAAGCAGTATGGCAAAGAAAGGGAATACTAAACAAAAGAGACTTGTCAATGCCTTTGAAGTTGTGAACATCACAAAGTCCTTGGTCATCACAGACTTCTTTCATTTTTTCTATGCTGGTGGTAAAGTTTGCCTTCTGCCATTTCTGACTTTATTTTTCCGTCAGTTGGGATTGAGTGCGACACAGGCTGGGATAATATGTGCAGCCAAGGCATTGGTGGGCTTGGTAAGCACACCACTGTGGTCTGCTTGTTCGACTAAGTGCAATGTGAGGAGAGTGACATTGATGAGCTCCATATTTGTGATGATTGCAATATACCTGGCTTTGACTTTGGTGCCACCTGTGAACCAGCCTGGCAAGGAGTCCCTCATGTTCTGCTCTCAAAACCAAGCCAACCAAAACTCGGGACACAACCCACAGACATCTAACAAGACTGTTGTTCATGTGACTCTACCTAAGATGCCTTCAACTGTGACAACAGTATTTATTTCTACAACAGCAACAACATTATCAGACAAAGAAATGGCAACTAATTCATCCCAGAGTAAGCAGAAGGAAGGTTCTACACCACCATCACCAAGCGTAAGTCCTTCAAGTTCTGCCAGTCCTGCAGCTGAAACAACAGCAGCTGCTGGAAAAACAACAACTGGGTCAGAAAATAATGAAGCTTCTGGTTCAGGCTCTGACAATACTAAAACTGTTTCCTCAGCTCACTCCAACTTGGCCGAAACAACACCATGGTTTTCCTCTACTGGATTTGTTTCATCAACATTTTCTGTTTCCCAGGGTCTCCTGTCAACCACAAGCCCAGCATCTGACATTGAAGTTGGTGAAAGGAAGCCTGACGTCCACTTGTCAAAGGCACAGATAAAGATGTTGATCAGGCAACTTGGACTTACAAGAGAGGACTTGATAAGTATGACCAATAAAGAACTTAAAGTCTTATTGACAGAAAGGTTAAAGGAGTTAACTGCGCTTAAAAAAGCAGGGAACAAGCATGGTGAGTGGAATTCAAATCTAGAGGAAGGGGAATCTTTTGGAAGAAACCCATATGACCAATTTGAGAGAAACAGTTTTCAGGGTAGGATTAATAGACACACTGTACACAAGAGGTATGCCAATGAAACTAAGGGACTGCTGGATAAGTTGAAAGACCTGAAAGAAAAACTGTCTGCCAGTGAATATTACAGTAAATACAAGACTTTCCTGGTAATTATGTTTGTTCTTCTTCTTGGAGAATTCTTTGCGGCTCCAACTGAGAAAATAGCAGATGATGCCTGGTATGACTTTCTGGAGAATGTTGATGATGTGGAGAAATACGGCCAACAGGGATTCTGGGCTCTCTTAGCTACTGATATTTTTGCTGTGGTCATAGCACTCATTGTGGACAACACTGACTGTGTCCTGAGCCTGAACATCAACCACTTCATGATCCACTTCTACATGTTTGCTGGCCTCATGACTCTGAGCCTGCTGGTTGGTTTCTGCTACCCTCTGACAGGCAAGTGTAAGAGTAAACCCAGGAGAGGTGCTGTGATGAAGACTGTGAGACTTCTCTGCTGTGACCTGAGGTGTTTCACCTTTGCGGTCTCCACTCTGGTCATGGGGATCATCCGAGGCAGTCTCTTCAGCTTTCTTTTCTGGCAGATTGAAGACCTGGGTGGTACGGAGATAGTCATGGGTCTCACCATCACTGTGGCAGCATGCGCAGAGATTCCAATGTTCTTCATGGGTGGGTGGCTTGCCCGTAAGATCAGCAGCACTGTTTTGGTAGGCACAGCCCTGGTGGCCCAGGCAGGGCAGTTGGTCTATTTCTCCTTCCTGTGGAGTCCCTGGGCTGCTGTTCCCATACATGTTCTCAATATGTTTACAAGCACTGGCTTTTGGAAGGCAATGGAAACGCACCAAGACTTTTCCACCAGCCACCACGCAGGAATAGGAAGGACAGTCAAGACGTTCTTGAATGCTATATACAATTGCCTCGGATTTGCCATTGGGTGTGGCCTTTCAGGGTGGCTGTATGATCAGTTTGGCATTGCCATTTTGTTTAGAGGGGCAGCAGTGCTGTGTGGAGCTTGGTTTTTGCTGTTCCTTCTGCTGCAGAAGTGTGTTCCCAAAAAAGAGAGAGTAGAGTACATCAAACTACTAAATGCTGATGATGACACATTCAGTGATTCCTCAGATAACTTGTATGAAGATGACTGGTTAAAAAATGCCATGAAAGAAGCATGAGATTGGAAAAAAATAGTCATATATCTCAGCATGCAGTTGATGTGGCATTAAAACATTCTTTTGAATGAAAACTTACAGTGTATTCTATAGGACATTAAGATACAGCTGCCTTTTGTATAAAACATGAAATATGCCTTACCTTACTTGTCAAATTATGCAATTATAGCAAATTTTAACATATTTTTTCATATTTTACTCAGACAAGTTTGTCTTCCAAATTTACATTTACAGTATATATTCCATTTATTGCTGCTGCAATTTTAAATGAAAAAGAAAAAATGATGCACGATTATCAGCTCCCTTCCCCTTGTTCTGCATTTTCAGGTGCATAATTGATATTACATAAAATTGGTGGTGCTTCCTTATATTACAATCAGCACAATATCTCTTCCATAGAACCTGGCTGTTGGTGGGTGCAAACAGTTTCCAGCAAATACACAGACTTCAGCATTATCTGGTTGTGATTGTTGGGTTGATGTTCTTTTTAAACCATTCCAGTTTTATATTGGTTGGGTGGATATAAGGGTTCTTTATTGGTTCTTTACAGGGTTGTTGTACGTAAGAATGATTTATACTCCTACATCAATATGCATGTTACAATATGCAATTTAGAAGCTTTACAGTTGCCAGTGCTTGTTCATTATGTATCAATTTCTGAAGAAAGAAAATTTCCACTTTTCATTATTATTATAATTAATGCCTTTATAATTTTTTGTTGTTGTTGTTTTTATAGTATGATTTAGTATAAAACTTTAATTTGTATTTGATTTCATTTTTGTTACACATTCCTTAAATTAAAAAACAAATTGAAACTTACAGAAATTTTACCATATTCTTAATAGTCTATTTGGTCATTTTCCATAAGAAATAAGACTTAAAGATGAATATATTATCAACAAGTTGTTATGTATTTTGGCAATAAAATCAGTGAGAAGTCTCTATCTGCTTGGGTCTTACCATCTGTATTGAGGCAGGAATATCATATGTCCATAAGATTTTTTCCTCTGTGAAACCTTTAAATAGCTTGATGATTAATTTTCACGATGAAATAACTGCAGTCTTTCCTGTCTAGTTTTATATGGGCATTAAAGATGGTTTAATTCCAGCGTATTGAAGCTTTGGACTTTCAAATTAATTTGACTTGCAAATCCATATTGGAATTTAATATATAACATAGGTTTATTTATGTCTTTTTACAGTTCAAATGTGAATGCAGTTGTGTTTACTCTGTTGTTGTGTTATTTTAATAAGTTAATTATGTTAAAATCTCTTATGTCTTAGTTTGAATTGGTTAATCAAAATGGTATGAATACCTGTCTCAAATATAATTTTTTTTCTTGAGAAACAGTTATACAGAGTAAGCATGGTAATAAGAAACAGTTTAAGTATATGCATTGTTGGAAAAGAAACTACACATATTGGACATTCATGGGTGTCTGATAATTTAGTTTATTTGCTACATTTTGCTGTAAGCATGCATCTGTTTTTGAAGAATCATTTTGCTTGTGTTGACTTATAGGAGTAAACTTTCAGAGTCATTGGAGGTATGAAAGAATGTGTGGGGAAATAGTCTGTATTTGTTACAATTTTTTTTTATTTCAGTTGTCATTTTTTTTGTTTTTCCTTGTTGAAGTTCTCAAAAACTTGTTTTGTATGTCCCTTGTCTCATGAACAACTAAATATTATGTTAACCTTACTGATATTGGTGATGGTGAAAAATAAAGGTACCTTATGACTTCATTCATAACTGTTTGCCTGCAGTTCTGAATTCATTTTTCTCTGAAACTCACCATGTTGGAATGAAACATTTTGCATTTATTTTAATAGTGACTTGTCCAGATTTAGCACTTACATGCACTAAGTAGGTCTGAAAATTTTAAACTCTGTGTATGGTATCTGATACTGACACTGAAACTGATATGCTTTTTTCTCTCCCCCCCACCTCCATATAGTTACTGGAGAGCCGAGAGTCGATATCAGGCAGCAGAAGGGAGGTCTGTGTTTTACGCAGTGATCATGAGATAGTGAACCAGCATTATCTTCCAGACAACAATTTTTTTTACTGAGAACTGGTGAGAAGGGATGGTACAAATGCTTTGTTAAGATGTCTCAGATGAAATGTTATTCACCAGTATTAGTTGGAAATTGATTTTATTTTTTATTATGGCTGGTAAGGACAATATTTGGATATTTTCGTCATTTTTATTGATTTGAAAAAGAAATTTGTAATTCAGGACTATGCATAAATAATGACGTTTATAGTGCCCTACAGGCATAATGATCAAGGCTGCATAAACGAGCCAGCTTTTATATGATAAAAATTGCCAGTATGAGCAAGGAGCTGTATGTATTGTATGAGATTATCAGCTTTGTGGTTTATTCTAAGTACTTGCAGACATGGTTTGTTGTAAACTGAAAATAATGAAAAATGCATTATCAATGAAGAAGCAACGGGCAATTCATCTGCTTCAAATCATGTTGCTTGGATGGGTATGTTTCACATTTACATGCTTTCAAGGTCCAGCCGTTACTTCTGGGCGACGTAGGATGTTGATCAACTCGACTAAGAGGGTTGCAGCTACTAGTACTACCGAATCCTCAGCGTGTATTGTGCCGGAGCCTATATGTGCCATGAAACAAGACAAAGCACATCTGTGGTATCACATCAGAAGGTATGGGTACACCATCAATATTCCCCGTGCTTGTAAAACCGATAAAGGCAGGCTATTTCTTCTTGTTTTTGTTATTTCGGATCCAAACGATTTTAAAGGAAGGGCACTTTTTCGTCGCTTCTGTGGAAATATAAAGGAATTTGAAAAGAAAGAAATCAAAACTTTCTTTTTTGTCGGGCAGGCGATAACGGGGACAGAAACGCGTGGTCACTACAACATAACAGATGAAAGCAAAATGTTTGGTGATATAATTCAAGCGGATTTTATAGATTCGTATCAGAATATTACATTGAAAACTATCCTGGCGTTCCGTTGGATAACTCAGTTTTGCCCAAGTGCTCAATACATTTTACGCTGTGGACACGATGTGTTTATAAACTATGAAGAAGTTGTAAAATATCTGTGCAATATTTCCGCAACAGGTTTGACGTCAAAACTTTTCACAGGAGACCGTCATAGTGCGCTCTCTCGTGTCTGGCGAAATCCTGACAGTAAATATCACCAGACACTCGAGCAGTACAGTGCAGAGAGATTCCCAGCTTTCATATCAGGTTGGGCGTCTATTTTTACCTTTGATGTTGTCTACCTGCTTCACTGGGCCTCTTCTGGAAAACATTTGTTCATAGAAGACGTCTTCATGTCCACGATAGCACAAGAACATAACATAACTCTTCTTCACAACAGACATTTCTTACAGTGGAGCGAAAGATGGCCCAAGGCAACTGGTGAACTAGTTCGTCGGCTCAAATGCCGTCTGAGACGTGCGTTGTCTATTCACGGCGCGCCCCAAAATCAAGACTTTTGGAGATTTTTGAACAACACCGCCAAGAGGAAAGACAATGTCTGCAAGTAGTGTATATCATATTATTAGTTATTCTGGTTCACAAATAAACGCCAGTCAACCTCAGTATTGCAAGTGAGTTTGATATTAGAATAAAAACAACCCGAATTGAATTTACAACTGAAAGTTGAAGCTGTTTATCAAGTCCCACGCTTTTCAAAGGGTATAAAAATCCACTCTCAGCCTATGACAGTTATATATAAATTTCGGGTAGTAGTTATTAATGAATATAAGTGAATGGAATAAATAAATTCTATAATCATCTTTTGAATTGACAAAGTTTTTGCTCTCGTCCTTTTGACATCCCGGTGCTGGTCAAAATCTAGGGCGAGGCTCACCTGTACAAATGAATAGGACGCGGACTCCCTGTTATGGGGGACTCTCTGTCACGTTACACCGGTTCCACTAGCACTTATTTTACGGGTAGGGAAGCGTGTTGGTTTATGTAACTTTTAAAACTCATGCACAGTCCGTACGTACCATAAACGTACCGTTGACAAGCGGATATGAATTTAATATAAACATTCTCCTGAAGCAAATATTGGGGGGCGTCTCGATAGTCCGAAGGTTCATTGGTCCGAAGGTTCATTGGTCCGAAAAGTGGTAACATTTTCATCGATTTTTTAATCAAGGGTTCATTGGTCCGAAGGTTCTATAGTGAACTTTCGGACCAATGAACCTTCGGACTATTGAACCTTCGGACTATCGCTACGGCCCCAAATATTGTATATAAAACTTACAGGAACGACAACTCTTCATATAAGATTGAAATTTCACAATAATTACATATAGTAAACAACAGATAAAATGTAATAAATTGCATTTAACCATCCAAACGGCGGTTAATCGCAATATCCGGACATTGCGAGAAAGTGGACCGTCATTGATTGCTACCCTCCCTAATAATCACTAAGGAAGAAGCTTCATTTGATAAAAAGGAAGGTTGAAGTCAAAAATCTGCATGATCAGATTATTTTTCGATTATTTTACAAAAGTTGTTGGAATTTTGCCATGTATTTTGCGACGTTCGCCCCTTAAGTGCCGAACCATATTTTTCGTTGTTGTTATTATTTTAATTTATCTAAAAAGCTTTCTTGAGAAAAAAGGAAGGCTGACTTCGAAATTCAGCATGGGCAGACTACTTTTACGAATTTTTAATTTTGTAAAAATACTTATTCATTTAGTTATTTATAGATGTTCTCCCCACAGCTGACCTCACAAGTGCCAAACCACATTTTTGATTTAATTCAAATATGTTAGAAAGTTGTTCAGTGAAAAAGCAGGTTTAGTTCGAAAATCAACATGAACATTATTTAAAATTTTCACGAAAGTTCTCCTAGGCCTATCTTGCTAACATGTTTGTTGCATCGATGCATATAGAATTACAGTTTTCACTAAGTCTAGCAGACCATGCATTTTACTGTAGGTTGTCATTTTTGATAGAGACAACAATTCTTTGGTAGAGCAAAGCACTTGTTGGTGGCCTGTGATGGATCCTGATGATGAGGTCCTCTCTGATGTACATTTATATTGTAAAACAACTGCAAATGGGACACAGGGAAAGTACAAACGTAAGTTGACTGTTCGCCACCGTGCCTCAGTTTTCGGTCGGTCCCTCATCCCTAACTTAAATTTTCTGTAGGAGTCCTCACCATAGGAATCCTATAGGAAATTGGCCCAAAATCCAATATAGTCTTATAGGACATATGTCCTACTAGTAGATAGGAATCCTATAGAAAACTGACAGGGCGTCTGAAAATGATATACATATACAAGGCACATAGAATAATTAATTCATATTGACTCTGGCCCATAACGCCCTGTACTTTAGGATTCCTTTGCTACAGAGTCCCATAGAGTCCTATAAGACTCCTATAGGAAATTTTGGAAAGGATAATAGCCCAACACTGCTGTAAATAATTAAAATCACAAGAAAAGAGCATTTAAGTGGTTTGCATGGCTTAAGGATATGTATAAAATCTAGGGGAGGGGGGGGGGAGGCAAAAGGAGGGGACACAAGGTGGGATGACAGCTTTTGAACTACATGTATGTAATTCATTTCTTATAATCTAATAGAGGGGTGTCATTTTTTTAGGTAGAGTATAATGTATTGGCGAGGTAAGTACAAAAATAAATGTATTAGTTCCTTTCTTTACCTTTTTCAGCATGTGCCAATGTACTCAGTATAGCATTTAAAGATAGGTACATGAACACAGTAGGTTTAATTCTGAAGAATAGCATGCAGCTAGTAAATCACCTCTTTTGGAGCTCTAAAATTTTTGTCTAGTCACACACTGCTAGAAAAATTTAGTCAATCAACGATGCCGTCAATAACTGCTATGAATAAGGTAATATTTATCTGCTAGTCTGCCAACTATGCTGCTGTGAAATCATGAGCCTGTGCAGACCACCATCAACTGACTTAATTCTGAATCTGTGATTAAGAGAAAATATTGATATGAGTAGTAATTTTCATGCCATTGTTATTATTATTATTATTATTATTATTATTATTTCAGTTTTGAAGAGTAGATTTCTTTTTAAAATTCCCAAGAAGGCTGTTGAAGATGTGATACCAACGGAGATCTTAAGCAGTGAACAAGTGCCCTTTGTTACTGGACTGGATGAACACAAGTGTCCAGTTGTGTCCAGTTCTAGTGACAGTGAAGGGCTTGTCTTAGATGAGGATGGGGATGTTGTTGTGTCCAGGCATAAAGACATAGAAGAAGAGCAAGATGTCATATACATAGGTATACAGTTTGGATCAGCAGAATGCTTTCCTGTGTGTAATGCATGACATATAGGCGTTGACTTGCATTATGAATCTATGTGAATAAAATGCTGAGTAATTATTGTACTTTGTACTCAATGATCATTTACTCAGACAATGTATCAGAAATGTTATATGCAATTTTAAAGATCAAGATCAGTTTTGTTCTAAGGAGTGAATAACATAGTTTATGTTCCATTCCAGAGCATGCAATGGCCACAAAACTGTCTGATGTGGGATTACAGGTAAGTGTTGCTTATTGATGAGGTATAGTTCTACTCATATCATGTTTTACAAAATGAATTCATTCATCTAGAAATGTTGCTTGTTGGAAGTCTTAGATTTATGAGAAGAATGAGCCTTGTTGCTTTTGCAATGTTTTGTTGATATCTTAAATAGATTTTCTAACAATAGAAATTAAGATCATACTTTTTCTTCAAAAGTTTATTCAGCTACACATGAATGTAATGTGCATTATGTCAGCTTGTTGTTTACCAGTATTTTCAGCTTATTCTACTTCAGTCACTGATCTCATCTTTTGACAAATGGTTTGATTTAAAACGAGAAAAAATAAAGCTCAACAGTCAAGACAAAAAAGCTTATTATTCAACCTACACTCAATCCATCTTCCCTTACAGGTATGGAGAGGAGCTTTATTGCTGTGTGATTTCATACTGTCCCAGAGGTCAGAGTTCATTGACAAAGTTGTACTGGAGCTTGGGTCTGGGGCAGGTCTAGCCAGCATACTGCTGAGCTCGGTGGCACAGACTGTATATGCAACAGGTAGATGTATAGAGCTTTTCAGACTGCTGATTGCCCTTGGTTTATGTAGTGTAAAGCAACCTGTAAATTGGTTGGTTCAATAGCAAAATTTTTATGTTGCACGGTCTGATTTTGAACAGTAGTTTCAGGCCTGCTAACTAACAAAAAGTGCCAATGTATCCTCAGTTATGCGTACTACAAGATAAAAGTCATATATTCAAATAAAATAAGATTTTTGAAGTTTTGTGGATGGGTGGGTGGGGGTAGTCAAGATTTCATGCGGGGAATCATATGTTTATCATGAAATTTTGACTCCAGGAGTCAGATTTTCATGGGAGTCAGATTTTCATGTAACAATGCAAGTTGTCAATCTGGACACTTGATGTCTCTTACAGATACTGGTGATGAAGTCTTAGCACTGTGTAAGAAGAATTGTGAACTTAACAAAAATATATCATGTCACCAGAATGCAATCAATGTCAGAGAACTGGACTGGTTTGAGGACAATTTCTGTCAAGGTGTGTTTATGAATTGTACTTATAGCAGACAGTTAAACAGAAAATTTTATAAATTTTTTAGTACAACTGACAACTGTAGAACACATCTGTAATGAATGAGGCATTATTGGAGGTAACATTCAATTACATCATGTTTTGTATTCTCTTTTTGAAAATCTTTTATGGATTGTTATTTTTTTTTTATTTTATTACTACATCGTTTTTTTTTTTCAGTTTATAAATTGGCTGAGAGTTTTTGTTTCCCCTAGATAATGTGTTACTCTATAGTGTATCACAGGTGATGTGAATCCAAAGTCATTGTGTATTTGTTCACCAGTATTAACAAACGTGTAGTGTAAAAAAATTATTTGGCTTTACTAGAAAGTATATTGCAGTGCCCAAGGACACAGTCACTTAAGACGTTTTCAATTTCGCAACCGCTGGTTGTGCTAGGAGTCTTAGAGACCATTCCCACAGATATTTGGATCGATCTATCTTCCTGGGGAGTCTCACTAAATTGCTATCAAACTAACTGGCTTAAACGTCTGTCACGCCTAGTAAACTGTTAGGGAGTAATTATCTTTACCCCTAGCTGATTCGTTAGGCGTGACAGACATTTAAGCCTCTTGAGCTGATAGCAATTTAGCTTGAGCCCCCAGGGAGTTAGGTCCATCCAGATGGATCGATCTAAGTATGGGAACCCAGTCTTACACCTCTACTCACCCTGTTACCACCAAGAACTTGTTTGCCAATGTGCAATGAAGGAGCCATTTCTTATGTTTTCAGATCCTAAGAATCCATTTCATTGGTTAGCTGAAGACATTTGCAGATTGAAGGGGAATATAATTCTAGTGGCAGCAGATGGTAAGTGGTCCTCCTGTGGGTGGGTAACCCTGTATTATCTACAGCACAAGACAGTACACAGGCATGAGATTTTTCCGTCTTTTGGCGGAATTCCGACTTTTTTCCTTCAAAAATGTCATTTTTTATATCATTGCAAATCCGTTGAGAAAATTTCAGGGGGGGGGGGGGGTAGGGGTACCCTTCCCTTCCCCGGCGAGACCCTTCACTCATCGGCACTCGCATGTTTTCAATTTTGACCTTGCCGAAAAACGTTACCAACCGTACATATATATCGATTCTGGGACGCACTGTTATCAAGGGGGAAACTTTTGCGACATCTATACGACATTTATACAGTCATTGAATGCAATTACCGTAAAACGGCCTGTATCCTGTTCATATAGCGCTGCGCGGTTTTCTCCATGTGGTATCGTGTGTCGCTTTTGCGTTTTGGAAAATGAAGCTACTTGAGGCCGGTGTAAACGACGATAGAGTCAGAGAAATCGATAAAGGGATTAAGAATAAATTCAGATACGTTGTTTTACTAGATCGGTTGTGTGTATGTCGTATGAAGACATTGAACTTGCATCTGAAAATTTTCATGTTTTGAGTTGTCGACTTGTCGCTCGTTTAAAATTGTGCCCAACTGTTGAATCACTAAATCTACTGATCGTCTGATGTGATGACGGTGTTGTCACTAGTAATAGTATAAACGATAGTTGTACTAGATCTATGACATGGTTTAAACGTACATCAACAGAATTAAATGCTGAATTAGAGATCAGTAACGTTCTCACTCAGTCACTGGTGTGTGTGTGTGTGTCACTGAGTGTGTGTGTGTGTGTGTGTTACTGTATTATAGTGTATACTGTCAATCAAACTATTCCTACATGTATAGGCCTAGCCTACGTGTGCGTTAAGATTTTTCTTCGAAAAATCTTTCAGACTTTTTTATCAAAACCAAATCTCATGCCTGAGTACACTAATACAAGAATGCATGTTAGGTAGGCATTTTCTGCAGCTGTCTGACCAAATACTTCCTTCTTCATTGCAGAATAAAATTTTGACATAGTTTTTTTTAATCTTTTTGTTTGGAATCCTCATGTTAAACCTACAAGGCTTTGCCAACTGCTTTAATTTATTAGTTTATTTAATTTTTTCAATCTCATTTGGTTCTATATTATATTGTAATAGGCCATATTGCTTAAAACCATTTCTAGGTTTTAATTTCAGTGATCTATGATGAGGATCTGACAGAATCTTTCTTCAGGAGAGTGCACAGAATAATGAGTGTGCCACCCAGGAAGAAGATGTATATTTCATTAGAAAAAAGGTAAAGATATACAGCAACATGACAGTGATAACTATAAGTAGTTTAAGCTATGATGTATTCATGAGAAATGGTAATGAAATATGGCAAACAACTTATTGCTGACATGGTGTACAAGTATGTTCTTTTGATCACTGACTCTTATAATGAATATTATTGATCTACAGATTAAGTAACTGATCATTGCTTACGTAGTTTCGTATTTTTTACTTTTTAGACTCAATTTCACCCTGTCAGATCTGGATGTGGCTTGTCCTGCATATGATCACTTTCAGCAGTGCCTCTCGGAGCTGACAGTGTTCAGAGAAGACAATGGTGTGACGTACACAGTGGAACAAGTGCCCTCAACCTTTCCACAGTATTTCAAATATGACAGGACAAAATATTTGGTACATCCAGCTTGACACTAAATCATTCTACATGTTAGTTATAGTTATTATAAGGTGAAATGTTTGGTAAATATGGTTTGACACTTAATCATAATAGTTTAATAGTGAAAGGTGAAATATTTGGTAAATATGGTTGGAAATTTATGGAATGTTAGGGTGGTAAAACGGTTTTTGGATGGTTCTTGTTTTTCAAGGCAATGGGATTAAATTTGTTTGACATAAACATTTTTATTGTTAAAAAATATCTATTATGTGTATTGAGCCAATTTTTTTTAAAATAGGAACTATGGCTAATTACCTCCAGTTTTGAAAAATGAATGGATTGCTAAAGAAACGAAGGTGGCAGCACAGGAACAAGTAAATCAGGTATGTTGTTCATTCCAAGAAAATGTGACAAGATATTTTCTCCACCTCTGAGCTTTTTTATGGCAATACATCAAGGGGATATGTTTGTATATCTCCTTGATTATATCTTATTTTTTAAATGAATAACATGCCATTTTAATCACTTACACTGAGTTTTTAGTGAAAATGCTTATTTTAACTAATGAAACAAAAATGTTCTGAATAAAATCAAATATATTTGTGAAATTATTAATTGGTATTGGTTTGCAGAAAGACTCGAACTTTTCAATTGTGAATTTTACAGATTTCTATTTTTAAGTCAAAAATTCTTTCAATTAAAATATTCCTGTTGAGTAGTAGCAACAAAATTGAAAAGCAAGCTCTATTACACAGCTAAAGCATTCAAATGCTATACCTAATTTATATATTTAAAAAATTGACAATTCTTCCCCATTAAAAAATTGAGTCACTGCTGTACTTAAGAATTATAGCAGTGAAATCAGGCCCGTAGCCAGGGGGGGGGTTCGGGGGGTTCGAAAGAACCGCCCCTTTTGCTGGAAAAAGGTCCACTCTGGGTAAAATTTTATCTAGGTACATGAAGATTTTATGGGAAAAGGTCCACTTTTTCAAAAAAAGAACCCCCCTTTTGAAATTGCTGGCTACGGGCCTGGAAATACTTCATTGTTGGGTGGTCAACAAGCAGACCACAAGCTTGAAACAAGTGATGACAAACTTGAGCTTGCAAATAAACAAATGATCATAGTCACCTTTACCACATACTACTGTAGTAAACTTTTCACCTTTATTATAATTTAGGAAATTTAGTAATGACAATGTTTCATGTTCTTTGCATTTATTTAGGATCACTGATTGTGGTAGGAAGTTACTGTGGAGCCCAGACTTTGGGAGAATTTCGGCATCAGAATCGTTGAATTTCAAGAAAAACCTGTTGGTTGGTGGTATTTATTATTATTAATTTTTTATTATTAAAGTGGTGGTAATTTTTTTACTCTGACCAAATACAATATGTTAAGCCATTCTTGAGAAAATGATTCTGAAATAAGTATAACGCATGTACCTCTGTAATGAAGCAATAAATCTTTAACTTAGGATGTCAACATATTTCTGGAATCAGTACCAGGAATGGTAGTATGTAAAATATAAAGTTTTTTTTCTTTCAGGTAACCATCAGGACACCACTGGTACAACGTAACTTCTCAGTGACCTGGATATAGCAGTAAAATAGACTTATCATGCAATTTATCAAAGAAACCTGAAAAAAAATGGACCAAAAATCTTCAAGCAAGACTTGTATACACAAATATAAACTGGTCACTATTGTGGTTCATATATACTGTCACACAGTTAGACAACCGTGGCAAGAAAGCCAAAGAGTAATGTTTAAACAAGATAAAATGCATGATTAAATATGTTATAAAGGTCAACATACAGCAAAAGGCCCTTTTCATTTATATAAAATACCCATTTTGATATAAGTGCAATAAAGATGTAGACCAAAACCTCCTGCACAGAGGATGGAGAAGCGTTTACATCCACTTTTGCTTTGTAAATTAGAGCGAGATAGTGATCGGTCTTCGGTTCTGTACCTAAGACAACGTCATAAAAAAAGGCATGGTTGATGACTGGGGTTTGAACTATAATCTGGTGACATCGTTTTTACGTTATTATGCTAAAGAGATAAAACCCCATTCCATTACACAAACGCATTATTTAGCCTCTTTTAAGTTAAAACTGATAAAATCATAAAAAGTCTTTTGCGAAGATTTCTTGGCAACGGATTATATGTTTTGTTTTGACACTCTAATTAAGACATGCATGCCAAAATATGGACCAAATAATGGCAGTGAAGTTTTAGAATTTTGAAGAATGCCAAACTTAAATTTTTACCTTTCATAATCTTTTCTAAGAGAAATGTTTATTATATTAGAAGAGTAATATTGATTATATTCATGAAAAATGAGTTTAATTGAATTTTCTCATATGAGTTAAGCCTTTTCATTGCAAAAAATGTCCTTTACAGAAAAATCATTTAGCTTTTGTATTCGTTCCCTGAAAAAGATATTTCTGCTGTTATGATGCATTTTGTACGCAGAATGCACAGCTTTGTCAATAGCTTTCACAGTGTAAACAATAAAAATCTGTTATAGATACCCTTTTCATCATCAAGTGTATTAAACCCTATGGTGACTATTAATGGCAAATGGTTACCAAGTCGAGTGGAAGATTAGAGGCAAGGTAGCACTACTTATTAAGTGAACGGGTCCACATCGGATTGCAGACGTCACAGTTATTGAATCACGTGTTGTAGTGACTGCAGTGGCACTCTAGGTTGAAGGTTTTTGTAAATACAGTTGTTTTGTATACAAGTATATAGACAGACTCTTCTCACTACAGTTGAAACCTTTTATTTTTGCACCGCTTCAGTATACACAGATGGGGTTTTTTTAGTAGAATGGGATGCGACACAACAGCAATGGGCAATCAGAATATATCCACATTTGGTTTGCTTCGGGCGAAGCGTGCACTTGCTTACCTTTTTATGTACAGACACAGATGTGTCTGTACATATAGCCATCATCTGCGTCTGTCGTCGCCGTCGCCGTCGTTGCCGTCGTTGCCGTCATCGCCGTGCACTTTTACCGATAACACGATAAGTGCAAACCTGTTTTTTCTTTTGGCTTGAAACTTACAGAACTGATGAATATTCATAATACGCAGGTCAAGTTCGAAAATCAGCATGATCGGGTCACTTTTAGGGAATTTATGCTGTTTTTATGTACAGACACAGATGTGTCTGTACATATAGCCATCATCTGCGTCTGTCGTCGCCGTCGCCGTCGTCGCCGTCGCCGTCGTCGCCGTCGCCGTCGCCGTGCACTTTTACCGATAACACGATAAGTGGAAAACCATTTTACCTTTTGACTTGAAACTTGCAGAACTGATGAATATTCATAATACGCAGGTCAAGTTCGAAAATCAGCATGATCGGGTCACTTTTAGGGAATTTATGCTGTTTTTTATGTACAGACACAGATGTGTCTGTACATATTGCCATCACCTGCGTCTGTCGTCGCCGTCGTCGCCGTCGCCGATGCCGATGCCGGCGCCGTGCACTTTCCTTGTTAACACGATAAGTGGAGGGCAGTTTTACTTTTTGGCTTTATATTTACATAGCTGATGAATATTCATAAAACGCAGGTCAAGTTCGAAAATCAGCATGATCGGGCCATTATTGTAGAAGTTATGCTGTTTTTTCACTTTTCAGCATATATGCAACCCTGTTAACACATTTTAAGGAAAACCGATAGGCCTGTTGTCATGAAACTCACAGGAGTAATCAATCTTACTAAAACGCAGGTCAAGTTCGAAAATCGGCATGATCAGGCCACTATTTTAGTAGTTATGCTGTTTTTTTTCACTTTTCAGCATATGTGCAACACTGTTAACACATTTCAAGGAAAACCAATAGACCTGTTGTCATGAAACTCACAGGAGTAATCAATCTTACTAAAACGCAGGTCAAGTTCGAAAATCAGCATAATCGGGCCATTATTTTATAAGTTATGCTGTTTTTTCACATTTCCTCAGATTCAATTCTTAGGCATGTTAACAGTCTCATTATTTAACTAATAAGATACGTAAAAGTGTTTGTTTGACATTTCCTGCATCTTTACAACATTGTTAGTTGATTATGTAAAAATGATGGTAAACTTGTTATCGTGTATTGTGTAATAAAGTTTCAAAAATGGAAATAAACTCATATCATTGCAGTTTGTCAGATTCAATCATTCACTGTGTTCAGAATCTCGGAATGGAAGAAATTGGACATTTAACACTGCTCTATTGATATTTTTCCCATCTCATCAATTTTCTTAGTTGATCATATAAAAATGGCAGTAAACTGTTTATTTAATTTTATGTTAAAATTGTTAAAAATGAAAAAAAAAATCATTTCAGAACAGTGCTGTCTTGTTTACATTTTGGCATTTTCAAGTTGTGACTTTCAAGTTGTGACTTTGAAGTTCTATGGGCCTGAAGACCTTTGCTAGTCACATTATCTGAATATCCATGATACTAATATTTTAGTATTAAAAATTGATGGTCATTATGCTGTTAAACATTATGTAATATTGCATCAAAATGTGAAAAAAACCTATTTTGGGCACTGCTCCCATGATGACCATTTAAGAAAAACCATGTCACGTACTGTGTCAAACTTACAAGAAAGAAACATGGGACTAAAATACAGCTTCAGTAGGCAATGCAGTCTGTTTGGTAATTCTTTCTGCCATTTAAACAGTTTTATTTTTGTGAAGTTCCACAGGCTTGAAGACCCATGCTAATCACATTTTCTGAAAATCCATGATACATATATTTTATTATTAAAATTGATTGTCATTATGCTGTTAACCATTTTGTAATATTGCATCAGAATAGAAGAAAACACAACTTTGGGTGCTGCTGCCATGATGACCATTATGGGAAAACCATGTTACTTATGATTGCCAAACTTTCAAAAAAGAAATACAGGACTAAAATGCAGCCTGAGTTGGAAAAGCAGTCTAATTGACTTCTTTTTCTGGAAGTTATACATTTTCAAAGTGTGAACTTGAACTCCCATGGGCCTGAAGCCTTATGCTTTTACACATTTTACTTACATTGGCATTACCTGTTGAGCATAATTGAAATTTGATGTTGAATTTGCAGTTTAACATAATGTACTTTTGCATCAGAATTGATAGTAGCCTATTTTGCTATTTCCTGCTTTTTGTCTGTACATTTGACAGCTTTGCTGCCTTGTTCACTTTTTTCAGCATATATGCAGCACCGATAACACGATAAGTGGAAAACCATTTTACCTTTTGACTTGAAACTTGCAGAACTGATGAATATTCATAATACGCAGGTCAAGTTCGAAAATCAGCATGATCGGGTTACTTTTAGGGAATTTATGCTGTTTTTTCACTTTTTTCAGCATGTATGCAGCACCGATAACACGATAAGTGGAAAACCATTTTACCTTTTGACTTGAAACTTATAGAACTGATGAATATTCATAATACGCAGGTCAAGTTCGAAAATCAGCATGATCGGGTCACTTTTAGGGAATTTATGCTGTTTTTTCACTTTTTTCAGCATATATGCAGCACCGTTAACACGATAAGTGGAAAACCATTTTACCTTTTGACTTGAAACTTACAGAACTGATGAATATTCATAATACGCAGTTCAAGTTTGTAAATTGGCCTGATCGGGTCACTTTTAGGTAATTTATGCTGTTTTTTCACTATTTTCAATATAAATGCAACACTGATAACACAATATAAGAAAAACGGATTGGCCAATTGTTATTATACTCACAGGAGTGGTCAATCTTACTAAAACGCAGATTGAGTTCGAAAATAAGCATAATCGGGCCATTACTTAAGAAATTATACTGTTTTTTCACATTTCCTCAGATTCAATTATTAGGCATGTTAACAGTCTCATTATTTAACTAATAAGATGCCTAAAAGTGTTTGTTTGATATTTCCTGCATCTTTACAACATTGTTAGTTGATTATGTAAAAAACATGGTAAACTTGTTATCATGTATTGTGTAATAAAGTGTCAAAAATGGAAATAAACTCATATCATTGCAGTTTGTCAGATTCAATCATCCACTATGTTCAGAATCTCAGAATGGAGGAAATTGGACATTTAACACTGTTCTATTGATACTTTTCCCATCTCATCAATTTTCTTAGTTGGACATATAAAAATGGCAGTAAAATGTTTATTTTGTTTTATGTTAAAAAAGTGTTAAAAATGGAAATAAACCCATTTCAGAACAGTGCTGTCTTGTTTCAGCATATATGCAGCACCGATAACACGATAAGTGGAAAACCATTTTACCTTTTCCCTTGAAACTTACAAAACTGATGAATATTCATAATACGCAGGTCAAGTTCGAAAATCAGCATGATTGGGTCATTTTTAGGGAAGTTATGCTGTTTTTCACTTTTTATGTACAGACACAGATGTGTCTGTACATATAGCCATCATCTGCGTCTGTCGTCGCCGTCGCTGTCGCCGTCGTCGCCGTCGCCGTGCACTTTTACCGATAACACGATAAGTGGAAAACTGTTTTTTCTTTTGGCTTGAAACTTACAGAACTGATTAATATTCGTAATACGCAGGTCAAGTTCGAAAATCAGCATGATCGGGTCACTTATAGGGAATTTATGGTGTTTTTTCACTTTTTTCAGCATATATGCAGCACCGATAACACGATAAGTGGAAAACCATGTTACCTTTTGGCTTGAAACTTACAGAACTGATAAATATTCATAATACGCAGGTCAAGTTCAAAAATCAGCATGATTCGATTATTGTTAGGGAATTTATGCTGTTTTTTCACTTCTTTCAGCATATATGCAGCACTGATAACACAATAAGTGGAAAACCATGTTACCTTTTGGCTTGAAACTTACAAAACTGATGAATATTCATAATACACAGGTCAAGTTCGAAAATCAGCATGATTGGGTCATTTTTAGGGAATTTATGCAGTTTTTTCACTTTTTCCAGCATATATGCACCACCGATAACACGATAAGTGGAAAACCATTTTACCTTTTCCCTTGAAACTTACAAAACTGATGAATATTCATAATACGCAGGTCAAGTTCGAAAATCAGCATGATCGGGTCATTTTTAGGGAATTTATGCTGTTTTTTCACTTTTTCAGCATATATGCAACCCCGATAACACCATAAGTGGAAAACTAATTTACCTTTTGGCTTGAAAATTGCAGAACTGATAAATATTCATAATACGCAAGTCAAGTTCAAAAATCAGCATGATTCGATTATTGTTAGGGAATTTATGCTGTTTTTTCACTTCTTTCAGCATATATGCAGCACTGATAACACAATAAGTGGAAAACCATGTTACCTTTTGGCTTGAAACTTACAAAACTGATGAATATTCATAATACACAGGTCAAGTTCGAAAATCAGCATGATTGGGTCATTTTTAGGGAATTTATGCAGTTTTTTCACTTTTTTCAGCATATATGCAGCACCGATAACACCATAAGTGGAAAACCAATTTACCTTTTGGCTTGAAAATTGCAGAACTGATAAATATTCATAATACGCAAGTCAAGTTCAAAAATCAGCATGATTCGATTATTGTTAGGGAATTTATGCTGTTTTTTCACTTCTTTCAGCATATATGCAGCACTGATAGCACAATAAGTGGAAAACTGTTTTTTCATTTGGCTTGAAACTTACAGAACTAATGAATATTCATAATACGCAGGTCAAGTTTGAAAATCAGCAAGATCGGGCAATTTTTATGGAAGTTATCCTGTTTTTTTTTTTTGTTTTTGTTTGTTTGTTTGTTTGTTTTTTGTTTTTTTTTGTTTTTTTTTTTCAATTTTTTCAGCACTTTTATAACACCAATAACATGATAAGTGTAAAAATGTTTTTCCTTTTGGAGTGAAATTTACAGAACTGGTGAATATTTATAATACGCAGGTCAAGTTTGAAAATTGGCATGATTGGACTAATTTTACAAAAGTAATGCTGTTTTTTTCCCTTTATTCAGCATACATGCAACACTGATAATGCATTTTAAGGAAAACCAATCAGCCTTTTGTCTTGCAACTCACAGGAGTGATCAATCTGACCAGTATACAGATCAAGTTTGAAAATAAGCTTGATCAGTTAAGTTTTGATGAAGTTATTAGCCTTTTTGTATATAAGTGGTTTTTCTTCAGATTTAACTCTTAAGCATGTTAACAGTCTCATTACGGAACTAATTGGATATGTAAAAGTGTTGTTTTAACATTTTCTGCTTCTTAACAATATTGTTAGTTGATTATATAAAAATGACGGTAAACCTATTATCGTGCATTGTGTAAAAAAGTATCAAAAATGGAAAGGAACTCATCATTGCAGTTCGTCAGATTCAATCATTCACTATGTTCAGAATCTCCAAATGGAGCTAATTGGACATTATAAATTGTTCTATTGATATTTTTCCTATGTCAACAATTTTCCTAGTTGATCATTTAAAAATGACAGTTAATTGATTATGGTTTTATGTAAAAAAGGTGTTGAAAATGGAAAGAAAATCATTTCAGTACAGTTATCTCTTGTTAACATTTTGGCATTTTGAAAGTGTGACCCTAACTTCCATGTCCTTGGAGACCTTTCCATATCACATTTTCTGAATATCCATGATACTTTTATTTTTTTTATAAAAAAATTGATGGTCATTATGTTGTTAAGTATTATGTTATATTGCATGAAAGTTAAAGAAAACCCTATTTTGGACACTGCTGCCAGGATAGCGATTAAGGGGAAACCATGTTACTTATGATAATCAACCTTACTGAAAAGACTGAAGTGCAGCTTGTGTTGGAAAACCATCGTAATTGTTTTCTGTTTTGAAAGCAATGCAGTACAGTGCTATTTGGTGCAATAAATGTATATGGATAGTAGGCAGTTAATTCAGGGTTATAAAATAATTTGCTTAATTGATTTTCAAGTTATTTCAGGGTTATAAAATAATTTGCTTAATTAATTTCCAAGTGGGCATTAAATGAGATTACATAAACACACATTGAGATTTCATTGTAAAGTCCCATCGGTTTAGCTTTCTTAACTGTGTCACATAATTAGGAATCGATGATTATTATGCAGGTAAATGTTATTTAATATGGAAAATAAGTTTACAAAAAAAATTTTGTGTAACGCTTACATTAATGCTAAAGATGAATAACAGTGCCTTATTATTCTCAAACTCAATAGGGTTATTCATATCATTTTAGTAATTGTACAGCTAGATTAAAAGTTTGAAAAGCAGCTTTATTGGTATTTTTTGTTATGTTTTATTTTACATTTTCTTTTAATTTTTTATGCTGTTTTTTCACTTTTTTCAACATATATGCAACATTAATAACACAATATAAGAAAAACAGCTTAGCCAATTGTCATTATATTCACAGGAGTGGTCAATCTTACAAAAATGCAGGTTGAGTTCGAAAATCAGCGTTATCGGGCCATTATTTTAGAAGTTGTACTGTTTTTTCAAATTTCCTCAGATTCAATTCTTAGGCATGTTAACAGTATCTTATTGAACTAATAAGATACGTAAAAGTGTTTGTTTGATATTTCCTGCATCTTTACAACATTGTTAGTTGATTATGTAAAATTGATGGTAAACTTGTTATCATGTATTGTAATCAAGTGTCCAAAACGGAAATAAACTCATATCATTGCAGTTTGTCAGAGTCAATCATCCACATCTGCCATGATGACCATGATGGGAAAACCGTGTTACTTAAGATTGTCAAACTTTCAAAAAAGAAACACAGGACTAAAATGCAGCCCGAGTTGGAAAAGCAGTCTAATGGGCTTCTTTTTCTGGAAGTTATACATTTTAGTGAAATATTCATTATCTTTTTGGCATATTCATTGTGGGACTCGGAGCTCCCATGGACATGAAGCCGGATGGTAATAAAATTTTCTACATGTTCATGCTATTTATAGTCAATAATCAAAAATTGGTGATAATTATTCTATAATTTATTATGTAATGTTACATCAAAATTGACAATAATCTTTTTGCACTGCTACTGCAAACATTATGAAAAGAAAACTGTGTTATTTATTATTATATTTAACTTAAGAGTATGATTTTTAGGATTGGCATGCAGTTCAAATCAGAAAGCCAGGTCAATTGGGTTATCATTTATTATTGAATTTAATGCAATTTTGTGTGAAATTTCATTTTGCTCATTCTGGCACTTTCTAAGTATAAACTTGAACTCTGATGGGCCTGAAGCCTTATGCTTTTACTTTCGTCGGTGTTACCTGTTGTGCAAAATTAAAATTTGATGTTGACTGTGCAGTTAAACATAATGTATTATTGCATCAGAAGTGGTGGTCTCCTATTTTGTGCATTATTGTTTTGTGCTCTTCTTAAGTTGTGACTTATGGGCCTGAAAGACCTTTGAGAGGGTCAGTCTATAAATTTCCCTTGGGTATCACTTCGCTAATTTCAGTTATAAAGTAATTTGCCTAATTGATAGGCTACATAAAGCACACTTGTGATTTGAGATTACATAAAGCACACTTGTTGATATTTCCCTGTAAACTCCCATAGGTTAAGCTCTCTGCTAGATTAATAATAAGGAAGCAGTGATAATTATGCAGGTAAATTTTGTTTAATATTGCAAATAAGTTTTTAATATATATATATATATCAAACTGAAAGATTAAAAGTTTGAATAGCAGCTTCATTGGAATTATATTTACCTCTGCCAAGGAGGTTATATTTTCACCCCTGTTTGTCATCAACATAACTCAAAAAGTTATGGACCGATTTTGCTGAAATTTTCAGGAACTGTCAGAAGTGGGCCAAAGAGGACAAAAATCAATAATAATCAACAATTGCTACCTTGGCAGAGGTCTGCACTCTCGGAGTGCTTTTCTAGTTTTGTTATGTTTTCCTTTATAATTTTTTCTCAAATACTTGCATTTGTGACTTTTAACTCTCATCCGCCTGAGACTCTGACATTTCTGTATTTCCACATAAGCAGTTGTATTGTTTTTTATGTCTTTAAACATTATGTTACTTATGTAATATTATTTTATGCACTGTCATCATTTTTCAAATATTTAGACTTTCATCATGTGAATTTGAACTCTCATGGTCCTGAAACTGTAATCTTATTGAAAGGGTAGATTGAGACCATCTTCTGGGACTTCCGGAAGACAGTCAGGTTATTAAGTTTATATTGCCTGGTATCTATTTTTTCTTCTGTTGGAAGACCATCAAAATGGAGGATGGATCAAAATAGATACTTTGGAATACTGTCAGAGAATATCTCTGGGTCCGCTCATGTTATTGACCATTTTACCTGACAAAATGACCTTTTTTGCATCTTTATTTTCTGTTTTTTGTCTGTACATTTGACAGCTTTGCTGCCTTGTTTCACCATATATGCAACACTGATAACGTGATAAGTGAAAAATCATTTTACCTTTTGGCTTTAAACTTGCAGAACTAATGAATATTCATATTACGCAGGTCAAGTTTGAAAATCAGCATGATCGGGTCATTTTTAGGGTAGTTATGCTGTTTTTTCACTTTTTTTCAGCATATATGCAGCACCGATAACACGATAAGTGGAAAACCATTTTACCTTTTGACTTGAAACTTACAGAACTGATGAATATTCATAATACGCAGGTCAAGTTCGAAAATCAGCATGATCGGGTCACTTATAGGGAATTTATGCTGTTTTTTTTCACTTTTTTCAGCATATATGCAGCACCGATAACAAGTTAAGTGGAAAACCATTTTACCTTTGGGCTTGAAAGTTACAGAACTGATGAATATTCATAATACGCAGGTCAAGTTCGAAAATCAGAGTGATTGGGCCATATTTGTAGAAGTTGTGCTATTTTTTCATTTTTTTCAGCATAAATGCAACACCGATAACACGATAAGTGAAAAACCGTTTTACCTTTTGGCTTGAAACTTACTAAAATGATGAATATTCATAATACGCAGGTCAAGTTCGAAAATCAGCATGATCGGGTCACTTTTATGGAAGTTATGCTGTTTTTTCACTTTTTTCAGCATATGTGCAACACTGATAACACATTTCAAGGAAAATCAATTGGCCAATCGTCTTGAAATTTACAGGGGTGATCAGATTTACTAAAATACAGATGAGGTTTGAAAATAAGCTTGATCGGTTCAGTTTTGGTGAAATTGTGCCTTTTTTTTGTATATAAGTCTTTTTTCCTCGGATTTAATTCATAGGCATGTTAAGAATCTCATTTGTGAACTAATTAGTAATGTAAAGGTGTTCTTTTGACATTTTCTGCATCTTAACAATATTGTTAGTTGATTATATAAAAATGATGGTAAACCTGTTATTGTGCATTGTGTAATAAAGTGTCAAAAATGGAAATAAACTCATATCTTTACAGTTTGTCAGATTCAACCATTCACCATGTTCAGAATCTCAGAATGGAACAAATTGGACATTTAAAATTGTTCTATTGATATTTTTCCTATGTCAACAACTTTCTTAGTTGATCATTTAAAAACGACAGTAAATTGATTATTTTGATATATATATATGTAAAAAAAAGTGTTGAAAGTGGAAAGAAATTCATTTCAGTACAGTTATCTCTTGTGTACATTTTGGCATTTTGAAGTTGTGACTCTGAACTTCCATGGCCCTGAAGACCTTTCCATATCAATTTTTATGTACAGACACAGATGTGTCTGTACATATTGCCATCACCTGCGTCTGTCGTCGCCATCGCCGTCGGCGCCGTGCACTTTCCTTGTAAACATGATAAGTGGAGGGCAGTTTTACTTTTTGGCTTTATATTTACAGAGCTGATGAATATTCATAAAACGCAGGTCAAGTTCGAAAATCAGCATAATCGGGCCATTATTGTAGAAGTTATGCTGTTTTTTCACTTTTCAGCATATATGCAACCCTGTAAACACATTTTAAGGAAAACCGTTAGGCCTGTTGTCATGAAACTCACAGGAGTAATCAATCTTACTAAAACGCAGGTCAAGTTCGAAAATCAGCATGATCGGACCACTATTTTAGTAGTTATACTGTTTTTTCATTTTTCAGCATATATGCAACACTGTAAACACAATATAAGAAAAAAAGATTGGCCAATTGTCATTTAACTCACAGGAATGGTCAATCTTACTAAAACGCAGGTTGAGTTCGAAAATCAGCATAATCGGGGCATTATTTTAGAAGTTATGTTGTTTTTTTCACATTTCCTCAGATTCAATTCTTAGGCATTTTAACAGTCTCATTATTAGACTAATAAGATACGTAAAAGTGTTTGTTTGACATTTCCTGCATCTTTACAACATTGTTAGTTGATTATGTAAAAATGATGGTAAACTTGTTATCGTGTATTGTGTAATAAAGTTTCAAAAATGGAAATAAACTCATATCATTGCAGTTTGTCAGATTCAATCATTCACTATGTTCAGAATCTCAGAATGGAAGAAATTGGACATTTGACACTGCTCTATTGATATTTTTCCCATCTCATCAATTTTCTTAGTTGATCATATAAAAACGGCAGTAAACTGTTAATTTTGTTTTATGTTAAAAATTGTTAAAAATGGGAAAAAAACATTTCAGAACAGTGCTGTCTTGTTTACATTTTGGCATTTTCAAGTTGTGACTTTGAAGTTCCATGGGCCTGAAGACCTTTGCTCGTCACATTTTCTGAATATCCATAATACTTATATTTTATTATTAAAATTGATGGTCATTATGCTGTTAAACATTATGTAATATTGCATCAAAATTTGAAAAAAAAACTATTTCGGGCACTGCTCCCATGATGACCATTTAAGAAAAACCATGTCACTGTTCTCAAACTTACAGGAAAGAAACATGGGACTAAAATACAGCTTCAGTAGGCAATGCAATCTGTTTGGTAATTCTTACTGCCAATAAAACAGTTTTTTTGTGAAAATTTAATTTTTCACTTATTGGCATTTTCAAGGTGTGACTTTGAAGTTCCACGGGCTTGAAGA
The DNA here is from genome assembly GCF_051362555.1 of Lingula anatina. Classification (NCBI taxonomy): domain Eukaryota; kingdom Metazoa; phylum Brachiopoda; class Lingulata; order Lingulida; family Lingulidae; genus Lingula; species Lingula anatina. Next base: position 16,748,328 of record NC_141768.1, read on the forward strand.
CCCATGCTAGTCACATTTTCTGAAAATCCATGATACGTATATTTTATTATCAAAAATTGACGGTCATTATGCTGTTAACCATTATGTAATATGGCATCAGAATAGAAGAAAACACAATTTTGGGTGCTGCTGCCATGATGACCATTATGGGAAATCCATGTTACTTATGATTGCCAAATTTTCAAAAAAGAAATACCGGACTAAAATGCAGCCTGAGTTGGAAAAACAGTCTAAATGGCTTCTTTTTCTGGAAGTTATACATTTTCAAAGTGTGAACTTGTTACACATTTTACTTATATTGGTATTACCTGTAGAGCATAATTAAAATTTGATGTTGAACTTGCAGTGTAACATAATGTACTTTTGCATCAGAATTGACAGTAGCCTATTTTGAGCATAGTTATTTCCTGTTTTTTGTCTGTACATTTGACAGCTTTGCTGCCTTGTTTCACTTTTTTCAGCATATATGCAGCACCGATAACACGATAAGTGGAAAACCATTTTACCTTTTGACTTGAAACTTATAGAACTGATGAATATTCATAATACGCAGGTCAAGTTCGAAAATCAGCATGATTGGGTCACTTTTAGGTAATTTATGCTGTTTTTTCACTTTTTTCAGCATATATGCAGCACCGATAACACGATAAGTGGAAAACCATTTTACCTTTTGACTTGAAACTTACAGAACTGATGAATATTCATAATACGCAGGTCAAGTTCGAAAATCAGCATGATTGGGCTATTTTGAGGGAATTTATGCTGTTTTTTCACTAGTTTCAATATAAATGCAACACTGATAACACAATATAAGAAAAACGGATTGGCCAATTGTAATTATACTCACAGGAGTGGTCAATCTTACTAAAACGCAGGTTGAGTTCGAAAATCAGCATAATCGGGCCATTATTTTAGAAGTTATACTGTTTTTTTCACATTTCCTCAGATTCAATTCTTAAGCATGTTAACAGTCTCATTATTTAACTAATAAGATGCCTAAAAGTGTTTGTTTGATATTTCCTGCATCTTTACAACATTGTTAGTTGATTATGTAAAAAACATGGTAAACTTGTTATCATGTATTGTGTAATAAAGTGTCAAAAATGGAAATAAACTCATATCATTGCAGTTTGTCAGATTCAATCATCCACTATGTTCAGAATCTCAGAATGGAGGAAATTGGACATTTAACACTGTTCTATTGATACTTTTCCCATTTCATCAATTTTTTTAGTTGGTCATATAAAAATGGCAGTAAAATGTTTATTTTGTTTTATGTTAAAAAAGTGTTAAAAATGGAAATAAACCCATTTCAGAACAGTGCTGTCTTGTTTACATTTTGGAATTTTCAAGGCGTGACTTTGAAGTTCCATGGGCCTGAAGACCTTTGCTAGTCACATTTTCTGAGTATCTGTGATACAAATATTTTATAATTAAAAATTGATGGTCATTAAGCTGTTAAACATTATGTAATATTGCATCAAAATTTGAAGAAACCCCTATTTTGGGCACTGCTTCCATGATGACCATTTAAGGAAAATCATGTTACTTACTGTTCTCAAACTTACAGGAAAGAAACATGGGACTAAAATACAGCTTCAGTAGGCAATGCAGTCTGTTTGGTATTTTTTTTTTGGCAGTTAAACAGTTTTTTGTGAAAATTTAATTTTTCACATATTGGCATTTTCAAGGTGTGACTTTAAAGTTCCATGATCTTGAAAACTTTTGCTTGTCACATTTTCTGAATGTCCATGTTACTAATATTTTATTAATAACATTTGATTGTCATTATGCTGTTAAACATTATTTAATGTTGTATCAAAATTTGAAGAAACCCCTATTTTGGGCACTGCTCCTATGATGACCATTTAAGGGAAATCATGTCACTTACTGTTCTCAAACTTATAGGAAAGAAACATGGGACTAAAAAACAGCTTCAATAGGCAACGCAGTCTGTTTGGTAAATTTTTCTGGCAATTTAACAGTTTTTTGTGAAAATTTAATTTTTCACTTATTTGCATCTTTATTTTCTGTTCTTTGTCTGTACATTTGACAGCTTTGCTGCCTTGTTTGAACTATTAATGAAGTAGCGGAAAAACGGTTTATCAGGAGTGTTATTCTAATTATAAGAGAATTATATATTTCTAGTCATAGATTACAACCTTGCATATTGGATGTAGTTGCCTTTTGCTACGAATATTATGTAGTATAGTAATGAATAATATATAGGATTATATCATATAATAAAATACAGGACCCACACTTTTTTGGTATGAACTATTCTTTGATTTTTGCAATAGAAACTTGTTGAGAATGTTCTCCGATACAGGCCGTCCACTTTTGAGGTTTCTGCTAATGGTAGATTCCTCTGTTTCCGTCTCAGATACTTTTGTCATTGAATATTTTATCGTGCAGATTGTATTTAATTTGTAAGTTATTGTATCTCTCCTGTGTGGTTTGTTCATGAGCAGTACACTTCTTGTTTGCATTAAATATTGACAGAGATCTTGCACTTATAAGGTTTCTCATCTGTGTTAATTCTTTGTGACAAGAGACTAGCTAGCATGTTGCAGATATGAGGCTTCCAAGGAGGCCACCATCTTCCGAGCATATTACGCAGACCACTGTGTTGTTTTCCTCCTTTTACTTAGTTTCTGAATCTACACAGCTTTATGTCAGTAATGAACATTTGAAGTTTGCTTTGTATGGTACTTCTGTCAGACTATATATATATATATATATATATATATATATGTTTGTAACAGCATTTCAGATACAGTAACTTGGCTTTTCGTTCATCTGTTTGACATTTCCCTTACGGTTATACCTTTGCGTTCTCGAGTGTTTATTGAATCTGTAACCGATACTGCAAAATATATGGAAACCGTTTTGTTCTGTGTGTCAATTAATTAGGCTACAGTAACGTTTTTCTCACTAATTTATGAAATCGTAGGACAGGAAGTCTACGATAAATCTATTTTTGAACATCGTGTTGCTATAATAACATACTATATGTAGAACATTTTGTAATCCAGAATTTGTTTTGGTTTATAAGATTGAACGTAAATTAACAATAGACTCTCTGATAGATTACTGGCCTTTCTCTCATGACGTCCCCAGGGGCCAAGGACTTGTCACTCAATCACCAGGGTTCGCTGTGTACGGATGTCCATGAAATATGTATATATTGATTTCAGGCTCACTCAATGGCGGAACCAGGGGAGGGCCCTGAGTGAATAGCAAGATAGACACTTCGCACGACCTATTTCGGCATATCATGTACACAAATAGGTTGTGCTTCCCTCGATCAGGTTTCCCGCTGTGCGGTTCATTTTGTGTGCCCTGTCTAGCATTCTCGTTTAAACTAAAAAATTATGCTATCTTTGCGTCAGTACCAAGAAATACGTTTTCAAAAACGCGCGAAAAGTGTCATCGTTTCGGACAATTAACAGCTGAGTAAAATTAGACTACTACATGTCTGACATGCAAAACTTGGACAGATACAGCCACTACCAGCCGGGGTTAAGCCGAGGTAAAGGTTGATATAGGCGGTCGCTTGCGATCACTTTGCAAGCCAGTGTTCTATGGTACTCATAACAGTAATGATACTTTTGATTACTTCCGTGACTGTCAAAGTTACATGTATGTAAATGTTGGGTTTATAGCCTGAAATATAAATATATATAAATCTAAATATACATAAAAATATATTTGGCTTACAGAGAAACGAGTTCAGTCAGTTTCAGAATTTATGCCTGGTCTTTTTAGACCTGTGCCATCCTGAAACCGTTTGGCCTCCGTGGGGAAAGCTAACGAGTGGCAACTATAAAGAGGCATGTCCACAGAAAAAGTAATGCAGGTGGCAAGGCCCTGCTTACATTTTCACGTCTTTAACATTATCCCTCCCTCCCAACCCCTCCTACCTAAGTATGTTGATAGAAAATGCCAACTTTGTTTCTCCGTGGATGCTCAACATTTATCTCTGAAAGTCGAAATGCGATTCTACGTGTCTGTTGTACTGTACACTCGAGTGTATTATTTATTCATACCCAAACTACAAAAATAAAGTATGGCTCGGTATACTACATAGTCACGTAGACGTCACGAGAACAATTCATGGCTGATAAAAAAAGATAACTGAAGTGTGCTGGAGAAAGTTACAGCTGTTACAGACCGAACCACGTGTATTTTAACGTGCGTCTGGAGTAATGTGGTTAATACTACCACATATGATATATAAATATATATAAATCTAAATTTACATAAATATATATTTGACTTACAAAACTGTAACAAATGACAATAGTAAAACTACTGCAGACATAATATCTGCTAATAGGAAGTTGAATGTTTCAGATAGTTCATATGTATACACTGTATATATATATGCTTGAAGTTTGGTAACATGCGTACTTCTGCGGTACTTAAGATAATATTTTCCAAGTCAAAAATTTTTTAGAGTTCCAAAACTTTACATTATATATTTCTAATCGTAACATATGTTTATCTTAATCGGTATTGTTATCATTCAAACGGCTCTCATTTTTGTTCGGGATTGAACCCTCAGCTAACCGCAAGTTTTCTCAACGTACCAAATAACGTGATTTATTATTCTCTTGCGGAATTCCCGACAACTCTATTCGGATCAGATCCACCTTCTCTCGGTTCTGGCATCACCTGTCTAGATTTGATTCCAATGAGAAGAAAGAACTCCCGTCTGAACCCTTTGCCAGTGAGACAATAAAGAAAAAAATTGATTGAGTGGTTAGTGTACACAAGAGAGTCCGTAATGGATTGTAGTAGTTCTTCCAGAGCTCTGTCATGCGGCGTTACCACCCAATATGGGCTGAGCAACAGAACGGTGATACTTGGAGTCACCAGCACCACAAATGCTAGCGATAGCGCTAACAGCATGTATGTGCTGGACCGGAAATTGGCAGTCTCTGACACTGCTTGGGATGATGAGGAGCCGAACAGGTTCTGTCTCTGGTGCTGTGCTTTGTGGAGACCAAATGCAATGAGGGAGTTGAGTATGATGATTGAAAGTATTGGAATGAAAGCGTACAGAATGAACCCAATCCAAGACCGTATCACAGTTTCGAAGAACGCGAACTCTTTCCTTGCTACCCCGCAAACAGCCCCCGTGGCGTCATATTGAAAACCCCGAGTCCACAGAAGGTGTGAATTCTTAACAAGTAACGCAACAAAAGTTAAAACTACGCAAGAGATTAACGCACGCCTTTTTGTGCACCACAATTTTGCCTTGAATGGGAAAGTAACGCTGAGGAACCGGTCCACAGTCACAGCCACTATAACCCATACCGCACAGTCGCCGGCGCTGTACAGAAAATAAACATGTAACTTGCACGTCCACGGGTGGAGCGCAGTTACGTCAACTGTGGTTAAAGCGCGAATCCACACGGGAAACACACCTAGCACGAGCGTGCTCGTGTCCGCAATTGCTAGATAACGAAGGTAAATACTTGCTGAGGACGGTCGTAAGGATTTCCCTCTCATCACCAACAGTGAGAGCACATTCCCAGTAATTCCTATTACTAAGAGCATGGGTGGCACGCATTTCCATATAATCTGGGCACTGAGATGTTCCGGGTAGACGGTAGCATTCTGAGCATGGGTTGCGTTCATTGTCATTGTAATATTGTCAACCATGGTGGACATTTTCCGTCAAGCCTAATTTCTGCACAGTGGTGATTCTGATTCTTTGTGCTAGCATCACTCTCTAATAATGTCCTCTGAATGTTGCGTGATAGACAACCTGGAGTATAAGTATATTTACATGTTTACATGAGCTGCTGTGCTTGGAGACACAGAGAATGATGCCCTTAAATGTCAGTTCCATTTAGTATCCCACGTATCATTTTACAAAACTCTCCTGGATATCCGCGGGCTCATTTATTCCTTTCCTTAGCCACTGCCATCCCCCAGGCGTTTACCTGTCATTAGTCCGTTAAAACGACATAAATTGTTTCTCTCACTGTCACTGCTTCAAATACCATCAGCAATCCGTTTTCCCCAGTATATATATAATGCATTGCCAATGACAGTTCGTCGTGATGCATGTATATTTCTTAGTCACTGATTATCGCGGTGTCAGATTGGCGCGTTCTGTGCTGAACTGCCTTCTGTGTTCTTCTAGGAACGCTAAGCTGTGACATGTCTACTTATACTGTTTCAGTCACGTGTGTGTGTGTCTTATAGTAAAGTGTGGTGTCTCTAGTAACGATAACACGCACAGTATCATTGCATGATGATTAAGTCGGTCATGGTTATTCTGTTAATTAAAACCGAGTAAGTTTGCAGATGTCTTACCTCTCAGGAACCGTGGGCGTCTGTGGTTCCAGGACTAGATACGCTCAATGTGTGTTTTATTAGCTAGTAAGTGTATTTGTACATGTATTTACCATACGCCTAACTGAATAAACTTTGTAATCATCCCGCTTACAAGATGATACAAATATTTTTGCCGTCGGTTCGAGAAAAACATGTTGATATTTCAGGGTTACTAAAGATTTTATCATGAATTGGTTCGCAAAAGAATGCTTACGCTTAGAAAGGTACTTCTAGAAATCAATACGATACACATCCGCATCAGGCATTCGACTGATTTTCGATTTACCGTCTTGAAACTGCCCCTTATCTCTAGATCATCATTCTCCCAATTAGCTTGAAACCGAATCTGGAGTTAAACAAATACAGATTTGACGTACCTGGGATCGTTTAGCAACTCGACACTTTAGCTTTGTCCTATTAACGATTGCTACCTGATCCGTGTACATGAAAGGAAACCCACTTCGTCGACTAGAATAATGGGATTTGTTGCCAAAACATGGAAGTATCTTTTTTATTTTTATTTGTTCGAAACACCTGACAATAATGCAGAACATCTGCCGCTAAAAAGCAATGTTGGGGACAGAAACGAACATTGAAGCACTCTTGATTTTAGTTTGAAGTATTCAACATTTTGGATGAAGACGTCTCAAATGATAGGGCGGTCATGAAGACCTTGCCAAAATTCTTAATTTCAGTTTGTTTTCTGTCTCCTTGATCTCATTTGTGTGATCCAAAAGATATTGGCATATTTTACAATGCACATTTACCGGATGGGGTCATTTACAAACCTGAATTAGTTTAACTGAAGATCGTTACATTTTAACTGCCCAATACGTCAATATGCATTGTATGACCAAAAAGGCAAAAATACAGTTAACAGGTATCTGTAAGCATGGTTTTGCTCTTTGAAGAACCAATCTACATTAAAATATGCTCAAATTAACAATTATACCAAGATTCTTGGTTTGCACGCCTAAACCTTAATATATGGCTAATCTGGAAAGAACCAAAGGATCATTTTGACACCAACAGATTTTTCTTCTTTCAAGAAACCGCATAAGAAATGCGCGTACGCAAAGAGATAAGTATCCTTAAAAACGGTTGAAAACTGTGGAAAATGTAGCGTGTTGTTTTCAGAAAGAAGGTCACTTTGATAGAAATTACAGAAGCGATATGCTACTCAAATTTGCAAGGTGGAGAAATTCAATTTAACACTTTTCCAAATATCTATACAAATACAGTTCGTCTTGGCCGCCTCCTCACTAAGGTCAAGTGGATTTTCAAGCTGTTTTCTTCACGTCCACTCACAGAACTGCCTACTTTTCCCACAAAACTATTTTCTCGGTGAAAACCTTGTCCCCTTTGGAAACGGTTTGATGTAATTAAATAATCGAAACTCGCCATCCATATCGGTTTTCAAATATCATTTCCTTATCTCGCCATGGGTAATTTCAATATTTTATTCTGATTTTCTTACATATTACAAGCAAGACATACAAAATTTGGATACTGTTAATCAATTACAAAATTCAGATACCTCGTTAAGTTACTAAAGACACTACCCCTTTACTATGTGTGTGACACAATTTGACAAACGACACTTGATGCTAACACCAACAATTAACATTGCAATATTCCCACACTACTACAGTGCGATGGTTATTTGTTTTCCCTTATTCCTTCGAGTGAGTTCTAATTTTATACCTTATCATTTTGGTTTTGCATCGTGTCTATTAGTTTATATCATAGAAGTAGAAGTATCTACTTCTATGTTTATATGTAATGTAGACTTTGCAATGTTCACCGTAATTGTCATTTAGCAAACTTTGATGCCGTTCTTATCTTCTTCAGTTTGCTGCAGTGGTGAGAATCCTTTACCTAAAACCAAACAGAACCAAGTTATACGATGGTATACAAACCAAAATAATAAGATGTTACATAATTTTAAACAATGTCGTTTTAAACAATTGTTTTTACTAGAGGCAAAACACTATTTCAAATGGTAAAAGACGCCTTGACCGCATTTTATTTTACTTCCTTTGTATGGAATATTAAAAACGGTTTTCAAGCGCCAGCATAGACTCATAAAATCGGTCGCCCACAAAAGCCACAACTAAAAAAGAAAATTGGGAGCTGTTTTACAACTGTGTGAGCCACATTTCTGTTTGTATTAAATTTCAACGTTAGTTTTATCATAGAAATAAATATGGTTTTATGTACCTCAGACAAAGATTGTGGTATTGACGCCGATGCCACCCAACACAATAGCAGCACGTTTAGTATTAAGGTGTTATTTCACATTGATTTATCTGGCCTCAGTTTCACAAAAAAAGCTTAAATCGGTTCTCTGGCTTAGTTGACTAGGATTTCTATGAGAGAGCTGTTACACTGCTCCTGATAGGGCAAGATATGAACATGTGACCATGTAACTTTGGTAATTAAGTTCTTAGCCAGGGAACCTGACTTAAGCTTTTTTTTTGTGAAACTGGGGCCTGGTCAGGTATGTGTTCAACAGAAACACGGTATTCGATGGACTGGGAGGAAATAGAAAGTTTTCTTTAATACCGAACATGGATTTACGAAATCTTTTGCATTATTTCCTATCATCACTTATTGTCCTCTTACGTCATTCCACACGGGTCTCCATTTATCCTGAAGTAATTTGCGACTAATAGTAGGCTGCTGGAATCTTTACATAACTCTTTTAGAATATATGGTCGTGTCTCCACACCTTATATAATGCCCTCAAGTTTCCAATGGCAACTCTCCATAGTCAGGTATATCAGGGTTCAACGTAAAAAAATAGCTAATGCCCATGATAAAAGCGTTTCTCATCAAACTGCAACCAGAGATAAAGTGCTTCGCATTTTTTTAAGTTTAAAGCACAAATCATGTATGTATTTACTTATCTGTTCAATAATGTATCTTTTTGGATACCAATTCTGTAAATCAGATTTGATCATATTAGGCCTATTGTTTTAAAAACCCATAAAAATGAAAAGCTATCTCCATCCATCTAGAAAAAAAACAACACATTCCTGCTGCAACACACTGGTTTATAACCAGTGCATTTGAAGACAATTGCCTATTCATCTAAATGACAGCTTCATATATCAAAACTATTCTTCAAAGGGTCAGTTAAGAGTTTTTTGGACGCACTGAGTAAAGAAGCCGGTGATAAAATCTGCTTTACCTTGAATTCATATTTCGCGTATGAGTGCAGCCCTTGAACTGTATAGCTGTTTCCTTGAACTCCACTAACCACATGGAAGGCGGTCTCGGTGACGCGTCTGTAATATATGGTATATGCTCCCGTGGTTAACCCAGATGGCGCTCCCCAGCGTAGCTTCACTGCGTCTTTTCCCTTAACTTCAAGCCTGAGTAGAAGCCTGCGTCTCATGGTCGCCAGGACACAAACCCCGGTGGTCTTGTAAACCATGCTGTCTCAGCTATCAGGAGGAGGGGGAGGAGGGGAGAGGTTGAGGTGGTGAAATGCTTTGGAAACACTGAACAATGGTTAGGAGAAATGCAAAACGTATGGGGTGACGGAAGGAAAGTCACGATATGGTGCGGATATCAAATACATATAAAAAAGAGACACAGCACTTTTAGTACCTTGTCCTGTCACGATCCTCATCCAGGGTTCAACTGATGTCTTGTGTCACCAAATCTTCTGCATCAGTTTGTAAGCAAATGATATGTGTTTGTGACAGATTAAATACCCGCGTGCTGCATTGTGCATTATATACATGAAGTGTAATTACTTTATTCTGCGTGTTATCAACGGAGGAAATGATTATTATATTTGTTGCTCTATATGTGGGATAATTTGCTGTGACTCCGAGTCGTTTTATTAAAACTGGTGGTGTTGGCATAATATATCAACCGCACTACCGAACAGAATTGCATTTTCCTATATTTTATCCTTTTTTAGATCTCTATCTCTATTTACCTTTTTTAGATCTCTATTTCATTTATCATTTTCATTTATCTTTCTAACGTTTATCGATTCTTGATGATGTTGATTTCACTGTTTCTACAAGCACCAAGCTATATGGAATTTGCAACTTATGATTGCATTAGCAGGGAAAATATACGTATTCCGTAGGAGCACAAACACAACAGCCCCACGTTTTTTAAACAACAAATACAACCCCTTTATAAAAAAAGAAGAAAAAACAACCACAGAGGTATTTTTCATATATATTTTAAATCACTAAAAGAGAATTTTTGGCGAATCATGAATCGTGTCCGACCCCTCCCCCCCAGCGCTCCCCCGGCCTTCTAAGCACAGCAAGCGTCTACTGCTCTTAGTAAATTGAGGGTCGAACCCTCGTTTCCAAAACTCTGATTGACCTCCTTACAGAGATTACTGCATGACGGGCGAGAGGGGCGTGATATATCACTAACTCTGGTTATCTTTTAAACAAGAGAACAGTCACTCCTGGTTCCTTAAACATGAAGTAGCATTGAATACAACATAAACGGAAGATAAAAAGTGACAGAAGATAGCGAACGAAAGATGTTTTTTCTGGTGTAATTTAGCAGTGAATTCAAGGTAAATCGATAATAACATTAATCCTGGTTTAATTGGCTATGACATTCCGGCGTTAATAAATGCAACTGAAGAAAGCGGACTTCCGTTTATTTTTTTATGTATCATTTTTTTTATTCTTATTTTGCACCACAGTAAGCGTGAAACAGCGTTTAAAGCAAACTTGACACTAATGGATGAGTAATAGTCCCCTTCTAGTAATTCAATTTACCTAAAAGATCCACTGTAAATGTCACGCATGAGTCACTGATATAAAATGACACACAACATTATGGCGCGAACAGGTTTTACTAAATGGATGGCACATTCCAATTTGTTTTTCCACTCACTTAAGCCGAATCAAAATGAATATTTTGCAATCCTCTTCACGGGACTTTTAACATTTATCTTATTATTTTAGATTTTTGCATCTCTTTGGCAAAGATATATGAGTCCTTGTACATTTTTCATTATGTTAACTGAATGCTCTATATATCTGTCCAGCACTAAGTAGTACCAGGTAAACAAATGTAGTTGCGTTAACAGGGTTGTAAAAACATGACAAACACAAAACCAATGAATATAATATCTAAAATGTGGAAACGAGCTGCAATTGTTCTTCTAAACAACAATTCCACTGAGTAATTGCATGAAGGATTGCAAAAAGTTAAATTCTCAATGTGCTCAGACTTTCATGTTGGCCTATGGTTAAACATGTTGTTAAACAACATGATTATTAAAAGCAATGGATATCGATACAAAAAAAGTGTAAATACGGAAGGCCGAACACCACATATACGAGTATATGCATTTTTCTGAGGTTGCAAAATTCGGCAAGAGATGACACCAGTATCAGGACGACTTTGAATCCAGCTCACGACGACTCCGGCTGATCCCTTGAGCGATGACGTCATGGCACATAAGGTCCAGTACCTGTGCAGTTCATCAAACCGGCTCCAGCACTGGACGAGTCCAGTATCGGTTGAAATTGAGCCAGAACAATGAAATATGTCAGCACCATGCCCAGTACCTGTAGAAGAAAATTTATGTTACTCAAGAGTAATTCCCCTGATGAGAATAAGAATTCCCAGGTTGATTAGATTTAATAACGAGAAAAATGCTTCTGAAGCTAGTGCCTCTGAGGTGCCGCCGAGCCGAGCTTTCACATAAAGGTGACTTGTGTAGCACTATAAACTGTCGTAACCATATGTGTTCTACCCATGTGTGTAGTAAAAGGAAGGATATTACTTACAGGAATATCACTTTTAGAAACCGAATATCACATCGGCCATTCCACGAAAAGGGGTACAATTCAAAAACAAGATATGCAGTGATATGAACTTTGCAAAACTGGGAAACTTTTTATATTATTTTAATGATAAGGTATTCAGAGAGTAGTAGAATTTTAACCAACACCATCACTGCATTTAAAGAAATATGAACGTGTGAACATGGTACAGTTTTTTTTTCGTTAGGGAGGTCATTTTAATTATAGTAAGATGTAAGCATGAGGGGATGGCTCAGACCCCAAAATGGCATTCCTCTGAAAAATGGTCAAAAAAAAAAAAAAAAAAAAGATTTCTCTTCAATTATAGAAAATGCGGTGCAAACACATTGGTAATAAGTCGGACATTTTCTGTAAATAGAAAGCCTGAGATATTCCAATTAAAATATTTTATTAATCATTGGGGACAGACTTGCTTTTTTATCATTCTATTTGTTTATGAACAAAGTGCTCTCAATCTATTATGATATGAGCATAGATCAATGAGCACACACATATCCAATGTTCAAACGGAAAATGAGTAATTTCGTAACGGAGGTTTTGTCATTAATAGCGATCATGTTTGTTTTGATATTTTTATCTTAAAGTAGACTGTAGAAGCTGAATTCGGAATTTGTAGTTTTACAGATACGAAAAATA